>NC_064649.1:29766078-30110078 GCF_023864345.2 Schistocerca serialis cubense
TCGGTCACCTCTTGTTCGCATTGATGGCGCTTTGAGCAGTGGACGTTACATTTCAGATATGTTACGATCCGTGGCTCTACCCTTCATTCGATCCCTACGAAACCCTACATTTCAGCAGGATAATGCACGACCGCATGTTGCAGGTCCTGCACGGGCCTTTCTGGACACTGAAGCTGTTCGACTGCTGCCCTGGCCAGCACATTCTCCAGATCTCTCACCAATTGAAAACGTCTGGTCAATGGTGGCCGAGCAACTGGCTCGTCACAATACGCCAGTCACTACTCTTGATGAACTGTGGTATCGTGTTGGATCTGCATGGGCAGCTGTACCTGTACACGCCATTCAATCTCTGCTTGACTTAATGCCCAGGCGTATCAAGACCGTTATTACGGCCAGAGGTGGTTGTTCTGGGTACAGATATCTCAGGATCTATGGACTCAAATTGCGTGAAAATGCAATCACATGTCAGTTCTAGTATAATATAGTTGTCCAATGAATACCCGTTTATCAGCTGCATTTCTTCTTGGTGTAGCAATATTAATGGCCAGTAGTGTAGTAAGAAGATGTTACTGCCTTCTGCTCACCTCAAAGGACGGGCGGCAGTAGCGCGGACAGACAAGTGCGTCCCTCTGCAGAGTGAGGTCGTGGGGATTCGCAGGTGGCCGTCTGGAGCAATTCACTGCGGCCCTGGCGGATAGCAGCCGCCTACTGCTGTACGTAGGACCTGCTAGCTAGCGCACGCCGGCGGTGCAAGCCGTAGCTCCACGTTAGGGCAGCGCTGCTGAATGCGGCCACAATGAGCTCGTTCCCTTTTCCAATTCTCTCCGCCATACAGCGCGCGGATTACTCGTCCCCCTCTGTGGCGTAGCGCGGTGTGTGGCGGAGGCAGTTTCCGCAGACGGAGGTTACCGAACCGCCGTCCAGGTGCTTCTCCCATTACCCCGGCGCGAAGGCGCGACAGTGCGACCAAGCAACGAAACTAACGCCCTTCGTATCAGAGACAGCTCCTTTTTATTCGCACGCCTTACCTTGCATCGTGCTATTTAACCGTTTTCTGTGGCAAAGCCTACAGGTGTCAGACTGCAGGGACACTGTGTGACAGATGCGTGGAACATCTGTTCTAGAACTGTGGTACATGTTTTATTCTCAAGGATTACGACGGTCTTGGGAAAACGAAAGTCTCCTCTACAAAAATCAACATGGATTCCGCAAGCATCTTGCAAAATTCATTTCGCTCTGTCCTCCATTACGCTCTACCCAATAGCGCTCAGATTGATGCCGTGTTCCTTAACTCCAGAAATTGTCCGCCCCCGGTAGCTGAGTGGTCAGCGCAACAGAATGTGAATCCTAAGGACCCGGGTTCGATTCCCGACTGGGTCGGAGATTTTCTCCGCTCAGGGACTTGGTGTTGTGTTGTCCTAATCATCATCATTTCATCCCCATCGACGCGCAAGTCGCCGAAGTGGCGTCAACTCGAAGGACTTGCACCCGGCGAATGGTCTACCCGACCGGAGGCCCTAGTCACACGACATTTTTACTTCAGAAACTCATTTGATACCGTCCCGCACTGCCGCTAGTGAAAAAAATGCGAGCTTACCGAACATTGGACCAGATTTGCGACTGGACTCAAGACATGAAATATATTCGCACTTGCGAATATCGACGACCATTAGCTGTGTAATGGACTGGCGACAATGAAAACTTCTACATACTGGATGTACGACCGCAGGTTGTAGGCACATGGTTGAAGACCTATGAAAAGTTGGGTGTGGCCGCGTGTTCATTCTTTCCACGCGCTGTACGAGAATGGAATAATAGAGAATTGTGAAGGTGGTTCGATGAACCCTCTGCCAGGCACTTAAATGTGATTTGCAGAGTGTCCATGTAGATGTAGAGTTGTGCTCGGGTACCTAATGATAAGGCGACCGGTCGCGATAGGCGGGAAATGCGGGTTTGAGCCCCGATCCGGCACAAATTTCCGTTATTCCATTCTACGGCTGATGGCTCTCCGTATTCAAAACTGCGAGTACGTTTCGTATATTTCATAACGGCAGTAGTCCCCGAAGTGTTTGAACGAACATCGCATCGTAATTCGGAGTAACACAGACACTGAAATTTCGGATTCAACACATCCTTGCAGACAGAACCAAACACATTTCTCTTATCGGAACAAAGACGAAATATGTAAAGGAAATTTCCGGAGTACCTCGAAGAAGTGTGATAGGTCCTTTAGTGTTTACAGCGTATATACACTGAAGAGCCAAAGAAACTGGTACACCTGCCAAGTACGGTGAAGTGCCGCAGAAGTGCCGCAACACGACGTGGCATGGACTCGACTAACGTGTGTAGTGCTAGACGGAATTGACACCATGAATTCTGCAGGACTGTCCATAACTCCGTAAGAATACGAGAGGGTAGAGATCTCTTTTGAACAGCACTTTGCAAGGCATCCCATATATGCTCAATAATGTTTATGTCTGGGGAGTTTGGTGTCCGGCGGAATTGTTTAAACTGCTTTCCCGCAGGTGAACATGTCAGTTAACGTGTGTAAGAGACCACATTTTACATTCGTGAAAGCAGGTCTCAGGTTAATGTTGTTGTTTAATGTTTCGTTAGTTCCTATTTCTTATTTGACGAATATGTCTCACGTAGATTTAAGATTTGACCGTAGAACGTTGTTGTGCAATTTCCTCCAGATAATATTTCATTTCGTCTGAGGGTACCATTACCTCTAAGTGATTTTTCACGCTGTTCTATGTTAAAAAGTTACAGATCTGTTCGTTTGTTAAGATATGCTGTGGATTGTTGTTCTCGTATACGTAGCTGAATTCCAAATAAATATGACACGCTGTGTGGTTATATGACGATAAGGTTGGTTTTTGGGAAGGTAAAGACACCAGGGAGGCAGTTCTAACGTAGCAGGCGATAATGGAAGCAAGACTGACGAAAAGTCAAGACACATCCACAGGATCTGTCGACCTGGAGAGAGCGTTCGACAATATCGAATGGTGCAAGGTGTACGAAATTCTGAGAAAATATGGGTAAGATTTAGGGAAAGACGCTTAATACACAATATGTACAAGAGCCAAGAGGGAATAATAAGAATGGAAGACCAAGAACGAAGTGTTCCGATTGCAAAGGGCGTAAGACACGGATATAGTCTTTCGCCGCCACTGTTCGATGTATACATCGAAGAAGCAATGACGGAAATAAAAGAAAGGTCCAAGATTGGGATTAAAATTGAAGGTGAAATGATATCAATGATAAGGTACGCTCATGACGTTGCTATCCTCAGTGAAGACGAAGAAGAACTACAGGACCTGGTGAACGGATTAAACAGTCTGAGTACAGAACATGGATTGATAGTAAATAGAAGAAAGACTAAAGTAATGAGAAGTAATAAGAAGTATGAACAGAGAGAAACGTAACATCAGAATTTATGACGAAGTAGAAATAGATGAGGTTAAAGAACTGCATCCTAAGTAGCAGAATACTCATGACGGACGACACAAAAGGCAGACTAGTACTGGTAAAAAAGGAATTCCTGGCCAAGAGAAATCGACTAGTATCATACATACTCTTAATTTGAGGAAGAAATTTTGGAATATGACACATGGATTGTGGGAAAACTGGTAAAGAAGAGAATCGAAGCATTTGAGGTGTGATGCTCATAGCGTCCGCAGCGAAACAATAAGACTTAAAAAACAGTATTTTTAAAGAAGAGACATTTAAAATTTGAATAATAATTGGACACTAACCGCTTAGGCGAACATACATTTTTCTCCGTATTATAATAATTTCTCTTTGTAAGTTTCAAGGGCAAAGAAATATCTCAAAATGATCTAAAGAGACGACAAGATACGTTCTTTTGTCAATTTTTTTACTCGTCTTCACTTCTTCTCTTGCCTTGGTTGCGCGTAGACGGACATCTTGCGAGTGCTGGCAAATGAAAGCAAATTTGTACTAATTAAGCAGATAATACACTCCTGGAAATTGAAATAAGAACACCGTGAATTCATTGTCCCAGGAAGGGGAAACTTTATTGACACATTCCTGGGGTCAGATACATCACATGATCACACTGACAGAACCACAGGCACATAGACACAGGCAACAGAGCATGCACAATGTCGGCACTAGTACAGTGTATATCCACCTTTCGCAGCAATGCAGGCTGCTGTTCTCCCATGGAGACGATCGTAGAGATGCTGGATGTAGTCCTGTGGAACGGCTTGCCATGCCATTTCCACCTGGCGCCTCAGTTGGACCAGCGTTCGTGTTGGATGTGCAGACCGCGTGAGACGACGCTTCATCCAGTCCCAAACATGCTCAATGGGGGACAGATCCGGAGATCTTGCTGGCCAGGGTAGTTGACTTACACCTTCTAGAGCACGTTGGGTGGCACGGGATACATGCGGACGTGCATTGTCCTGTTGGAACAGCAAGTTCCCTTGCCGGTCTAGGAATGGTAGAACGATGGGTTCGATGACGGTTTGGATGTACCGTGCACTATTCAGTGTCCCCTCGACGATCACCAGTGGTGTACGGCCAGTGTAGGAGATCGCTCCCCACACCATGATGCCGGGTGTTGGCCCTGTGTGCCTCGGTCGTATGCAGTCCTAATTGTGGCGCTCACCTGCACGGCGCCAAACACGCATACGAACATCATTGGCACCAAGGCAGAAGCGACTCTCATCGCTGAAGACGACACGTCTCCATTCGTCCCTCCATTCATGCCTGTCGCGACATCACTGGAGGCGGGCTGCACGATGTTGGGGCGTGAGCGGAAGACGGCCTAACGGTGTGCGGGACCGTAGCCCAGCTTCATGGAGACGGTTGCGAATGGTCCTCGCCGATACCCCAGGAGCAACAGTGTCCCTAATTTGCTGGGAAGTGGCGGTGCGGTCCCCTACGGCAATACGTAGGATCCTACGGTCTTGGCGTGCATCCGTGCGTCGCTGCGGTCCGGTCCCAGGTCGACGGGCACGTGCACCTTCCGCCGACCACTGGCGACAACATCGATGTACTGTGGAGACCTCACGCCCCACGTGTTGAGCAATTCGGCGGTACGTCCACCCGGCCTCCCGTATGCCCACTGTACGCCCTCGCTCAAAGTCCGTCAACTGCACATACGGTTCACGTCCACGCTGTCGCGGCATGCTACCAGTGTTAAAGACTGCGATGGAGCTCTGTATGCCACGGAAAACTGGCTGACACTGACGGCGGCGGTGCACAAATGCTGCGCAGCTAGCGCCATTCGACGGCCAACACCGCGGTTCCTGGTGTGTCCGCTGTGCCGTGCGTGTGATCATTGCTTGTACAGCCCTCTCGCAGTGTCCGGAGCAAGTATGGTGGGTCTGACACACCGGTGTCAATGTGTTCTTTTTTCCATTTCCAGGAGTGTATATTGATTTAATATTATTGTTCACTTTTAATTTGTAAGAGGTGATCCCGATTTCATGTCCGCCTTCCTCGAATTAACTTGCACTCGAGTAATTTACAGTGCAACAATCGCAGAGGCCGATGCAGCCAAGACGCCATTACGTGGCGATATTAACTTACAAAATTAGTGGAAGCGAAAAACTCGCCCGCTATTAACATAATGTACATTTTTCTCCGCAGCCGCCCGACGTTGCAGAAAAAACGTAGCCTTAAGGTTCTTATTTTCAGTACAACGGACGAGAGCCAGACCCAGGAGTCTGACTACAATGCAATGGTTAACGGAGGTAAGAAAAAATACTCTCGCGCGTGTGTGGGCCGCAATTGTAATTAATAACTAAAGATTTCTTGCTTTAAAGTGAATTGACTAGCCGAGGAAATTAATATGAAAAGTTTATTCCATTGTTCAACTTATATGCTCATGTTTTAAGATGCAGTGAGTCTTACGATATTAACGTAACAAATGATTTCCACAGAAAATTAATGTCGATAAAGAAAAGAGAACTTCACAAAATCATTTACTTGTAAATCAAAATTGAATGAAATATCATTTTGATGAAGGCCCACCACGTAAGTCGGCAACGATAAACATTACCAATCAATTGCTGGAGCAAACGATAAATTAAATTACGACGGCCGACGGACGCGAGATCTACAGACGAATGTTGAAAATTAGGTAGACTCGTAAGATAAGGAATGTGGAGGTTCTCCGCATAATCGGCGAAGAAAGCAATATATGCAAAACACTGAGAAGAAGTAGTGACAGGATGGTAGGAGATGTGTTAAGACATAAGGGGAAACTTCAATTGTGCTAGAGGGGCTTAAAGTATAAAAGAAAAAAAAAGTGATAAGGCTCTTGGTACCGTTGTTATGGCAATCTGCGGCTCCATACTTGCTTCCTTCCATCTGTTAATTAAGGTCTTTGTAATACCATGCGTCCAGTTTCCCGTACTTCTGTACATGAGGCTTTCAACTGGACAAAGCATGGGAACCGGTGATTTCTTTTGACACGTCCATCGACAGTTAATTTTAGTATGTTGACACCTTAGTCTTAACTCAGCGGCCCCATATTCCCGGAACCGCGGGGCTGCTACGGTCGCAGGTTCGAATCCTGCCTCGGGCATGGATGTGT
The DNA here is from genome assembly GCF_023864345.2 of Schistocerca serialis cubense. Lineage (NCBI taxonomy): Eukaryota > Metazoa > Arthropoda > Insecta > Orthoptera > Acrididae > Schistocerca > Schistocerca serialis. The sequence goes on from NC_064649.1 coordinate 29,772,650, forward strand.
GTGATGTCCTTAGGTTAGTTAGGTTTAATTAGTTCTAAGTTCTAGGGGACTTATGACCACAGCAGTTGAGTCCCATAGTGCTCAGAGCCATTTTTGAACCCATATTCCCACGAAGGGCGTGCATGGAATGCAACCATTACAAGTGTGTCTGCCCGCCTTAATAGTATGCGAAGAGAGTGGTGTAACTGGAGAGAAGGCGCTAATGTAGCGGTAGCCCAATGTGCCTATGACTCCGTGCTTATCTACCATACTGCTATAGAAAGACAAGTCATTGTTTAACAATGTTGCTAAAAATCACGAATAGTACATGATTTAAATCACATTTTTCACGATTAACAATGTGTGCAGACGTACGCTACATATACTGAAGCTCAAAGAAACTGGTATACGTATGCGTATTCAAATACAGAGATACGTAAACAGGCAGAATACGGCGCTGCGGTATATAAGACAAAAAGTGTCTGGCGCAGTTGTTAGACCATCGGCTACTGCTGCTACAGTGGCTGGTTATCAAGATTTAAGCGAGTTTGAACGTGATGTTATGGTCGGCGCGTGAGCGATGGGGCACAGTATCTGCGATGTGGCGACGAAAAGGGAATTTTCTCCTAACACCATTCAACGAGTGTGCCGTGAATATCAGGAATCCGGTAAGACATCAAATCTACGACATCGCTGCGGTCGGAAAACGACGACTGAAGAGGATCGTTCAACAGAAATGCAACCCTTCGGTAAATTGCTGCAGATTTCAATGCTGGGGCATCAACAAGTGTCAGCGTGCGAACCAATCCTCGAAACATAATCGATGTGGGATTTCGGAGCTGAAGCCCCACTCATGCATCCTTGCTGACTGCACGACACGAAGCTTTACGCATCGCCGGGCTCGTCAATACCGACACTGGACTCGAACCATGTTGCCTGGTCGGACGCGTCTCGTTTCAAATTGTCTCATACCCCTAGACGTCCATCCGATCGATACAACCTCTTGGATCCATGGACCGTGCATGTCAGCAGGCGGCTGTTCAAGCTGGTGAAGTAATGGTGTGAGGCGTGTGCAGTTGGAGTGATATGGGACCCCTGATACGTCTAGAACGACTCTGACAGGTGACATATACGTAAGCACTGTGTCTGATCGCCTGCGCCCATTCATGTCCATTGTGCATTCCGACGGAGTTGAGCAATTCCAGCAGGGCGACACCCCACACGTCCAGAATTGGTACAGAGTGGCTCCAGGAACACCCTTCTGAGTTTAAATACTTCCGCTGACCACTAAACTTCATGACTGATGACCTTAGAAGTTAAGTCCCATAGTGCTCAGGGCCACTAAACTCCACAGAAGTGAACGTCATTGAGCATATCTGGGATTCCTTGCAACGGGCTGTTCGGGTGACACCTCCACCCCCTCGTACTCTTACGGATTTATGGACAGCCCTGCAGAACTCATGGTGTCAGTTCCCTCCAGCACGACTTCCGACATTAGCTGAGTCCATGCCACGTCGTGTTGCGGCACTTCTGTGTGCTTGTGGAGGTCCTACGCGATATTAGCCAAGTGTAACAGTTTCTTTGGCTCTTCAGCGAATTTTGTAAATGTATATCATATTATAGAAACTTCTATATAATATATAAAGGGGGAAACGGTGTTAACCAAAAGTCTCAAGTAGTTCTGGACCGATTTACTTCACATTGTTGTGCAAGCAGAATTCAAATTTGTTTAAAAATATATGACGTATATATTATACACTACTGGCCATTAAAATTGCTACACCAAGAAGAAATGCAGATGATAAACGGGTACTTATTGGACAAATATACTATACTAGAACTGACATGTGATTACATTTTCACGCAATTTGGGTGCATAGCTCCTGAGAACTCAGTACCTAGAACAACCACCTCTGGCCGTAATAACGGCCTTGATACGCCTGAGCATTGAGTCAAACAGAGCTTGGATGGTGTGTACTGCTACAGCTTCCCATGCAGCTACAACACGATACCACAGTTCATCGAACCAGTTGCTCGGCCACCATTGACCAGACGTTTTCAATTGATGAGAGATCTGGAGAATGTGCTGACCAGGGCAGCAGTCGAACATTTTCTGTATCCAGAAAGGCCCATGCAGGACCTGCAACATGCGGTCGTGCATTATCCTGCTGAAATGTGGGGTTTATCAGGGATCAAATGAAGGGTAGAGCTACGCGTCGTAACACATCTGAAATGTAACGTCCACTGTTCAAAGTGCCGTCAATGCGAACAAGAGATGACCGTGACGTGTAACCAATCGCACCCCATACCATCACGCCGGGTGATACGCCGGTATGGCGATGACGAATACACGCTTCCAATGTGCGTTCACCGCGATGTCACCAAACACGGATGTGACCATCATGATGCTGTAAACAGAACGTGGATTCATCCGAAAAAAATGACGTTTTGCCATTCGTGCACCCAGGTTCGTCGTTGAGTACATCATCGCCGGCGCTCCTGTCTGTGATGCAGCGACAAGGGTAACTGCAGGCAAGGTCTCCGAGCTGATAGTCCGTGCTGCTGCAAACGTTGTCGAACTGTTCGTGCAGATGGTTGTCTTGCAAACGTCCCCATCTATTGACTCAGGGATCGAGACGTGGCTGCACGATCCGTTACAGCCACGGGGATAAGATGCCTGTCATCTCGACTGCTAGTGATACGAGGCCGTTGGGATCCAGCACGGCGTTCCGTATTACCCTCCTGAACCCATTGGTTCCATATTCTGCTAACAGTGATTGGATTTCGACCAACGCGAGCAGCAATGTCGCGGTACGATAAACCGCAATCGCGATAGGCTACAATCCGGCCGTTATCAAAGTCGGAAACGTGATCGTACGTATTTCTCCTCCTTACACGAGGCAGCACAACGTTTCACCAGACAACGCCGGTCAACTGTTGTTTGTGTATGAGAAATCGGTTGGAAGCTTTCCTCACGTCAGCACGTTGTAGGTGTCGCCACCGGTACCATACTTGTGTGAATGCTTTGAAAAGCTAATCATTTGCATATCACACCATCTTATTCCTGTCTGTTAAATTTCGCGTCTGTAGCACGTCATCTTCGTGGTGTAGCAATTTTAATGGCCAGTAGTGTACGTTTTCCAGAGACATATGATTCTCAACTTTATCTTCGATAAGAATAGAAGCTGAAGCAATGGATTAAAATTTGTGGACTGCTGGGACTTGAACCCGAGTCTCCTGTTTAGTAGGCAGATTGGCTAGCCACTACTGCACCATAGCTTTGTTGCTACCATATCTGCACTGGTCACTTAGGTCCATTCTCAACCTAACAAACTTCGATTGATAGGGGAAAATAGGCTGTAGGTGTGAATCGAAGTCTCTGTTAGGGAAGGCACTGGACTGAGGTAGTCTCTACACCTGTGGTAGCCACAATGCTATGACAGTATAGTGGTTAGTACATCTTCCTACTAAGCAGGAGACCCAGGTTTAAGTCCTTGCCGTGGCACAGATTTTAATTCATTGCTTCAGGTTCTATAGTTCTCCGAAAAGACAATGTCTGTTATGGTTTAGTAAGGTTGCAACAGTTTTGGCGCGAGTTGCTTAGTCTGCCTATAAGTGAGCGAATTCGCTATGCTGTTATAGCTTTCTGGACCATTTTCAACAATGGTAAGACTTATTTTTTCCTTCAAAATCGTTAAATGCCCCTAAATCATGATGTTCTTAGCTATCTTTGCGTACAATGCAACTGGAAAAAATCGTTTGCTGTCGTTACTAAATATTTTCTCAATAGATATACGTTTGTGGCGGAATATTCTACTCGTTCAATCCGCTCCTCCCTGATCGCCTTTTATTCTTCATTTGACGAATTCTACCGCATGGTTTGCCTTTATCTTTTGCCTTTGGTGTCCCATTACTTACGGAAAACGGAGAGAGAAAACTGATCCACGAAAAACACGGAACAAACTGTGGAGTCGGTAATTAATATAACGATGGACCACGAAAAAGCATCGAATCAATTTGCTGTGCCTTTGACTACCTTAAAACGATACGTAAAAACGAAAAAGGGCTACTCCTTTTCTGTAATTGACAAAACCTGCGGAAAATGTCTGTGTTTTCAGTACGGAGCAAAAGTAAGAACTTCTTAAATATCTTAATTATCTGAAAAAGCGATGGTTCAGTTTGATTTAAAAGAAGTGTGCAGAACGAAACGGATGCTCGCGCCCATTTCACAACGAAACGAAAATGGCTGAAAATATTGGTGCCTCGGATCTCTGGTTCGCAATCCTGACTTAAGTTGCTGGAAGCAGTGCAAGCAGTGAGCTTATTTCTCGTGCACTGGCACAGATAGTGAGCATGATGAAGGCCAGCTTACTTGTAAGAAGCGTCATTGAAGAAATTAGAAAAAAAAAGTAATCCGTTCCGCCCAGTGCAAGGGTCGGAAAGGACTTTAAGACTCTTTCTTAGTTTAGTATAAACTGATTTATTTCGTTTGTTGTATCATCCTTTGTAAATTTTATTACTGTAACGTTTGAATGAACGGTTACTAATTTATCTAAAATTATTTTTCATCATTGAAACCTCCAAAATTTTCTCCAAACTTGAGACGGACTTGAATAAAAGAGTAGAATCCATAATGTATGGTGCTACTGCAAGTACCCTCTGCCATTCACTTTACATCTGCATGTATACTCCGAGGATCACTGTAGGCACCATTATACGTAAGTCACAAAACAGGAAATCATTTGACTTTTCTCTGCGTTTCGTGGCCGTATTTCCATCCATTGAGGTAAAGCAGGTAGTGGATTCCGACGCCTGTCATCTCTTTGACCTATCTTTCTCAATGTTTGGAGGTATACAAAAGTTCGCCTCAAGTTTAGGAGACAACGTTTCCACAAAAAAGCTTTGTGACGAGTTTACCTCACACAGGTGTAAGGAGAAAGCTTAGGGAGAAAGCTTATCAAGACGCTTACGAATTCCTCATCCCAAAACTTTGACGTAGCCCTGTCGGCCTTCTCCCTCAGAGTAAACTCTATCTTCTGTATTACACATTTGCTAAGAAAAATATGTTTGCCGTTAATAGATTCTTCCAGAACAAGACCGGCAGAGAATGAACTTCTTGAGAACCAAATGAAACTAGAAATGGAATTAACCACAGTTTACCAAATGATAAAGCGGCTGTGCAGGACATGACGGTTCTAAACCACTGTATGATTCCACGTGACAGTAGCCACCTAAGCTGGAGAATGAAAGTAGAAAGCTGGAAATAAGTAGACTCATTAGCCAGGAAGTCAGAAATACCGAGTTTGGAAATTCATTTAATAGTGGGGAGGTATACCAGATTACGTTAAGCAACAAATTCAGCATCTTACAAAGTAAGGTTACACAGGACCAAGCGATAGTAGTAATATTTTAAGAAACGATCATATGCATAGATCAAAAAACGATGCAAGTATGACAAAAACGGAAGATGAGACGATCTCAAATGGAATGACGTAGGTATCAGTGACGAAATGAAGAAATACTTAACAATACTACTCGGAACTAAGTTCGGCAGTATAGAAGAACAGTCATCGAAAATCTGGTAAGAGGAAATAATGGAAGCAAGAAAGTATCCAGGAAATAAAACGGAAAGTAATTTTGGGCAGACACATCATTTCATCAGTTTGAAAGTTTTCTGTAATAATTCGCCAACTTCAACACATTATGTTTTTACGTGTGTACTACTCACGAACTATCTCTGCTGGTCAAACCTGCACCCACTGTCTCATCTTGCATATACTGACTACTGCGTCTGCTTGCTGAAAACATACGTGCGAATTTTTTATGTGAAAATTCGCAAAGCTTTTCAAGTAAGACCAATTTCGTTGACATTGTACATCTTTGTTGTTCATGTTCACACATGTTTTTCTCAACATAGTCACTCCGCCAACGAACAGATTTCTCGCAAAGACACTCGTATGTTGGTACCATCACTGTAGAATGTTTGACTTGGTGATGGAACCATAACCTCATCTCTTCTTTCCCCACTTCATCACTATCAAAGTGTTCTTTAAAAGTTTCGAGATACTGGTAAATCAGATCGGCCCCAATCGGAATTGTATTGGACGATGGTCGATGACAGTGAACCAAAGACGTCGGACTGTTGGAGATGTCATATTGCTCGTGCGTTGTCTGGGCATTGTCATGCTTAAGGAGAGGGTGCTCTGTGTGTCGACCAACTCTTAGAATTCGAAATACGGTTACAGCACACTGACTCTCACGCACCGACAGTTACGTTACACACAGCCGTGTTTCACGCTACAATTTGGAACCACCGAATCGGGGAAGTCGACCGAGTGATACTCTGAGGTGACAAAGGTCATGGGATAGCGATACGCACATTTACAAATGGCTGTAGTATCGCTCAAGGGCAGTGAATTGGCGGAACTGTCATTTGTACACAGGTGATTATGGCTGCACGACGAGAGTTAACGGACTCTGAACGCGGAGCTGTAGTTGGAGCCAGACGCATAGGATATTCCCTTTCGGAAGTCGTTAGGGAATTCAATACTCCTTGCTCCATGGTGTCAAGTGTGTGGCGAGAATACCCCGTTTCGAACGCTACACAAGACAGTGGATGACGGCATTCACTTAGCGACCGAGAGCAGCGGCGTTTCCGTAAAGTTGTCAATGCTAACAGACAAGCAGCACTGTGTGAAATAGCCACAGAACGAATGTATCCGTTAGGCAGTGCTGCGAAACTTGAAGTTAATGGGCTTTGGCAGCAGACGGTCGACGCGAGTGCCCTTGCTGACAACACAGCATCGCCTGCAGCCCCTATCCTGCATTCGTGACTGTATCAGTTGGACCCTAGGCGACTGGAGAGGTGTAGGATGGTGAAGGTGAGTCTCGAGTTCAGTTGGTAAGAGCTGATGTAGGATTCAAGTATGGTGCAGACCCCACAAACCCAAATTGTCTACAAGTCACAGTGTAAGTAGGTGGTGCCTCCATGATGGTGTGGGTTGTGTTTACATGGAATGGACTGGGAGGAAGAAGAGGAGAAAGAGTAGGAGTAGGAGGAGGAGGAGGAGGAAGAAGAAGAAGAAGAGGAGGAAGAAGAAGAAGAGGAGGAGGAGGAGGAGGAGGAGGAGGAGGAAGAAGAAGAAGAAGAGGAGGAAGAAGAAGAAGAGGAGGAGGAGGAGGAGGAGGAGGAGGAGGAGGAGGAAGAGGAAGAGGAAGAGGAAGAGGAAGAGGAAGAGGAAGAGGAAGAGGAAGAGGAAGAGGAAGAGGAAGAGGAAGAGGAAGAGGAAGAGGAAGAAGAAGAAGAGTAGGAGGAGGAAGAAGAAGAGTAGGAGGAGGAAGAAGAAGAAGAAGAAGAAGAGTAGGAGAAGATTAGGAGGAGGAGGAAGATTAGGAGGAGGAGGAAGATTAGGAGGAGGAGGAAGATTAGGAGGAGGAGGAAGATTAGGAGGAGGAGGAAGATTAGGAGGAGGAGGAAGATTAGGAGGAGGAGGAAGAGGAAGAGTAGGAGATTAGTGTTTAATGTCCCGTCGACAATGAGGTTATTAGAGAAGGAGCATGAGCTCCGATTGTGTCAAGAATTGGGAAGGAAATCGGCCGTGCCCTTTCAAATGAACCATCCTGTAATTTGCCTGGAGCGATTTAGGGAAATAAAGGAAAAACTAAATCTCGATGGCCGGAAGCAGGTTTGAACCATCATCCTCCCGAAAGCAAGTCCACTGCTTCTCCTTGCTCGGGAATGGACTAGGTTCTCTGGTCCAACCGATCATTGAGTAGGTATGGTTATGTTCAGTTACTTAGAGACGATTTGCAGCAATTAATGGCGTCCATGTTCCCAAACAACGGTGGAATTTTTACAGACGACAATGCGCAGTGTCCCTGGACCACAATTGTTTGCGACTGGTTTGAAGCACATTAAGGATAATTCGAGCCAATGAACTGGCCACCCAGATCGTGCGACATGAATCTTATAGAACAGTCATGGGACGTAATATACAGGTCAGTTCATGCACAAAACCAGCATCGCAACATTTTTGCAGTTATGCATCGCTACAAAGGCAGGATGGCTCAATGTTTGTGCAGGGAACTTCCAAAGATTTGTTTAGTTATTGCTGGGATAGTGCAGCACTCGACGTGGTAATATCAGGAGGTATCCAATAATTTTTGTCACTTGTAAGGTGCGAAATTATAGCCACCTTACAAGCACTCATCTACATACTTTGCCGTGATTTACAACCGGAATTAGGTATCACTTGATAAATTGTACATGGCATATATGGATATTTAAAGAAGACTGGCATTGTCATGTACACCTTGTAAATAGATGTCAGCGCTTACTGCATGAAAGGTGATGGATTGTCTTTATTATCAAAACGGCGTAATGACTGTTTGCTTACACTAGCAGAGGTTGGAACGCCAGTCGAAATGAAACGGCAGGCGTAGCTCAGGCCCTGGGTGGGAAAGCCCCCACAGGTGTGTTGGTCTGCTTAATACAGGAAGTTTCGTAAGACAGACAGTTGGGGCAACTGAGCGCTGAAGCACAATACAGCGGCGACCGGCCGGTGTTGCAGTGGGGCAGGAAGGATAACCGGATAATAATTTGGAAACAGAGAGCAACGAGGAAGCGTTACCTCGGAAATCACGCAGGCTGGGTTGTTTCCGTGGATTTTTACTCGTTTTTTGTGATGAGAGCTGATTCCATCTGTAGCTGCGTGATGGACGTACACGTGCTTGGCACAGATCTGGTGAGCTGCCTGTTACGGAGTGCATTCGCCCACAATGTACAGGTCCCATCCCAGGCTTTTAGTGAAAGTGGCCATCAGTTACAACACGCAGTAGCATATGGTGTTTCTGCAAGATGAAGTAAGCAGTCTGCACTACATTGCACAGGCTATTATGCTCGTGCTACTGCCATTTCTGTGACAGGAAGGCGTCTGCCTTTTCAGCAGGACAACGTACATCCACATACGGCTGTTGCTACCCCACCTGTGGTGTGCGACAACTGCTCTGGCCAGGAAGATCACTAGATCTCTCGCCAACTGAGCGTATATGGTAGATGGTGAAGCGTGAAATAACTCAGTCTCCAGGTCCTGTAAGAACGACTTCCATATGGCAACAAAAGGCTCAATATGTTTGGGATAGCCCATTGCGGGATGCCATTTGGCACCTTTACGATCGTTTGAATGTGAGAATACACTGCTGCGTTGCCGCCAGAGTGGGGCGCACTTTATATTGATGCGCAAAACTATAGACCTATATATCTTACGTCGATCTCTTGTAGAATTTTAGAACATGTTTTTTGCTCGCGTATCATGTCATTTCTGGAAACCCAGAATCTACTATGTAGGAATCAACATGGATTCCGGAAACAGCGATCGTGTGAGACCCAACTCGCCTTATTTGTTCATGAGACCCAGAAAATATTAGATACAGGCTCCCAGGTAGATGCTATTTTTCTTGACTTCCGGAAGGCGTTCGATACAGTTCCGCACTGTCGCCTGATAAACAAAGTAAGAGCCTACGGAATATCAGACTAGCTGTGTGGCTGGATTGAAGAGTTTTTAGCAAACAGAACACAGCATGTTGTTATCAATGGAGAGACGTCTACAGACGTTAAAGTAACCTCTGGCGTGCCACAGGGGAGTGTTATGGGACCATTGCTTTTCACAATATATATAAATGACCTAGTAGATAGTGTCGGAAGTTCCATGCGGCTTTTCGCGGATGATGCTGTAGTATACAGAGAAGTTGCTGCATTAGAAAATTGTAGCGAAATACAGGAAGATCTGCAGCGGATAGGCACTTGGTGCAGGGAGTGGCAACTGACCCTTAACATAGACAAATGTAATGTATTGCGAATACATAGAAAGAAGGATCCTTTATTGTATGATTAGATGATAGCGGGACAAACACTGGTAGCAGTTACTTCTGTAAAATATCTGGGAGTGTGCGTACGGAACGATTTGAAGTGGAATGATCATATAAAATTAATTGTTGGTAAGGCGGGTACCAGGTTGAGATTCATTGGGAGAGTGCTTAGAAAATGTAGTCCATCAACAAAGGAGGTGGCTTACAAAACACTCGTTCGACCTATACTTGAGTATTGCTCATCAGTGTGGGATCCGTACCAGGTCGGGTTGACGGAGGAGATAGAGAAGATCCAAAGAAGAGCGGCGCGTTTTGTCACCGGGTTATTTGGTAACCGTGATAGCGTTACGGAGATGTTTAATAAACTCAAGTGGCAGACTCTGCAAGAGAGGCGCTCTGCATCGCGGTGTAGCTTGCTGTCCACGTTACGAGAGGGTGCGTTTCTGGATGAGGTATCGAATATATTGCTTCCCCCTACTTATACCTCCCGAGGAGATCACGAATGTAAAATTAGAGAGATTAGAGCGCGCACGGAGGCTTTCAGACAGTCGTTCTTCCCGCGAACCATACGCGACTGGAACAGGAAAGGGAGGTAATGACAGTGGCACGTAAAGTGCCCTCCGCCACACACCGTTGGGTGGCTTGCGGAGTATCAATGTAGATGTAGATGTAGACCATTTGGACACACTTTGCTGTCACACCTGTGTTTCATTTGCTCTCTGTTTCTAATCGTATAGTCCTATGTGTCACCTCACTCGTCAGTAAAATTATCTCTAGGGCACTGCATTATTTCCAGCAGTGTATATTTTTAACAGCACGGCCTCTGTAACACTATTTTACGGGTCCTTACGCCCTTAGACCCGTTATGAGTGGTATGTAGAGCTCCATCTAGTGTTAAGTACCGAAAGCAGTCACCAAAGTGTCCACACATTCCTTAACGCTAGGTGCCAGTGTGTCTGCACAGAATGACGTGAAAGCGATGCAGCTTCGCTGGCGGTTGTAGCAGCTAAGCCTACAGTATTGTGTGGGCGGCGGCATTGTGCGGCCCTCACGAGCAAGGGCGGGGGAGTACGGGGTGGTTAAGGGACAGCTCCTTCCCTGTCGCCGCGTCCATTCATGGCTCCTGCTGGTGAGCCTGGCACTGCCTCAGAACACTACCACTGACGCCCCCACGGCGGATGGCCATGGCAGTGACAAATTGTAGGGTAACTTCGAGGGGACGCCTGACGTTGCACAGAGCCAAGACGTAGCTGTCTGTCTGCAGTGTGTTTTAGTCGTAATGGCAAGCGCTCCATCTAAAGTAAAGCAAATCCCGGTGCAGTCTATATACCTGCCGAATCTGTAGGGTGCTTGAAAAAACATTCATCGGAAATTCGTAAGACTTCAGTATCTGATCAAAAGGATCCAGAGCGCCATAGAATATGGAATTACACTACTGGCCATTAAAATTTCTACACCACGAAGAAGACGTGCTACATACGCGAAATTTAACCGACAGGAAGAAGATGCTCTGATATGCAAATGATTGGCTTTTCAGAGTATTCACACAAGGTTGGCGCCGGTGGTGACACCTACATCGTGCTGACATGAGGAAAGTTTCCAACCGATTTCTCATACACAAACAACAGTTGACCGGCGTTGCCTGGTGAAACGTTGTTGTGATGCCTCGTGTAAGGAGGAGAAATGCGAACCATCACGTTTCTGGCTTTGATAAAGTTCGGATTGTAGACCATCGCGATTGCGGTTTATCGTATCGCGACATTGCTGCTCGCGTTGGTCGAGATCCAATGACCGTTAGCAGAATATGGAATCGGTGGTTTCAGGAGGGTAATACGGAACGCCGCGCTGGATTCCAACGGCCTCGTATCACTAGCAGTCGAGATGAAAGGCATCTTTTCCGTGTGGCTGTAACGGATCGTGCAGCCACGTCTCGATCCCTGAGTCAACAGATGCGGACGTTTGCAAGACAACAACCATCTGCACGAACAGTTTGACGACGTTTGCAGCAGCACGGACTATCAGCTCGGAGACCACGGCTGCTGTTACCCTTGACGCTGCATCACAGGCAGGAGCGCCTGCGATGGTGTACTCAGCGACGAACCTGGGTGCACAAATGGCAAAACGTCATTTTTTCGGATGAATCCAGGATCCGTTTACAGCATCATGATGGTTGCATCCGTGTTTGGCAACATCGCGGTGAACGCACATTGGAAGCGTGTATTCGTCATCGCCATACTGGCGTATCACCCAGTGTGATGGTATGGGGTGCCATTGGTTACACGTCTCGGTCACCTCTTGTTCGCATTGACGGCACTTTGTGCAGTGGACGTTACATTTCAGATGTGTTACGACCCGTGGCTCTACCCTTCATTCGACCCCTGATAAACCCAACATTTCAGCAGGATACTGCACGACCGCATGTTGCAGATCCTGTACGGGCCTTTCTGCATCCAGAAAATGTTCGACTGCTGCCCTGGCCAGCACATTCTCCAGATATCTCACCAATTGAAAACGTCTGGTCAATGGTGGCCGAGCAACTGGCTCGTCACAATACGCCAGTCACTACTCTTGACGAACTGTGGTATCGTGTTGAAGCTTCATGGGCAGCTGTACATGTACACGCCATTCAAGTTGACTGAATGCCCAGGCGTATCAAGGCCGTTATTACGGCCAGAGGTGGTTGTTCTGGGTACTGATTTCTCAGGATCTATGCACCCAAATTGCGTGAAAATGTAATCACATGTCAGTTCTAGTATAGTATGTTTGTCCAAGAAATACCCGTTTATAATCTACATTTCTTCTTGATGTAGCAATTTTAATGGCCAGTAGTGTAGTTACTAAATGTCACTAGAGGCGCACTCCAGCAGTATAGGAGGGGGTGGTGAGTGTTGTATTGTCGGTGGAGGAGCAGTAATAGCAGAATGGGTCGTTCAGAAGAGCTCACGACTTCAAATGTAGTCATTGAATGGAACCTGAGTAACAAATCCTTGAGGGACGTTTCAGCGTTTCTTAAGCTGCCTAAGTCGACGTTGGTGCTCTGACTGTGAAGTGGAATCGCGAAGGAATAAACGCAGCTGAACCAAGACCACGCACACACCTCATGTGCAGACCCGCTGCGACCGTCGAGCTTCGCGGAGGATTCTGGGAGAAAAAAAAAAATCATTTAAAATCTGCAGAATCAACCATTCTTGAATTCCGAAAGTGCAACCAGCAGTCCAAGTAGCGCAATGACTGTGCGTAGGGGTTAAAAACGAGTGAGGTTTTATGGTCAACCAGCTCCTCATAAGCCACATGTTTTTGTTGTCATTCGTAAGTGATCCTTGAGGTGGAGTAAACAGTGACGCCACTGGACAGTGGACGACTGGAAACGAGTGATCTGGAGTGACGAATCACGCCACACCCTTTATCCATCTCATGGAAGAGTTTAGATTTGGCGAATGCGTGGAGAACGTTATCTGCCAAGGCTCAATATCGGCCGGAACGGCGTTCCACCACCTTACAGGGAATTTGTTTGACCTCAGTGGAACACGTCTGCACCGGCAATTCTAAACACTATGCGTGTATTAGATCACAGCGTAATTATAAATTGCCCCTAAGCCAGCGCCAGCCAATCAATGGGTCGATGCGTGACCCACGTGATACGATGGGCAAGTGTGTGTGTGTGTGTGTGTGTGTGTGTGTGTGTGTGTGTGTGTGTGTGTGTGTGTGTGTGTGTGTGTGTAATTGTGATCTGTACATATTGATGACCTTCGTGTTGATTGTCATTTGTCTACGGCAGCCAGCTATCTTAGAGATCTACAGTTGTTGTTGTTGTTGTTGTTGTTGTTGTTGTTGTCTTCATTTCGGAGTCTAGCTTGATGCAGCTCTCCATGCTACTCTATCATGTGCAAGCTTCTTCATCTCCGAATGACTATCGCAATATACATCCTTCTGAATATGATTACTGTATTCGTCTCTTAATCTCCCTCTACGATTTTTACACCCCCCCACACTTCCCTCCAGCCCTACACTGGTGATCCCTTGATGTCTCAGAATGTGTCCTGTCAACTGACCCCTTCTTCTAGTCAGGTTGCGCCAAAAATTTCTTTTCTCCCCAATTATATTCAGTATCTACTCATTAGTTACGTGATGTTTCAAACTAAGCTCCGGCATTCTTCCGTAGCACTACATTTCAAAAGCTTTCTAACCAAGCTACAAATGGGAAGAATTCAAAGGCATAGCTCAAGATGCCTTATACACTTACGTTCCGAGCAAGGTCTTCAGGGATGGGAAAGACCCAACCCGGTTTAACAGACGCGTCAGAAAACTGCTCAGTAAACAAACCCATCACATTCAAGAGAAGTCAAACCCAAGCAGGCAAACAAAAGGTGAACGAAGCGAAAATGAGCATAAGGAGAGCGATGAGAGAAGCTTTCAATGACTTGAAAAGTAAAAGTCTGAGTAAAAACCCTAAGAGGTTTTGGTCTTACGTAAAATCAATAAGCGGATGGAAATTCTGTATTCAGTCACTCAGTGACCATGCGGACACGGAAACGGAAGATAAAGAGAAGGCTGAAATACTGAATTCGACCTTGCGAAATGATTTCACCGCGGAAGATCGTAATACCATCCCTCCTTTCAGTCATCTTACATTTATCCTTTCATTATTTTGTGGGAGTAAGCAGCGAGAAAAAGTTTCGTAACGCTTTAAGTTACTCTCTCATTCTCAAACACTGTATGAATAAAGTGTGGATGTCCGCACGTCTTTGACTACACTTTTTTTCACCCTCATCCCTTTGAGAGGCAGGTAATTCTTATGCACACTGCGATCTTTCCAGATGGATCTGCAGCACATTTGGTTGAAATCGTTCCATTGCGGAGGAAATGTGGAACATACATAGGTACATACATACATACATAGATATATGCACACATACGGACATCCACCTTTATAATACGAGTAAATATACTAAAGTACCAAAGAAACTGGTGTAGGAATCCGTATTCAAATGTAGAAATATGTAAACAGGCAGAATATGGCGCTGCAGCCGGCAACTCCTGTATAAATCAAATGTCTCGCGCAGTTGTTAAATTGGTTACTGCTGCTACAATGGCAGGTTATCAAGTGGGTTTGAACATGGTGTGGTTGCCGGCGCACGAGCGATGGGACACCATCTCTGAGGCAGTAATGAAGTAGGGATTTTCCCGTACGACCATTTCACGAGTGTACCGTGAATATCAGGAATCCGGTGAAACATCAAACCTCCGACGTCGCTGCGGGCACAGAAAGATCCTGCAAGAACGGGACCAACGACGACTGAAGAGAATCGTCCAACGTGACAGAAGTGCAACCCTTCCGCAAATTGCTGCAGATATCAATGCTGGACAATCAACAAGTGTCAGCGTGCGAATCATTCAACGAAATACCATCGATATGGGCTTTCGAAGCCGAAGGCCAAATCGTGTACCCTTGATGACTGCACGACACAGAGCTTTACGCCTCTCCTGGGCCCTTCAACACAGACATTGGACTGTCGATGACTGGAAACATGTTACGTGGTCGGATGAGTCTTGTTTCAAATCGTATCGAGAGGATGGACGTGTAGGAGTATGGAGACAACCTCATGAATACATGGACCCTGCATGTCAGCAGTGGGCTGTTCAAGCTGGTGGAGGCTCTGTAATGGTGTGGGGCGTGTGCGGTTGGACTGATATGGAACCCTTGATACGTCCAGATAAGACTGTGACAGGAGACACATACGTAAGCATCCTGTTTGATCGCCTGCGTCCAATTATGTCCATTACAAATACTGACGGACTTGGGAATTCCAGCAGGATAATGCGACATCCCACATATTCAGAATTGCTACAGACTGGCTCCAGGAACATTCTTCTGAGTTTGAACACGTCCTATGGCCACCAAATTACCCAGCCATGATACATTATTGAGCATATCTGGGATACCTTGCAACGTGCTGTTCGGAAGAGATCTCCACCCCCTCGTACAGTTATGGATTTATTGTGTCAGTTCCCATCAGCACAACTTCAGACATTAGTCGAGTCCATGCGATGTCGTGTTGCGGCACTTCTGCGTGCTCACGGAGGCTCTGCACGATATTAGGCAGGTGTTCCAGTTTCTTTGGCTCTTCAGTGTATACCAGACGTGCACAGAGCCAGGTGCACTAGGTTTTTGCCAGCCTTGGGACACAGTTAGCCCGCAGGTCCGAGATTTGTGTACGATAAAGCCAGTCGCTGTTATTATTATGAAGTGCCACATGCAGACTTACTTTAGGCTACTTGGAATCTGGATAAGGCCTGTCTTGGCATCACGAGATACGTTGTTGTTGTTGTTGTTGTGGTCTTCAGTCCTGAGAACTGGTTTGATGCAGCTCTCCATGCTACTCTATCCTGTGCAAGCTGCTTCATCTCCCAGTACTTACTGCAAACTACATCCTTGTGAATCTGCTCAGTGTATTCATCTCTTGGTCTCCCTCTACGATTTTTACCCTCCACGCTGCCCTCCAATACTAAATTGGTGATCCCTTGATGCCTCAGAACATGTCCTACCAACCGATCCCTTCTTCTAGTCAAGTTGTCCCAAAAACTCCTCTTCTCCCCAATCCTATTCAGTACCTCCTCATTAGTTATGTGATCTACCCATCTAATCTTCAGCATTCTTCTGTATCACCACATTTCGAAAGCTTCTATTCTCTTCTTGTCTAAACTATTTATCGTCCATGTTTCACTTCCATACATGGCTACACTCCATACAAATACTTTCAGAAATGACTTCCTGACACTTAAATCCATACTCGATGTTAACAAATTTCTCTTTTTCAGAAAAGCTTTCCTTGCCATTGCCAGTCTACATTTTATATCTTCTCTACTTCGACCATCATCAGTTATTTTGCTCCCCAAATAGCAAAATTCATTTACTACTTTAAGTGCCTCATTTCCTAATCTGATTCCCTCAGCATCATCCGACTTAATTCGATTACATTTCATTATCCTCGTTTTGCTTTTGTTGATGTTCATCTCATATCCTCCTTTCAAGACACTATCCATTCCATTCAACTGCTCTTCCAAGTCCTTTGCTGTCTCTGACAGAATTACAATGTCATCGGCGAACCTCAAAGTTTTTATTTCTTCTCCATGAATTTTAATACCTACTCCGAATTCTTCTTTTGTTTCCTTTACTGCTTGCTCAATATACAGATTGAACAACATCGGGGAGAGGCTACAACCCTGTCTTACTCCCTTCCCAACCACTGCTTCCCTTTCATGTCCCTCGACTGTTTTCTGTACAAACTGTAAACAGCCTTTCGCTCCCTGTATTTTACCCCTGCCACCTTTAGAATTTGAAAGAGAGTATTGCAGTCAACATTGTCAAAAGCTTTCTCTAACTCTACAAATGCTAGAAACGTAGGTTTACCTTTCCTTAATCTTCCTTCTAAGATAAGTCGTAAGGTCAGTACTGCCTCACGTGTTCCATTATTTCTACGGAATCCAAACTGATCTTCCCCGATGTCGGCTTCTACTAGTTTTTCCATTCGTCTGTAAAGAATTCGCGTTAGTATTTTGCATCCGTGACTTCTTAAACTGATAGTTCGGTAATTTTCACACCTGTCAACACCTGCTTTCTTTGGGATCGGAATTATTATATTCTTCTTTAAGTCTGAGGGTATTTCGCCTGTCTCATACATTTTGCTCATCAGATGGTAGAGTTTTGTCAGGACTGGCTCTCCCAAGGCAGGCAGTAGTTCTAATGAAATGTTGTCTACTCCCGGGGACTTGTTTCGACTTAGGTCTTTCAGCGCTCTGTCAAACTCTTCAAGCATCATCATATCTCCCATTTCATCTTCATCTACATCCTCTTCCATTTCTATAATATTGCCCTTGTATAGACTATATACTCCTTTCACCTTTCTGCTTTCTGCTTTTCCTTCTTTGCTTAGAACTGGGTTTCCATCTGAGCTCTTGGTATTCAGACAAGTGGTTCTCTTTTCTCCAAAGGTCTCTTTAATTTTCCTGTAGGCAGTATCTACCTTAAAATTAGTATGTTAGCTGATAGTCGTAAATGTACTTGAGATACAATGAAAATTAAATTCAGTTGTGTTGTTTCAAGTTATTTGATAATCATTCAAATTATTTATGTAGTATTCAGCAGGCCATGACGAAGAACTGGCAGAATTAAGAGGCGTCGAAATAAACAGACCGGTAACGTTATAAATTATCAAGCGTGACGACAAAACTGCCCCTCTGTTGGTTTTAACTTTCTCAACGATAAATGCCGTGGAATATAATTAATTGACTGGAGCCGTATGTTCTCTACTTCTTTTTGTTATATTGACTCATCAGTCTATCGACTAGTTTGGTTCCGCCCGCCACGAATTCCTCTCCTGTGTCAATCTCTTCATCTCAGAGTAGCACTTGCAACTCATATATTTACTGGATATATTCCAATCTCTGTTTTCCTCTACAGTATTTGCCCTCTACAGCTCCCTCTACTATGGTTCAAACATCTCCATAATACTTGAGTGTTGTTCGATGTAGCAGCCAGCCTCTAAACTGCTTCGATGTCTTCTTTCAATCCGACCTTGTGCAGATACCAAACACTAGAGCAGTACTCAAGAATAGGTCGCACCAGCGTCATATATACTTTACAGATGAACCGCACTTTCCGAAAACTCTCCTAATAAAACGAAGTCGACCATTCGCCTCCCCTACCACAATTCTCCATGCTCGTTCCACTTTACATCGCAGTGCAACATTACCCCTAGGTATGTGAAAAACGTGACTGAGTCACATAAGATGGTTCAAATGGCTCTCAGCACTGTGGGACTTAACACCTGACGTAATCAGTCCCCTAGAACTTAGAACTACTTAAACCTAACTAACCTAAGGACAGCACACACATCCATGCCCGAGGCACGATTCGAACCTGTGACTATAGCGGTCACGCAGTTTCGGACTGAAGCGCATAGAACTGCTCGGCCACTCCGGCTTGTATTGCTTCTTCGATGTATAGAATGGACAGTAGGAGCGAAAGGCTATATCCCTGTCTTACACACATTTTAATCCGAGCGCTTCGTGCTTTGTCTTCCCCTCTTATACTCTCCACATTAAGAGGGAGTAATTCATACTGATGGCAGTGGTCAGGGCGTGTGACCTGGGACGCAGTAGTTCGGTCGGACTGAGCCACAGCCCTCTCTTATACTCCGAATCGTTTTGATCCTCCCGTAATTTCGGGGCGCTGATGGAAAGGGGGAAATGTTTGCTCCATTGTCGCGGGGGGCTTGCGGAATGGCAGAAATGTGGCGATGAAATTTCTCGCCCTCGCCACCCCGCCTAAATTGCTTCGCAGCAACATCGGACAGCTCCTATTGTAAGAGTCACACGTGGGGGCGTATATATGCGGGGTCATAAAGAGACTTTAATTAACCACGCCCTCTTAAAACGCGATGCAGCGGGGCGTATCACGGGCAGCGTCCCCGTTGTCTTCTGCGTCGGCAGTCGGCGTGAATGCGCCGTCAGCCATGCGTGTCAAACGCGCCCCAACAGGTGACAAGGCAGCCTCGTCCACGCCCATCGCCCTCTACGCTCTCCGTTCTTTCCTTCTGCATTTCCATTTCGACTGCGTCGGCGCCGCCCTTATTTTGGAGTTGAAGCATCGCGTCCGATGGAGGCTATGACGTCATCCCTCATTCCTTATCTTACCCCTCAGTTTTCCCTCCCTCCTCCCCCTCCCATTACCCCCCACCACTTCACCCCTTCCATCCCCCCTCCGCTATATAGCCTCAAGCCCTTCAAAATCAAAAATGTCTTATTCGCTGCAGTTAGCTACACCTTCCAGCCACTCTTCCACATTGCCGACGTTCCGACTTTGACCTGCTCATAGATTAACTTTCCTTTAATTTACGTCTACGGTCACAAACTTTTTGTTAACAGATTACGGGTTTCGGTCTATAATGACCATCATCAGATCTGTTTTATAAAAACAAAATCCATATGTACTTTGTTTTTATAAAACAGATCTGATGATGGTCATTGTAGACCGAAACCGGTGATCTGGTACACTACTGGCCATTAAAATTGCTACACCAAGAAGAAATGCAGACGATAATCGGGTATTCATTGGACAAATATATTACACTAGAAATGACATGTGATTACATTTTCACGCAATCTGGGTCCATAGATCCTGAGAAATCAGTACCCAGAATAACCACGGCCTTGATACGCGTGGGCATTTGAGTCAAACAGAGCTTGGATGGCGTGTACAGGTATAGCTGCCCATGCAGCTTCAACACGATACCACAGTTCATCAAGAGTAGTGACTGGCGTATTGTCACGAGCCAGTTGCTCGGCCACCATTGACCAGACAATTTCAATTGGTGAGAGATCTGGAGAATGTGCTGGCCAGGACAGCAGTCGAACATTTTCCGTATCCAGTAAGGCCCGTACAGGACCTGCAACATGCGCTCGTGCATTATCCTGCTGAAATGTAGGGTTTCGCAGGGATCGAATGAAGGGTAGGGCCACGGACCGCTACACATTTGAAATGTAACGTCCACTGTTCAATGTGCCGTCAATGCTAACAAGAGGTGACCGAAACGTCTAAACAATGGCACCCCACACCATCACGCCGGGTGATACGCCAGTATGGCGATGACGAATACAAGTTTCCAATGTGCGTTCACCGCGACCATCATGATGCTGTAAACAGAACGTGGATTCATCCGGAAAAATGACGTTTTGCCATTCGTGCACCCAGGTTCGTCGTTGAGTACACCGTCGCAGGCGCTCCTGTTTGTGATGCAGCGTCAAGGGTAACCGCAGCCATGGTCTCCGAACTGATATTCCATGCTGCTGCAAACGTCGTCGAACTGTTCGTGCAGATGGTTGTTGTCTTGCAAACGTCCCCATCCATTGACTCAGGGATCGAGATGTGGCTGCACGATCCGTTACAGCCATGCGGATAAGATGCCTGTCATCTCGACTGCTAGTGATACGAGGCCGTTGGGATCCAGTACGGCGTTCCGTATTACCCTCCTGAACGCACCGATTCCATATTCTGCTAACAGTCATTGGATCTCGACCAACGCGAGCAGCTGTGTCGCGATACACGATAAACCGCAATCGCGATATGCTACAATCCGACCATTATCAATGTCGGAAACGTGATGGTACGCATTTCTCCTCCTTACGCGGGGAATCACAGCAACGTTTCACCAGGCAACGGCGGTCAACTGCTGTTTGTGTATGAGAAAAAGGATTTAAAATGGAAAGTTTACTCATGTCAGCACGTTGTGGGCGTCGCCACCGGCGCCAACCTTGTGTGAATGCTCTGAAAAGCTAATGATTTTCATATCACACCGTCTTATTCCTGTCGGTTAAACTTCACGTCTGTAGCACGTCATCGTGGTGTAGCAGTTTTAATGGCCAGTAGTGTAACAAAAAGTCTGTGGCTATAGACGTAAATTAAAGTAAACTTGTAACGAACCTGTTTCTATGGCTTATTACGTTAAGATTAGGGTCGCCACCGACACTAACCATACAACTAATCAAAGGTTTGGCCGAGTCGGAAAATAAATTAATTAGATCACAGACCAAAAACTCATAAAAATGCATACGTTGTGATGTCACTCATAGTGGATGCGATGTAATTAATAGTATTGCCCGTGCACTATTCACGGGGATCAAACATTTAAAATGAAATAGAAAATGCATGAACACTGTGCATAAGATCAGCTCCCAGCCACACACCTGAAAATAAGGCTTAATCTAATGCATTTGTTTTAAAATAAAAGGGGAAACTAATCACTGGACCCGTGCGTGAGGAAACGCGTTGGATGTGCTAAGTCGGCCGGTGTGGCCGAGCGGTTCTAGCCGCGTCAGTCTGGAACCGCTACGGTAGCAGGTTCGAATCTTCCTCGGGCATGGATGTGTGTGTTGTCCTTAGGTTAGTTAGGTTTAATTAGTTCTAAGTTCTAGGCGACTGATGACCTCAGAAGTTAAGTCCATAGTGCTCAGAGCCGTTTGAACCATTATTTGCTAACGGGAAAGCTACGAGGTGAGTGGCTTAGGTGCTACGTAACCTCGGAATACAAGAGAAAATTGTAGATAAAATCATATGGATGTGAAGCATGTACACAATTCCTGATAACATGAATTCCTAAAACATTAAAGAAAAGCATCGATACATTCACCGTTATAATCTACTCCTAAAACCATTGGTGTGAATCATTCATACAATTGCTGTTGCCTGGTAACGGATAGCAATAACTCGTGAAACGGTACACGTTTCGCAGTGCACCCGCGTGCCCACGTGGTTTGTGGAGACGCAATTTCTACGTATCGTGGCCAAGTTGCAACAATATCAAATCACACAATCATGAACAGTTAACATTCTTTAAAACAAACATGAGATCGGAGAGTTGGTGATAACGGTAGCCCAACAAACTCTCATGTTCAACCACGTGGTTGACTCCCCACGGACGAAAGACACAAAAAGCAAGGAAAATTTACGAGAAGGCAAAGCTATTAATATTTAGAAAAATGAAAGCTTATAGAGGTACAGTTGAAGTCAAACACATTCATACAGAAGCGAGTGCTCACTTCTTATCGATACCTTTGTGTGGCGCTCTTCCGGCGAATCGAAGTCTGCTATAGAAATTTACTAAAAGAAAAATCTGCCAAAGTTTTGCAATCCTTGCTGTGACAAGGCAAAGCAATCTTTCAGAGTTGAAAAGTGAGACCAAAAGCTAACAGCTCGCCTCTCGCCAAGTAACAACGCGCCACACGGTCAGTCTAACTCACCCTTCTACGACTGGAGTACAGCTGTGGAGGCTTCCCGTACCGGCGGCAGACTACCTCCCTTTTTCTTCTCCAGCCTCTTCCACGCTCCGCGTCGCCCGGAAAACCCAAAGATGCCATTTCCGCCACCAACCTAACGCAGGTGGATTTCTCACAAGTAGCGCAAACCTCTTTGCCTACCTGACCACTGCGACAGTTGGCTATTCTGTACAACTACTGATGAATCTGTATGATTATCGCAGACTTTCTGCAGCAGACTACGCCATCACACCACTATGAGAGTTATGAGAAAAGACAAACAAGGAAAAGAAAGAAAAATGCTAGTGAAAATGGGCTACCGGACTAATGAAAAGTGGCTACAGGACCCTTTCAAACATATTGTATACATGGGTCACTGTTTTATTCGCGGCAGTGTCGCAGCTTGTGAAACTGTTCATGGAGTTGTATCAAATACACTACTGGGCATTAAAATTGCTACACCAAGAAGAAATGCAGATGATAAATGGGTATTCATTGGACAAATATATTGTACTAGAAATGACATGTGATTACATTTTCACGCAGTTTGGGTGCCTAGATCCTGAGAAATCAATACCCAGAACAACCACCTCTGGCCGTAATAACGGCCTTGATGCGCCTGGGCATTGAGTCAAACAGAACTTGGATGGCGTGTACAGGTACAGCTGCCTGTGCAGCTTCAACACGATACCACAGTTCATCAAGAGTAGTGATTGGCGTATTGTGACGAGCCAGTTGCTCGGCAACCATTGAGCAGACGTTTTCAGTTGGTGAGAGATCTGGAGAATGTGCTGGCCAGGGCAGCAGTCGAACATTTTCTGTATCCAGAAAGGCGCGTGCAGGAACTGCAACATGCGGTCGTGCATTATCCTGCTAAAATGTAGAGTTTCGCAGAGAACGAATGAAGTGTAGATCCACGGGTCATAACACATCTGAAATGTAACGTCCACTGTTCAAAGTGCCGTCAATGCGAACACGAGGTGACCGAGACGTATAACCAATGGCACCCCATACCATCACGCCGGGTGATACGCCAGTATGACGATGACGAATACAACGCTTCGAATGTGCGTCCATCGCAGATGCTCCTGTCTGTGATGCAGCGTCAAGGGTAATCTCAGCCATGCTCTCCGAGCTGATAGTCCATGCTGCTGCAAACGTCGTCGAACTGTTCGTGCAGATGGTGGTTGTCTTGCAGACGACCCCATCTGTTGACCCAGGGATCGAGACGTGGCTGCACGATCCGTTACAGCCATGCGGATAAGATGCCTGTCATCTCGACTGCTAGTGATACGAGGCCATTGGGATCCAGCACGGCGTTCCGTATTACGTTCCTGAACCCACCGATTCGATATTCTTCTAACAGTCATTGGATCTCGACCAACGCGAGCAGCAATGTCGCGATACGATAAATCGCAATCGCGATAGGCTACAATCCGTCCTTTAACAAAGTCGGAAACGTGATGGTACGCATTTCTCCTCCTTACAAGAGGCATCACAACAACGTTTCACCAGGCAACGCCGGTCAACTGCTGTTTGTGTATGAGAAATCGGTTGGAAACTTTCCTCATGTCAGCACATTGTAGGTGTCGCCACCGGCGCCAACGTTGTGTGATTGCTCTGGAAAGCTAATCATTTGCATATCACATCATATTCTTCCTGTTGGTTAACTTTCGCGACTGTAGCACGTCATCTTCGTGGTGTAGCAATTTTAATGGCCAGTAGTGTATCTGATACCCTCGTCATAGAAGGCATCCGCCTGTCATTTCCAACAGTTTTCTGTGCTGGTCTGCAGTTCATCGTCTGTGCCAAAATGTCTTCATAGCCAGCAGTTCATGCGAGCAGAGATGAACATCAGAGGGAGCCAAGTTCAGGTTGTATGGTGCATTATCGAACACTACTGATGGATAACGCTACAGGGCGTTCTCATCGTCCGTGAAGAGTCGCTAAGAAGGAAACGCATGACAGTTATGTCATGTAAGGTTGCATGAAATCAGGCGAAAGCTCACAGTGGGTAGCCATACCTGGCGGGAGACACCGTTGTTCCAGATATCTCTACGAGTTCACTGTGCACTCATGACTGAAAAGAGCGATGTGTGACACGTTCGACACATCTGGACAAAGCTTCAATGGATTTTCGCTGTGATATCCATTTCGTCCCAGTCGAACCTTACTCTCCGAATAGCCCTCATAGATTACCAAAAAGAATTCGACACGATGCCCCACTGCAGACTCTTAAAGATATTAGCATACGGAATAGGTTCCCAAATACGTGAATGACAGAGTGCTTCTGCAGTATGTTATCCTCGACAGAGCATGTTCGTCAAAAACAAGGTTAGCCGCGCGGGATTAGCCGAGCGGTCTGAGGCGCTGAAGTCACGGACTGTGCGGCTGGTCACGGAGGAAGTTCGAGTCCTCCCTCGGGGACGGGTGTGTGTGGTTGTCCTTAGGATAATTTAGGTTAAGTAGTGTGTAAGCTCAGGGACTGATGACCTTAGCAGTTAAGTCCCATACGATTTCACACACATTTGAACATTTTTTTGAACAAAGACAAGGTTATCGTTAAGAGTAGTAGAGAAAAGTGTGATACGATTGCTGTTATTCTTAATATACATAAATTATCTGACGGACTGGAAGGGCATCAATCTGTGGCTGCTTGCTGATGACGCTGTGGTGTCTAAGTTAAGTGACTGTAGGAGGATACAAGATGACGTAAACAAAGTTTCTAATTGGTGTGATGATTCGTAGCTGGCTCTAAGTATAGAAACATGTGAGTTAATGTGGATGAGTGGGAAAAACAGTGTTTGGATACAGCTTTCGTATTGATCTGCTTGACTCAGTCACGCCGGCCGATGTGGCCGAGCGGTTCCAGGCGCTTCAGTCTGGAACCGCGCTGCTGCTACGGTCACAAGTTCGAATTCTGCCTCTGAGATGGGTGTGTGTGTGATGTCCTTAGGTTAGTTAGATTGAAGTAGTTCTAACTTCTAGGGGACAGATGACCTCAGATGTTAAGTCCCATAGTGCTCAGAGCCATTTAAACCATCTGATGTGATCCAGTCACGTTTTTCAAATATCTAGGAGTAATGTTGCAGAGCAATGTGAAATGGAACTAGCATGCGAGGATTGTGGTAGAAAAGGCGAATAGTCGACTTCGTTTTATTGGGAGAATTTTAGGAAAGTCTGGTTCATCTGTAACGGAGACCGCATATACGACGCTGGTGCGACCTTTTCTTGAGTACTGCTCAAGTGTTTGGGATCTGCACCAGGTCGGATTGAAAGAAGACATCGAAGCAATTTACAGGCTGGCTGCTAGATTTGTTACCGGCAGGATCGAACAACACTCATGTATTACGGAGATTTTTTGGGAACTCAAATGTGAATCCCTGGAGGGAAGACGACGTTCTTTTCGAGTAACAGTATTGAGAAAATTTAGAGTACCGGCATTTGATGCGGACTGCGGGACGATTCTACTGCCGCCAATATACATTTCACCTAAGGTTCACGAAGATGCCAGAAATTACCGTTCTTAGATGTACTTAAGGGAAAGGCGTATGAGAAAATACGTGGGAACATTAAGCTAATGTACGGGGTGTTCAAAAAGTCGTGCCGTACGCCGCAGTGAAATACAAGTTATTAATTTATTGAACACTCATTTTTACTTACAAAATTTCACATTAAATGTTGCAAGTGTCCCCCTTGTTGTTGAATACACAATTCAATTCGTCTAATCATGTTTCCAAACACAATCTGTGATATTTCTTCTGTAAGAGAAGCAGTGAAAGTGGATATTGCAGTTTTCAATTCATCGATGGATTTTGGACGGTTTTTATAGACAGTTGCTTTCGCTGGAACCCAAAAGAAAAAGTCAGGTGGTGTTAGGTCAGGCCAGAGTCCCTGTGAAATAATGTGATTACCAAAAACATCACCAAGCAGTGACACTGAAACGCGGGCTGTACACGCGTTTGCACCATCTTCTTGCAAAAAGAATTCAGTATTTCACTTAACACAAGTTCTCATATGAATGGGTACAGAATATCACTGTAGTTTCGTTGTGCGTTTATTGTTTCGTTGAAAAATATGAGACCCACAATCCGACGTCCAGAAACTGCAATCCAAATTCCTATTTTCACAGAATGAAGTGGTTCCTCAGGAATACACAATGGATTTGCAGTACTCCACATACGACAATTTTTCGAGTTTATGTACCCGGATAGATGAAACCACGCCTCATCGGTGAAAAACGTTTCACTAAGTACATTCCTTTCATTTTGTTGAACGAAATTTTTGAACCATTGACAATAATGCACTCTCTTGCCATGGTAAGTATTTTTCAGTTCTTGCACGACTGTCACTTTGTATGGGAAGAGTTTTAATTTTTTCCTTACAGCTGTGTGGGCCGTTCCGACACCGACATCGAAATCCTGGGCTAGTTTTCTTACTGAATATTTAGGACTCGTGGACATTTTACACGGAAATATCGAGTAGTTTACCCTCAGACAAAGCGCTAGGGCGACCACTTCTCGGTGCATCTGTCAATGAACCCGTACTTCGAAATTTGTTAATGAAATCTCGCACAGCATCGCGATGTGGGAGTGTTGTCTCTGGGAGAACTGAATTAAACGTTTCACGAACTGAAACTGTGTATTTACCGCCAGCTTTGAACACTTGTTCAATTATAAACACACGTTCTTCAATGGTTAGCAGTTTAAGAGTGACAAAAACCAAACAAACGTACAAAGGAACTAAACTTAAACGTTCACGTCAACACGTAACGACACACACCAACTATACTACTGACGCTGGCTGAGATAAACGAAGCAGAGGAATGTTGAGAGAGTCCGCTCGAACGGAAGTAACCCAGGCAGGCGAACCATCATACGGCACTCGCGGCTAACAACAACAATCAGACTGCACTGTGGAGAGACTTTTTGAACACCCTGTATTTTTTATAATTCTTAGAGATAGAACAAAAAGTCGAAGCTACACTCTCCGCAGACCAGTTTGGATTCCGGGAAGATAAAGGAACCAGAGAAGCAGTATTTGCTCTAAAACTAATAATAGATAAAAGACTAGATAAGAACCTGAAAACATACATAGCTTTCGTAGGTGTAGAGAAAGCCTTTGATAATGTTAAATGGGATAAGATGTTCCACGTACTCAAAAAAGTAGGAATAGACCATTAAGATAGAAAAATGATATGGAACCTGTACAAAAACGAGACAGCAGTTATCCGTGGACGGACAAAACAAGAAGAGGTGCAGATACGGAAAGGTGTCCGGCAAGGTTGCGCACTATCCCCTGTTATCTTTAACGTATACATTGAAGAGGCGCTGAAAATTCACAGACAGGTGTAGTAATTCATGGCCAACGAATAGGTATGATAAGATATGCCGATGATATAGCTGTCCTGGCTGAAAGTGAAGAAGGTCTTGTAGTCCTACTGAATAGAATGGATGAAGTTATGGGGGAAGAATATAATATGAGAATTAATAAAGCAAAAACAAAAGTAATGGAATGCGACAAAGAAGATCAAGTGAAAGTCCAAGTTCATGTAGGTAATGAACTGCTTGAACAAGTTGATAAATTTACTTATCTGGGCAGTAATACACTCCTGGAAATTGAAATAAGAACACCGTGAATTCATTGTCCCAGGAAGGGGAAACTTTATTGACACACTCCTGGGGTCAGATACATCACATGATCACACTGACAGAACCACAGGCACATAGACACAGGCAACAGAGCATGCACAATGTCGGCACTAGTACAGTCTGTATCCACCTTTCGCAGCAATGTAGGCTGCTATTCTCCCATGGAGACGATCGTAGAGATGCTCGATGTAGTCCTGTGGAACGGATTGCCATGCCATTTCCACCTGGCGCCTCAGTTGGACCAGCGTTCGTGCTGGACGTGCAGACCGTGTGAGACGACGCTTCATCCAGTCCCAAACATGCTCAATGGGAGACAGATCCGGAGATCTTGCTGGCCAGGGTAGTTGACTTACACCTTCTAGAGCACGTTGCGTGGCACGGGATACATGCGGACGTGCATTGTCCTGTTGGAACAGCAAGTTCCCTTGCCGGTCTAGGAATGGTAGAACGATGGGTTCGATGACGGTTTGGATGTACCGTGCACTATTCAGTGTCCCCTCGACGATCACCAGTGGTGTACGGCCAGTGTAGGAGATCGCTCCCCACACCATGATGCCGGGTGTTGGCCCTGTGTGCCTCGGTCATATGCAGTCCTGATTGTGGCGCTCACCTGCACGGCGCCAAACACGCATACGACCATCATTGGCACCAAGGCAGAAGCGACTCTCATCGCTGAAGACGACACGTCTCCATTCGTCCCTCCATTCACGCCTGTCGCGACACCACTGGAGGCGGGCTGCACGATGTTGGGGCGTGAGCGGAAGACGGCCTAACGGTGTGCGGGACTGTAGCCCATCTTCATGGAGACGGTTGCGAATGGTCCTCGCCGATACCCCAGGAGCAACAGTGTCCCTAATTTGCTGGGAAGTGGCGGTGCGGTCCCCTACGGCACTGCGTAGGATCCTACGGTCTTGGCGTGCATCCGTGCGTCGCTGCGGTCCGGTCCCAGGTCGACGGGCACGTGCACCTTCCGCCGACCACTGGCGACAACATCGATGTACT
This sequence comes from Schistocerca serialis cubense, assembly GCF_023864345.2. Lineage (NCBI taxonomy): Eukaryota > Metazoa > Arthropoda > Insecta > Orthoptera > Acrididae > Schistocerca > Schistocerca serialis. The sequence goes on from NC_064649.1 coordinate 29,801,962, forward strand.
GTGGAGACCTCACGCCCCACGTGTTGAGCAATTTGGCGGTACGTCCACCCGGCCTCCCACATGCCCACTATACGCCCTCGCTCAAAGTCCGTCAACTGCACATACGGTTCACGTCCACGCTGTCGCGGCATGCTACCAGTGTTAAAGACAGCGATGGAGCTCCGTATGCCACGGCAAACTGGCTGACACTGACGGCGGCGGTGCACAAATGCTGCGCAGCTAGCGCCATTCGACGGCCAACACCGCGGTTCCTGGTGTGTCCGCTGTGCCGTGCGTGTGATCATTGCTTGTACAGCCCTCTCGCAATGTCCGGAGCAAGTATGGTGGGTCTGACACACCGGTGTCAATGTGTTCTTTTTTCCATTTCCAGGAGTGTATTACCAGGGATGGAAGGAGCAAGGCAGAAGTGAGAAGTGGAATAGCTCAAGCAAAGGCTGCTTTTAACAAGAAGAAAAACATTAACATCTAAGGGCATCAGCCTTGAAACCAGGAAAAGATTTTTGAAATCATATGTGTGGACTGTGGCATGCTATGGGTGTGAAACATGGACTCTCGGGACAGAGGAACAGCAGAAGCTAAATTCTTTTGAAATGTGGTGCTATAGACGCATGCTCAAAATAAAATGGATCGACAAGGTCACAAACGAAGAGGTTCTGGAAAGAGCAGGTGAGAAGAGAAGCTTCTGGAGTTTCATTGTTAAAAGAAGAGTGCAATTTACAGGCCGTCTATTAAGACATAAAGGACTCCTGAACACAATTATAGAGGGATATGTCGAGGGAAAAAGACCAAGAGGAAGACTACGACTGAGGTACATGGATCAAATCGTGAAAGATGTGGGATGTAACACCTATAAAGAAATGAAGAGAAAAGCTGAAAGACGCACAGAATGGAGACAAGCTGCCATTGTAGCTGTTGCAAACCAATCCTTGGATTGACCACTACAGAAGAAGAAGAAGAAGAAGAAGGAGATAATTACACCAAATTTTGCACATATTGCCGTTCAACACTGCTCATATCTGTGGGGGGTGGGGGGGGGGGGGGACGGGGGTGTTGGTGGCCAGCCTCACTGTTCAACCTCAGACGAGTGTTCCTCAAGCCACTCTCTAGCAATTTCAGACGCATGGGGTGTCCCACTGTCCTGCTGACATTGCCGAAGTCCGTTGGTATGCACAAGCGATTTGAATGAAAGCAGGTGATCAGACAGGATGCTTACCTCTCAGAGTCGTATCTAGACGTATCAGGTGTCCCGTATCACCCCAAATGCGCACACCACACATCGTTACAGCCTCTACCAGCTTGAACAGTCCCCTGCTGACATGCAGGGTCCATGGATTCAGGACACGTCTATCCGCTCGGTACAATCTGAAACGGGACTCGACCGACCAGGCAACATGTTTCCAGTCATCAACAGTCTAATGTCGGTGTTGACGGGTCCGTGCGAGGCGTAAAACTTTGCGTCGTGCAGTCATCAAGACTACACGAGTGGGACTATGGCTCCGAAAGCCCATATCGATGATGTTCTGTTGAACAGTTCGCGCGCTGACACATATTGATGGCCCAGCACTGAAATCTGCAGCAATTTGCTGAAGGGTTGCACTTCTGTAAAGTTCTTGTATGATCTTTTTTCGGCCACAGCGATGTCGGAGATTTGATGATTTACCGGATTCCAGATATTCACGGTATACTCGTGAAATGGACGTACGGGAAAATTCCCACTTCATTGCTACCTCGGAGATGCTGTGTCCTGTCGCGCCGACTATAACACCACGTTCAGAGTCTCTTAAATCTTGATAATCTGCCATTGTAGCGGCAGTAACCGATCTAACAACTGCGCCAGACGCTTATTGTCTTGTATAGGTGTTGGCGACCGCAACTACGTATTGTGCCTGTTAACCTATCTCTGTATTTGAATACGCGTGCCTATACCAGTTTCTTTGGCGCTTCAGTGTATATCGAGACACTTTAGCAGTTGTGTTGTCCTCCAAACTGGATTGATTAACAAGTTTTAAACAAAAGAATTTAACACTGCCTGAGACGCTTACGAGTTTTGGACTGTGTATTATCTGTCAAAGAATAGGTTAGAAACCAAATTACGTTAACCGATCTGCAGGATGTCAATATGTCGTAGCGAATAGCAAGTAGTTAATGTAGATGGTCATTCATTATTTATATTTTGATTCTTAATTTTTCCACTTCAATAGAGCGTTTTTGTTTCGTAGACGAGATACGAACACATTGTTCAGAGGTGCTGTCTGTTCCACGTTCGAACTGCTGCTCTGTAATTCTAATTACAAGCATGTTTGTCCTGCTTTGAATATCCCCCGGGTTACATACCATTTGCATACTTTCATCATTCACAAACAGGCAGCACGTTGTTTGGCATATATATTATTTCACAGGGCTATTCGAGGATGACACTGTTGTAGCGGAGAAACTGCAACGCTGCAAAATTGTGACGAAGAGCAGGGAAGATTGCAACGGAACGACGCGTAGTACAGGAACTGGCAGTAGACAATCGAATTTTAAGTAGGTGGAGGCACTGTTATTGTATCATTACACGGTTACGGACCAATAGCTGGAAGTAGGAACATCCATTTGGAAGTTTGCGTCTGGAGCGAATTACAGTGGTAGACAACGGTTTATTGGTAGCATACTGGTGAAGTGCAATCGAATCACAAAGGAGACTGCTTATAAATCACTTGTACGACCGATTCTAGAATATTGCTCAAGAATATGGTACCCGTACCAGATAGGATTAACAGGGGTTATTGAACGTATACAGAGAACGTCAACACGAATGGTCACAGGTTTGTTTAATCCGTGGGAGTGTGTCACAGAGATACTAAAGGAACTGAACAGGAAGATTCTTGGACAGACGTACCGAGCGAAGTGGAGCAGTGGTTAGGACACTGGACTCGTATTCGGGAGGACGACGGTTCAATCCCTCGTCCGGCTATCCTGGTTTAAGTTTTCCGTGATTTCCCTAAATCCCTGCCGGCCGGAGTGGCTGAGCGGTTCTAGGCGCTACAGTCTGGAACTGCAAGACCGCTACGGTCGCAGGTTCGAATCCTGCCTCGGGCATGGATGTGTGTGATGTCCTTAGGTTAGTTAGGTTTAAGTAGTTCTAAGTTCTATGGGACTGATGACCACAGCAGTTAAGTCCCATAGTGCTCAGAGCCATTTGAACCTAAATTCCTTCAGGCAAATGCTGGGGTGGTTCCGTTGAAAGGGCACGGCCTATTTCCTTCCCCATCTTTCCTTAATTCTCGCTGCTTGGTCCCCCCTCTCGAGTCAACCAACCAAGACAGACGTAAACTGTGGATCTCGGTTATAACAGTTCGGCAAAACCGGAGCCCTTACAGGATCGTTTTGTTGTCCGTCTGTCTGACTGTGCTTCAGTCTGTGTCTGTTAAGTACCCTTAATCTCACATCGGGTAGACGTACCAAGTTGATATTAATGTTACATTCTAGGGTCTGTGATCCCTTGGTGGTGGTAAAATTTTAAGTTTCTCGGTCAACGAAATCAAATGATACCGTCATTCATTTAACATGTTGGATAAATGGAAATGAGCGTTTGGCGTCATTGGCCGGGAGACCCCTTACGGGGCAGTCTGGCCGCATTGGGGCAGGCCTTATTACACTACTGGCAATTAAAATTGCTACACCAAGAAGAAATGCAGATGATAAACGAGTATTCATTGGACAAATATATTATACTACAACTCACATGTGATTACATTTTCACGCAATTTGGGTGCATAGATCCTGAGAAGTCAGTACCCAGAACAACCACCTCTGACCGTAATAACGGCCTTGATACGCCTGGGCATTGAGTCAAACAGAGCTTGGATGTCGTGTACAGGTACAGCTGCCCATGCAGCTCCAACACGATACCACAGTTCATCAAGAGTAGTGACTGGCGTATTGTGACGAGCCAGTTTCCCGCCCACCATTGACCAGACGTTTTCATTTGGTGAGAGATCTTGAGAATGTGGTGGCCAGGGAAGCAGTCGAACATTTTCTGTATCCACAAAGGCCCGTACAGGACCTGCAACATGCGGTCGTGCGTTATCCTGCTGAAATGGTTTCGCAAAGATCGAATGAAGGGTAGAGCCACGGGTCGTAACACATCTGAAATGTAACATCCACTGTCCAAAGTGCCGTCAATGAGAACAAGAGGAAACCGAGACGTGTAACCAATGGCACCCCATACCATCACGCCGGGTGATATGCCAGTATGGCGATGACGAATACGCGCTTCCAATGTGCGTTCACCGCGATGTCGCCAAACACGGATGCGACCATCATGATGCTGTAAACACAACCTGGATTCATCCGAAAACATGACGATTTGCCATTCGTGCACCCAGGTTCGTCCTTGAGTACACCATCGCAGGCGCTCCTGTCTGTGGTGACAGCGTCAAGGGTAACCGCAGCCACGGTCTCCGAGCTGATAGTCCATGCTGCTGCAAACGTCGTCGAACTGTTCGTGGTGGTTGTGTTGCAAACGTCCCCATCTGTTGACTCAGGGATCGAGTTGTGGCTGCACGTACCGTTACAGCCATGCGAATAAGATGTCTGTCATCTCGACTGCTAGTGATACAAGGCCGTTGGGATCCAGGACAGCGTTCCGTATTACGTTCCTGAACCCACCGATTCCATATTCTGCTAACAGTCATTGGATCTCGACCAACGCGAGCAGCAATGTCGCGATAAGATAAACCGCAATCGCGATGGGCTACAATCCGACCTTTATCAAAGTCGGAAACGTGATGGTACGCATATCTTCTCCTTACACGAGGCATCACAACAACGTTTTACTAGGCAACGCCGGGCAACTGCTGTTTGTGTATGAGAAATCGGTTGGAAACTTTCCTCGTGTGAGCACGTTGTAGGTGTCGCCACCGGCACCAACCTTGTGTGTATGCTCTGAGAAGCTAATCATTTAAATATCACAGCATCTTCTTCCTGTCGGTTAAATTTCGCGTCTGTAGCACTTCATCTTCGTGGTGTAGCAATTTTAATGGCCAGTAATGTACATTAGGCGACCTTAGCGCCAGACGGGGATGAAATGATGATGAAGACAACACAACACCCAGTCCCTGGGCGGAGAAAATCCCCGACCCAGCCGGGAATCGAACCCGGGACGCTTAGGACGGCAGTCCGTCACGCTGGCCGTTCAGCTACCGGGGCGGACATATAACATGTCGATACTCGCAAACTCACTCATCGAAACCTATATGGTACATCCCGTTGGTGTAGAGTTATGAAATTTGGCAAGAAGCAATGGTTTACAGCACAAGTGAACGAAAAATACGAAAATTGTTAATTTGTAATTACCCATGTAGAGAAAAAAATAGAACGTCTTCAATGACTGAATGACTAGAGACAGGACTTTCATATTCACAGGACATGTGCATTAGTATGTTCTGCAGAAATGATTAGCATTTCAGTCACCTCGGTCAGAATGTGTCTTGTTGCCTAGTAGGCACAGGGTCCGCCACGGACCCCGGTAACTTGTTTCTACGGGATGGTATCGAATAGCACCCTGTGGTATAGCCATCCATGCTGCATTCAACATGTTCCGAAGTTAATCTATGGTGGTTGGCATTGGGTCATGGCGCTGCAGCTATCGTTTCACCATATCCCACACGTTTTCCATTGGCGACAATTCTGGTGATACAGGAGGCCAGGGCAAAAGGCTGACATCCTGTGATACCAAGAAGGGACGTGTTCGTGCAGCAACATGTGGTCGTGCATTGTCTTGCTGAAAAATGGCGTCTCGGGTGCTGTGCAGAAAGGGCACGGCTACAGTTCGCAGGATGTCATTCACGTAGGTCACACAGCTCGCAGTGGCCTGGACACGCACCAGCCGTGTGTGGTGATCGTAAGGCCTCGACCCGGCGCTGTGTGTCCTGTGCGAATGCAGTCACTGCGATGCCTCTCCCCCTGCCTGCGGCGAACCAAATTGCGGCCATCATTTTCAAAGAAACACAACCTGGATTCGTCCGAAAACACTATTTGATGCCATTCCTATCCGCAGTGACGTCGTTAAATACAGCATTGCCGTCCATCATGTTTATGCACATTCATCAAAGATAGGCAGATAACTGGACGATGTTCACATAACCCATGCCGTAATAAATGGTGACAAACTGTCACCCCTGATAGCGTACGATGTGTTGCACTGTTCCACTGTTGCGAAAGAGTCGAGGACGACGCAGACCTGTCCCGGAATGCCATTCGGAAGAGGTGTCTGTCTCCCGGGGATTGGTGGTCTGGGTGGTGCGGCCTTCCGTGAACCATTCTGCACACACCCGCTGCACTGCCGAAACACTTCCTCCCACAAGAGCAGCCATTTCCCGGATGGATGTGTCACATTTCCTCCTGCCAGCAATGAGCCCTCTTTCAGACTCACTGATTTGACGGTGCGTTCCGCCCATACGTCTGAGAGGCACTCTGCATATCTGTTCAAGTCTGCTCTGTTACCTTCAGCCGGCCGTGGTGGCCGAGCGGTTCTAGGCGCTACAGTCTGGAACCGCGCGACCGCTACGGTCGCAGGTTAGAATGCTGCCTCGGGCATAGGTGTGTGTGATGTCCTTAGGTTAGTTAGGTTTAAGTAGCTCTAAGTTAAGTCCCATAGTGCTCAGAGCCATTTGAACCATTTTTTGTTACCTTCAGTATATACCGACAACAAGAGCCGCAGCCACATTTTACCGATAGGTGATGTTGCGCCGCGGTATCGATGTTGACCTTTAACCCGCAGGCCGACATGCTAACCATTTCTGCAGAACATATTCATGTGCATGTCTCGTGAAAATGAACGTCCTGTCGAGTCGTTCAATGTGTTCTGCATTTTCTGAACATGAGTGTGTATCACACGAAAGTCTCTGAATCCCCGAGAAAGATATCTTGCCGGAATCGATATCGGCAACAGGGGAAATATTGTGGAGATACTTGATTCCCGGGATGGATAAACTGTCTATATACATAATTAAGTTTGTACGGAACTCGCAGAGCGCGAATCCTGTTCGCACCTGGACGATTCTTTTTACTGATAACCCCGTACAGAGCTGTAGCATATTTATTTTTAATGCTTATTCGTTAAATTTCCAAGCTTTCAAGTGTTGTATTACTATAGAAAATCGGAAAGGTGAACTGTTATATGTTAATAATAACGGCGACAGTTAGTAATTGACAATAAGCACATGAAATGAGAACTGGTACAGCACTGCTAAGACGATAATGAAACTTATCATATACGACCTCGAAGTAGTGATCCTTTCGTTCTTGGAAGCAGGGAAGATTGCGCATGTCGCGTCATGGACATAGAGGTGTAAGGAGGGGATAGATAGATAGATAGATAGATAGATAGAGGGGGGAGAAGAGAGAGAGAGAGAGAGAGAGAGAGAGAGAGAGAGAGAGAGAGAGAGAGAGAGGAGGTGATGGACAAAGAAAGGAGGGACGAGGAATAGATGGAGAAAGAGAACGTAAGGAGGAAATCGACAGAGGGAAGGAGATTAGGACGTATATTTCCATGTGCCTTACATATTTTGCAACGACGAAACATTGCCAAGTTGTCTAGTACCATTAAAGATGGAAAAGTGAAGCTTCACTTAAAGAGTTTATGTGAACAGAGTTTACGCATTAGAACGACGGTCACTGGCACGATAAATTTGCCTCTTACGCGGCTGGACCGAGATAAAACCACATAAGCAAGGGGAAAAAACTGGAATTCCTCTCCCGCCTACCTTAAACGTGACTAGCAGGAGCTGCGGAAATAAGCGGACAGGACTTGTGAGTGCAGAAGTCGGCTCCTCCCTTCCACCGCCTCCGCGTGTTGTCTGCTCCGGCTCCACAGGAGTATAGCCTATCAAAGCGGCCCCCATACTTCATTAGGCAAAGTGGCTGCGCCACAGAAATACGGACACTGAAACAAGGACGACTGCTTTCCTTCCCCCTTTAGCATCCGTCGTCGGCTGAATCGCGTTTCTGGTGGGTCTAATAAAGGAGCAGCTGCGACGTCGCTATATATATTTTGTGTCTTATCGACCATATTACACACTATATTATGTGCAATGGAGAATTCCTGACGTTCGGAAGTAATTTTCAGCGTTTGTACGACACAGATTTTGTTTTTTTTTTTTTGCTAATGGAACTATAATTCTTCCTGTGATATTTGAAAGAAGCTTCGAACACAACTTCAACGACATAACATGTTTGGAACTTGGTCAAATAGTACCGAGATAGTAGCTCCGTCAGAAAAATAGGTTCTATAAACTCCTGCCGTGTTATACCAAATGTACTGATGATGCCACGTATAACTGCCCACGTCGTATTGTGCCGACTCCACTGTCGCTTGAATGGATTTTTAAGTTTGTTTTATGTGCCCAACTTCTAATTCACCACACAAGTCTCCAGGGTTGAGCAGTTATTGCCCGATGACGACACGCAATACAGTTTGTTAAAGCGGAGTTCGCCGTTATTAATTATGTTTTTAGATTTAATTTTATTACTCGTACAGAGACTCAACGTTCCTTTGTTTAACAGCGCGTCGTCAAAATAAGTGTGAAATGCTAATGTCTTTGCAATACACAATGTCGACTATTGAGTTAAAGTTCGTACCTATTTTGCCATTTTAGAGAAGAGAAACCTTAAGCGCTTCTGCTTCTATAGTCTCAGTATCAAATGTTCACTGATTTCAATTTGCTTCCAATATCAGTTCAGTATTTAACACAAATTATATATCAATGTCATTTCAGAGATATTACGTCGGTTCCACGCTAACGGAATAACACGTAATTGTCATTTAACATCACTTTTATTAATAATCATTTTTCTTATGACGTAAATGTGAATGAATGACCACTATCTATGAGGAAAGAGGGATTGATCCTAATCATGAGATAATAGCTTGTAATGAGCCCGCAATCGTTAATTAAATAAAAAGTCACGTTCAAGGATGATAAGCGAACAACTTTCGTTACGTCCGTTTTCACGTTTCTGTCAAAACTAATCCTGTGGCCCACAATTCAAATTAACACTGACGTTAACCCCTTTTGTCGGAACATCGAATCGTAACTATTATGTGAAAGTTTATTCTAGTCACCGAATTAATTCCTTTCAGATACGCGCACGACCGAACAGCAGAACGGAACACAAACGACTTGTTTTAACAACCGAACAACGCAATGACGTTACATTACGACAATGTCCGAACAATGAATATCTCTTTGACTTTATCTTTTCTACTCTGCTTAATTAAATTATTCCTAATTTACAATTTATTCAGCTATTTAACGAAAACATCTAACAAAAAATAAAATAAATTTATCCCAACGTAAAAGGTCCGTTATACTCGCTGCACGATATGGTGTCTAAGGATAACCAAAATTTCTAGTTCCTGTAATGGATGGCAGCTAGCTTTAAATCTTGAAAAATGTAAGTCAATGCGGATGAGTAGCAAGAACAAACCTGTAATGTTAGGTTAAACTATTACTAGTACCTTGCTTGACACAGTCAAGTAGTTTAAATATCTTGGCTTAACGTTGCAAAAACGATATCAGATGGAATGAGCATGTGATGTGAGGACAGTGATAGGGAATGAGAATTGTCGACTTCGATTTATGGTGAGAATTTTGGAAAAGAATGGTTTGGAAATTTGTGGAAAGTTCCTACGGGACCTATCTGCTGAGGTCATCGGTTCCTAGGCTTACAAACTACTTATTCTAACTTAAACTAACTTACGCTAAGGACAACAAACACACACCCATAGCCGAGTAAGGACGGGGTGAGCCGCGCGAACCGTGACAAGGCGCCCTGGACTGCGCGGCTACCCCGCGCGGCAATGAATGGTTCACCTACACAGAAGACCGCATATAGGACGCTGGTGCGACCTATTCCTGAGTGTTTCGGATCCGCACCAGGTCGCATTGAAGGAAGACATAGAAGGAATTCAGAGGCAAGCTGCTAGCTTTGTTATCAGCAGTTTCGAACAACAAGTTACGGAGATACTCCGGGAACTCAAATGGAAGCCCCTGGAGGCAAGGCGACGTTCTATTCGAGAGAACACTGTTGGCAAAATTTAGAGAAGCGGCATTTGAAGCTGACTCCCGAACGATTCTACTGCTGCCAAAATACACTGCACGTAAGAACCACGAAGATAACATTCCAGAAATTAGGGCCCATACGGAGGCATATACATAGTCGTTTTTCCTTCCCTCTATTTGCGAGTGGAACAGGAAAGGAAATGACTACAAGTAGAATAGAGTACCCTCCGTCTCGCATTGTGCGGTGACTTTAAGAGTATTCATGTACAGTCGTGGAAAAAACGAGCGAGACCCCTCCCCTTTTCGTTATGCTGATCCGTCCAGCTTTAAAGTCTGCTACACAGCGTAACAAGCAAGGCCACGAAGTGCTACCAACATATTATTCACAGGCGTGAAATTGACGAACCATCCGAATTTTCTCAGGCTGTTTTCAATCATGTGTATGACTATATTAATGCTGATTAGTGTGTTAAACAGAACACGTAAATATAAGATATAAATGAAAGAAGAAACGCTAATTAGTACGAACTGTAGTAATAAAAATGAATTTCAGTTCATCTACATTTACATCTATATCTACATGATTACTCCGCAATTCACGTTTAAGTGCTTGGCAGGGGGTACATCGAACCACAATCATACTATCTCTCTACCATTCCACTCCCGAACAGCGTCCGGGAAAAACGAACACCTGAACCTTTCTGTTCGAGCTCTGATTTCTCTTATTTTATTTTGATGATCATTCCTACCTATGTAGGTTGAGCTCAACAAAATATTTTCGCATTCGGAAGAGAAAGTTGGTGACTGAAATCTCGTAAATAGATCTCGTCGCGACGAAAAGCGTCCTTGCTTTAATGACTTCCATCCCAATTCGCGTATCATATCTACCACACACTCTCCCCTATTACGTGATAATACAAAACGAGCTACCCTTTTTTTTGCACCCTTTCGTTGTCCTCCGTCAATCCCACCTGGTGAGGATCCCACACCCCGCAGCAATGTTCTAACAGAGGACGAACGAGTGTAGTGTAAGCTGTCTCTCTAGTGGACTTGTTGCATCTTCTAAGTGTCCTGCCAATGAAACGCAATCTTTGGCTCGTCTTCCCCACTATATTATCTATGTGGTCTTTCCAACTGAAGCTGTTCGTAATTTTTACACCCAGGTACGTAGTTGAATTGACAGCCTTGAGAATTGTACAATTTATCGAGTAATCGAATTCCAAGTGGTAATTCAGATCCGAGTATTAATGCCACCGCGTTTTAGAAGTGCGTGCATTCACATTGCTAGGTAGCTTAAAAAATACTTCGCCTAATGAATATTTTCTGGCTGTGGCGAGTCTAGTGGAGATAAAATAACTGTTTTAGGAAGACGAAGTACCCCAGAACGTTACGAATTAGCAAAACGGGTTTTAAGGGCTGGGTAGACAGATAGACGGTCAAGAAAGTAAGACTACTAGGACTCCATTGTTACCGATTTAGGTGACGAAATCCTAACAACGAAAATAGCTACGACAGTTACTGAAGATGAGGGCCGCATAAATAATTCCCCCTTCCCTTTTTCGAAATGTTCTAGTTGCAGTCGATACATCAGCATATTACTCGTAGCTATGCTTTCCATCCAAATCACGTTTACAGGAATGCAAATAAAATCCATTTGCCCATACAAGTGGTAATTCAGATCCCAGTATTAATGCCACCGCGTTTTAGAAGTGCGAGCATTCCAATTGCTAGGTAGCTTAAGAAACACTTCGGCTAATGAACGTTTTCTGGCGGAGGCGAGTCTAATGGAGAATTCGAAACATTGTAGAATACGTTTGGCAGCTATGTAGCCATTTATTTGCTGGGATGGTGCAGAACTGTCCTACTAAATTTACTCGCTAATAACATTATTTTGTTATTTCGATAAACATCCCGAATAATTGTCACATAAGCGGTGACATAAAAGTAGAAAATTCTTGTTTTTGAGTTCAGAAAGCTCCATCCAACAGAAACTGCAGATCATTTTGCAATTTTCATTGCGAAATTGCCAGCTTATCCAAGTCTCGTGTAATAACAGAGGGCTGTTTACCTGGGTTGTCTGCTAGCGTAGTGAAAGGTGTTTGCTACTGCAAGGGAGGTCTGGTTTGTTTTCAGTTCTAATCTCGATGGAGGCAGAGAGACTATCAGTAAAGCAATTTTAAGAAATTCTCACACCCCCAAAACGTTTTATTGCTGCCTATATTCTGTACCGGCGCCCTGTGGATGTAAATATGAAGATCTTTTAGAATTTCATACTTGTTACTGATTACTTTTTCCGCTTCTGTCAATAATTGAATTGACTTACGTGTGGCACTGAATGATTTTGAACTGAATTTCGTTATGAATCTTTACTCATTGTTAAATTTGCACACCTTCATGGTAGGTCAGCAACGGTAATCCAGTTTGACTGGTCTGAACGTTGACACAGACCGAATACGCATAATATTTTGCTAATTCGTAACGATCTGGGGTACTTCGTCTTACTAAAATATTTAGCTATGTTATCTCGATAAGCTGAAATTAATTTTTATTGGTACAGTTCATACTAATTAGCATTTCTTCTTTCATTTACATCCTATACTTACGTGTTGTGTTTAACACACTAATCAGCATTAATATACCAGAATGAGATTTTCACTCTGCAGCGGAGTGTGCGCTGATATGAAACTTCCTGGCAAATTAAAACTGTGTGCCCGACCGAGACTCGAATTCGGGACCTTTGCCTTTCTCGGGCAATTGCTCTACCAACTGAGCTACCGAAGCACGACTCACGCCCGGTACTCAGACTGTGGCTAAGCCATGTCTCCGCAATATCCTTTCTCTCAGGAGTGCTAGTTCTGCAAGGTTCGCAGGAGAGCTTCTGTAAAGTTTGGAAGGTGGGAGACGAGATACTGGCAGAAGTAAAGCTGTGAGTACCGGGCGTGAGTCGTGCTTCGGTAGCTCAGTTGGTAGAGCACCTGCCCGCGAAAGGCAAAGGTCCCGAGTTCGAGACTCGGTCGGGCACACATTTTTAATCTGCCAGGGAGTTTCAGCATTAATATAGTCAAACACATAATTGAAAACTGAGAAATTTCGGCTAGTTTTCAACTTCACGCCTGTGCATAGTATGTTGGTAGCACATCGTCACCTTGCCTGTTATGCTGCGTAGCAGACTTTAATGCTGTGCGGATCAGCATAACGGAAAGGGGAGGGGCCTCGCTCATTTTGTTGACTGAGCACTATGGGACTTACAGCTCGTTTTGTCCACGACTGTGTATGTAACATGTGTTTCATACACAAGGCCCTTCAGATACCCCCCACAGGAAACAATCGATTGTGGACAGATCGAGAGATCGTGGTGCCATGCGACTAGCCCAGCGCGACCAATTGAGCCGGGCCGGGAAAGGTTGCCTGGACATGCGCTCTCACCTGTTTGCCGAACTCTAATATGGCGACGAATAGGCATGGTAAAATCAGTCAGTACGACTGCCAGAACCTCTAGCAAAATGCGAGACAAGAACGTATGGCTCAATTAAAGAGTCCCAGACGATGCCAACCCGTATGCTAGATGTAAATTTATGTTATAAGATATGCGTACGTGAAGCATGTGGACTCTCATCCGCTCACGTATGCAGCTTGTGAACGTTCCTCACACCCTCGAATGAGAATGTAGTGAGGACACTTTCTATGAAGCCAACATACCGTCACCAATCTCGTGGCGTTTGCCGCCCCGCTTGCAATGCGGTTACTGATCCTTGTTGTATGACCGATGTGCCATGTCACATCGTAAACGGTTTTTTTAATGTTGGATGTGTCTGGGTTAGCCTGTATAAAATGCCTCATTCTGTATAGTTGCATGTTTTGATGCTCTGAACAGCTGTTCAAACTACACTACTGGCCATTGAAATTGCTACACCACGAAGATGACGTGCTACAGACGCGAAATTTAACCTACAAGAAGGAGGTGCTGTGATATGCAAATGGTTAGCTCTTCAGAGCATTCACACAAGGTTGGCGCCGGTGGCGGCACCTACAACGTGCTGACATGAGGAAAGTTTCCAACCGATTACTCATACATAAACAGCAGTTGACCGGCGTTTCCTGGTGAAACGTTGTTGTGATGCCTCGTGTAAGGAGGAGAAATGCGTACCATCACGTTTCCGACTTTGATAAAGGTCGGATTGTAGCCTATCGCGATTGCGGTTTATCGTATCGCGACACTGCTGCTCGCGTTGGTCGAGATCAAATGATTGTTAGCAGAATATGGAATCGGTGGGTTCAGGAGAGTAATACGGAACGCCGTGCCGGCTCCCAATGGCCTCGTATCACTAGTAGTCGAGATGATAGGCATCTTATCCGCACGGCTGTAGCTGATCGTGCAGCCACGTCTCGATCCCTGAGTCAACAGATGGGGACGTTTGCAAGACAACAACCATTTGCACGAACAGTTCGACGACATTTTCAGGAGCATGGACTATCAGCTCTGAGAGCATGGCTGCGGGTTACCCTTGACGCCGCATCACAGACAGGAGCGCCTGCGATGGTGTACTCAACGACGAACCTGGGTGCACGAACGGCAAAACGTCATTTTTTCCGGATGAATCCACATTGGAAGCGTTATTCGTCACCGCCATACTGGCGTATACCCGGCGTGATGGTATGGGGTGCCATTGGTTACACGTCTCGGTCACGTTCGCATTGACGGCACTTTAAACAGTGGACGTTACATTTCAGATGTGTTACGACCCGTGGCTCTACCCTTCATTCGATCCCTGCGAAACCCTACATTTCAGCAGGATAATGCACGACCGCATGTTGCAGGTCCTGTACGGGCCTTTCTGGCTATAGAAAATGTTCGACTGCTGCCCTGGCCAGCACATTCTCCAGATCTCTCACTAATTGAAAGCGTCTGGTCAATGGTGGTCGAGCAACTGGCTCGTCACTACTCTTGATGAACTGTGGTATCTTGTTGAAGCTGCATGGGCAACTGTACCTGTACACGCCATCCAAGCTCTGTTTGACTCGGTGCCCAGGCGTATCACGGCCGTTATTACGGCCAGAGGTGGTTGTTCTGGGAACTGATTTCTCAGGATCTATGCACCCAAATTGCATGAAAATGTAATCACATGTCAGTTCTAGTCTGATATATTTGTCCAATGAATCCCGTTTATCATCTGCATTTCTTCTTGGTGTACCAGTTTTAATGACCAGTAGTGTACTTTCGCCACTTCTGGCCGCGCATGGGCCGTGCTTAGCAGCAAAGCCTCGAAACTCGGTTTCGCTACGTATTGTCTCGGTGTGGAGAGCGATTGATAGGCCAGCGAGACCCGCCAGAGGTCGGTACGCCGCAACCTGCCGCCAACCCCTGGGCGTGTACACCGCCGGCTGTTAAAAAGGGCTGCCCGCAGGAAATGCTGGCCCTCCACACACGCGGCTGAATGACAAGTGACGAGCGGCCAGGTCGGCGGCGCTAATGCGCTCTGCCGGTCTTGTGTCGGCCGCTGCTAACGAACCAATCCGCGGACATTCAGACGCCCCGGGCGGCTAATCAGCGCATTGTCACAACTCCAGCGCGTGCACACACACATACAGGCGCTGACGCAATCACGCGCGATTCTGAGGCCATCTGTCAAAAGAGTGTGTGGCACTGGACTCACAAGCAGAGGGGATTGGCTGAAGAGAGGAATTACATGTTGCTGCAGTTAAGGGGAAGAGATTGCAAGCAATACTGGAAAAGAAGGGAAGAGGCATGCTTGTTAAGAATTCCTAGGAGCACATGGGCCTAATGTTTTAATACTCTTTTGTAGGGAAATTCTGGTCCCTCTCCGACACTGGTAGAATACACTGATTAGCCAGAACATTACGACCACTGACCTACTAAACATATAAGCCCGCCCAGGCGATAGCAGCATCACTTGCCGTGGAATGACTTTTAGTCAGATGCACGCACGGAGCATGTAGCTTCAAATGGCTCTGAGCACTATGGGACTCAACTGCTGAGGTCATTAGTCCCCTAGAACTTAAAACTACTTAAACCTAAGTAACCTAAGGACATCACAAACATCCATGCCCGAGGCAGGATTCGAACCTGCGACCGCAGCGGTCTTGCGGTTCCAGACTGCAGCGCCTTTAACCGCACGGCCACTTCGGCCGGCCATGTAGCTTCATTGAGCGTGCTGTCCGTGTGTAGAATGGGGAAGGGGTGCCATCTATCTACAGTACTGGCCATTAAAATTGCTACACCAAGAAGAAATGCAGATGATAAACGAATATTCATTACACAAATATATTATACTAGAACTGACATGTGATTACATTTTCACGCAATTTGGGCACATAGATCCTGAGAAATCAGTACCCAGAACAACCACCTCTGGCCGTAATAACAGACTTGATACGCCTGGGCATTGAGTCAAACAGAGCTTGGATTGCGTGTACAGGTACAGCTGCCCACGCAGCTTCAACACGATACCACAGTTCAACAAGTGTAGTGACTGGCGTATTGTGACGAGCCAGTTGATCGGCCACTATTGACCAGACGTTTTCAATTGGTGAGAGATCTGGAGAACGTGCTGCGTCAGGGCAGCAGTCGAACATTTCCTGTATCCACAAAGGCCCGTACAGGACCTGCAACATGCGGTCGTGCATTATCCTGCTGAAATGTAGGGTTATGAAGGGATCGAATGAAGGGTAGAGCCACGGGTCGTAACACATCTGAAATGTAACGTCTACCGTTCAAAGTGCCGTCAATGCGAACAAGAGCTGACGGAGACGTGTTACCAATGGCACTGCATACCATCACGCCGGGTATACACCAGTATGGCGATGACGAATACACGCTTCCAATGTGCGTTGACCGCGATGTCGCCAATCACGGATGCGACCATCATAATGCTGTAAACAGAACTTGGATTCACGTTTTGCCATTCGTGCACCCAGGTTCGTCGTTGAGTACACCATCGCAGGCGCTCCTGTCTGTGATGCAGCGTCAAGGGTGACCGCAGCCAAGGTCTCCCAGCTGATAGTCGATGCTGCTCAAAACGTCGTCGAACTGTTCGTGCAGATGGTTGTTGTCTTGCAACGACCCCATCTGTTGACCCAGGGATCGAGACGTGGCTGCACGATCAGCTACAGCCATCCGGATGCCTGTCATCTCGACTGCTATTGATACGAGGCCGTTGGGATCCAGCACGGCGTTCCGTATTACCCTCCTGAACCCACCGATTCGATATTCTGCTAACAGTCATTGTATCTCCACCAACGCGAGCAGCAATGTCGCGATACGATAAACCAGAATCGCGATAGGCTACAATCCGACCTTTATCAAAGTCGGAAACGTACGCATTTCTCCTCCTTACACGAGGCATCACAACAACGTTTCACCAGGCAACGCCGGTCAACTGCTGTTTGTGTATGAGATATCAGTTGGAAACTTTCGTCATGTCAGCACATTGTAGGTGTCGCCACCGCCGCTAACGTTGTGTGAATGCTCTGGAAAGCTAATCATTTGCATATCACAGTATCTTCTTCCTGTCGGTTAAATTTCGTGACTGTAACACGTAATCTTCGGGGTGTAGCAATTTTAATGTCCAGTAGCGTATAAGCCCGTTCAGGCGATAGCAGCATCACTTGCCGTGGAATGACTGTTAGTCAGATGCACGCACGGAGCATGTAGCTTCATTCAGCGTGCTGTCCGTGTGTAGAATGGGAAGCAGTGCGATCTATCTACATTTAACCGAGGGCAGATTGTGATGGTCCGGGAAGGCTCGGCACGAGCATTTCGGAAACTGCACGACAAGTCGGGTTTTTGATGAGTGCTGTGGTGTCTTCACCCCCTGCTCCCTTCAGTTATTTTCCTGCCGAAATATCAGATCTGGTCTACTGCTTTCGTCCAATTGCTGATCTAGTTCCCTCACTACCTTTTACATAATTCTCTTCTAAACATGGTCGCAGTCTTCCTTTCAAGCATTAAGCTACTGTCTGTTCCGAACTCACAAAATCATTTATTTTTCGAGGTCTTCTAATGTATGTTTTTCTCTCGTTAACTTCTAATCCTGGATCTTCTGGGGAATTCTACGATCTGGCGTTCTCTTGTGCTGTTTTCAATTTTAATGATCTTCTGAATTTTTTCATTTATCTTAAGTATATTTATGTATCAATCCACTTCTATCTACATGGAGACTGTGCATATCACATTTAAGTGCCTGGCAGAGGGTTCATCGAACCACCTTCACAATAATTCCCTATTATTACAATCTCGAACAGCACTTGGGAAAAAAAACGAACCGCTACATCTTTTCGCGTGTGCTCTGATTTCCCTTATTTTATTTGAACGATCGTTTCTCCCTATGTAGGTCGGCGTCAACGAAGGCCGCATTCAGAGGAGAAAGTTAGTGATTGAAATTTCTTGAGAAGATTCCACCGCAACGAAAAACGTCTCCGTTTTAATGATGTCCGACACAAATCCTGTATCATGTGAGTGATACTCTATCCCCTATTTCGCGATAATACAAAACGTGCTGCTCTTCTTTGAACTTTCTTGATGTACTCCGTTAATCCTATCTGGTAACGAACCCAGACCGTGTAGCAGTACTCCAAACAAGGACGGACAAGCGTAATGCAGGCAGTCTCTTTAGTAGATGTGTTACATTCCCTAGGTGTTCTGCCAATAAAGCGGCCTTTAATTTGACTGTTTTATCGTATAACCGATGTTTAACAGTTTCCTTTTAGTACTCATGTGGATGGCCTCACTCTTAGTTGTGTTCTAATACCTTCAGTCTACTTCTAAACAACTATGCTCTCTTTTCCTTCTATGAACGTTCATTTTATAATCTGTTTTCCAGATTTTCTGATCAACTGGTCTTCATTGTCCTTTACCCGCTGACAGAATTGCAATTTCATCAGCAGACCACACAAAATATTTGTTTATTCTCGAAATTGAATTCATGCCTTTCAGATCAGCGTTTAACAAAGCAACAATAAAGAATTGATCTTACCAAAGGATAATAAACCTCAGACGCATTCGGTACGATGTTGCATGTATTTCGAACTATTCTCAACGAAAGAGTTATCACGGATGCAGGTGCATCGAGAATCTAGCAGTTTTTGCCCTCTCGAAATACCGTATCTGAGTAATTAACAACAGAGTCCTATCAAGAGGTTTATCGATACCGAATTGAGGCAACTCGCTACAAAGCACATCACGTTATTATCGTCGGCGAGCGCGAAGCGATGAAAAAATAACATTAGCCCTTCAGGACTCGCCGCCGCGCCCGAATCTTGTTATTAAATTAGCCGATTGCATTAAACTCTTTCCGAGGCGGGCCCATCGCAGCGACAGTAATTAACACACCAATAATATTGGAACAGCGACATTTCGCTCTGAAATGAGCGCTAGCTGTGGAACAGCTCCAAGTGAATTGAGCTATTGTTTTCCGATGCGACACGGTACACAAGAAAATTCGCGACAAAATGTGTTTTTACGTTATTTAAAGGATCAGGACTGTTTCACAATACGCAACCACCTGCGTTGGTGTAACAGGGCTACCGGTAACCAGAAAGTTCTTTTTTCACAAATATATGTTGTGCCGAAAAAATAGCTCCAATACGAAAGTCAACACGGATTCCGCAATTACTAATCGCGTGATATTGAACTACTTCGTCCTGATCATAGGAACAAGAATCCTGTAGATTGTGGGCACTTGGGTGGCAGCATGATACCGAATTTCTGGAAAATTTGGATTAAATGTGTAGCTCCGTCAAGGTTATCGTTTTAAGAAACTGATGGAGAATAAACGAGGCGACAACATCTTCAGGATGGGAACTGTCAGTAAAGGAGTACCACAGGGATCGATATTGGGTCCACTCTTGTTTTTGTTACTTAGAGAACCGCAAATATTGCTCTTGGCTGATGATGCAAGCATTTTAATTAAACCCCATGAAGAAATTTCAACAGTTGCAAACATAAATAACATTTTCTTGAAAATTGGCGACCGGCTCCCTGCAAATTGACTTTCATTGGCTTTATTTAGAAATACACATAAAACTCGGTCTTGCATTAGGCCAGACCACACCATCAGAAATAATGTACGAGGGCAAACCAGAAAAAATACTGAAACAAGTTCTAGTAGATTTTGCACTCAGAGTTTCATACAAACTTAAATATGTATATAGATAGCTCACCTTCAGCTTTTGATGAATCATTTTGCTAGTATCAAAATATGCGACGTAACTGGACTCACTTTTTCGTTGCATTTACTTAGAAGCTTACTTTTTTACATTGCCAAGGGACGGTGGACCTTTGTGTTTCATATATAATTCAACTTTATATTTCTACACGTTCCTGAGAAAAAGGGGACGGACAGAGAGACAGACAGAAAGACAGACAGACAACAAATGACAAAAGAATATTTCTTATGTGATATAATGACAAATCTAACAATTTTCGGATTTTTTTCCTTTAGTTGTAATGAAAACAATGCTTCTTGTCAGATTTAGTGGTTGTGTCAACGAGAAGTAGCCTACAGATTTCGATGAGATGTTTGTAAGTATCAAAGTATGAGATAGAAATGGCTGTATCTTTTGATTGCTTTGACATAAAAACTTATATGTTTCACATCGTCAGGGGGCCATAAACCTTAATATACGACATGAATTTCAACTAGATAAGTCTATCCTTTCCTGAGAAAAAGGCCTGTAAACAGACTGACAGACAGGTTAACAACAAATGGCAATAAAAAATATTTTTATGTGCTCTTATTATAAATTAAGCTTTAGGATTTTGAACTTAACTTCTACCGTAAAACCTCGGGTCTTACTAAATTTCAGGATCTTACATCAGCAGCAAGTACCTTACAGATTTCGATGAGTGAGTGTGAGAATATGTGACACAGTTGGCCATATCTACCGATTGCAATGATGAGGAGCCTTAAATTTTTTACACCTTCAAGTTGACCGTTGACCTTAGTATTAGGCCTAAATTTAGACTTCACATCTATTTCAATTACTGATAAAAATTGGTCTTAACAGACAGACAGACAGACTAAAAAGTTAACTTCTCATGGTTGGGATTCACAGTCATCTAATATTCCTTAAAAGACATCATAGTCGCCGTTGACTGTATAAAATATTTATTGTTACTATTGCAATTTCGGCCTTATGGCCATTTTCAAGTAACACAAAATGCAGCCTTTTGACTGTGAGAATCCCACAAGATCTTATGTGTGCGACACTTATTACATCGTAATATGTTGTTAAATATATACTGAACTGTCGATGTTATCATGGTTCTAATAATTATCACACATACAAGTTCAGGTGCACTGAAATGGGTGTACGGAAAAATCCCCACTTCATTGCTGCCTCGGAGATGCTGTGTCGCATCGCTCGCGCGCCGACTATAGCACCATGCTGAAACTAATTTATATCTTGATAATCTGCCATTCTAACAGCACTAACCGATCTAACAACTGCGCCAGGCACTTATTGTCGTGTATAGGTGTTGCCGACCGCAGCATCAGATTGTGCCTGTTTACATATCTCTGTATTTGAATACGCAAGCATATACCAGTTTCTTTGGCGCTTCATTGCAAATAATAATGCTTCATCTCTAACACTTAAATACACGTGTGAGAAGGTACGATCTCCTACCACACAGGCCATGAAGGCACAAAGGTACCGACCGGCCGCCGTGTCATGCTCAGCCACAAGCGTTACTGGATGCGGATATGGAGGGGCATGTGGTCAGCACACCGCTCTCCCGGCCGTATGTCAGATTCCGAGACCGGAGCCGCTACTTCTCAGTCGAGTAGCTCCTCAGTTTGCCTCACAAGGGCTGAGTGCACCCCGCTTGCCAACAGCGCTGAGCAGACCGGATGGCCACCCATCCAAGTGGTAGCCCAGCCAGACAGCGCTTAACTTCGGTGATCTGACGGGAACCGGCGTTACCACTGCGGCAAGGCCGTTGGCGAGAAGCTACGATGGCGTCCTGCAAATTAATGCCTCCGAATTTGGTATGTGAAAAGTGTCAAAGCCTTTACTGGCTTATTAACATTCTACAGCTTTATTCTTCGTATCTGCTTATTTATTTCTCCACATAGTCGCCCTGGCACCGATCACATTTCTCCCAACGAGAACCCGTGTTGCTGATACTATTACTGTGGAATGTTTGACTTTATTGACGGAGGCACAACCTCACCTCTGCTTGTGCCACTTCGTCACTGTCAAAGTAAAGGCCACGAAGGAGTTCTTTAAGTTTTGGAAACAGATGAAAATCGGATGTAACTACGTCGGGAGTGTATGGAGGATGATCGATGGCGGTGAACGCGAGGCGCCGTACTCTTGCAGATGCCGCGGCGCTCGTGTGTGGTCTGGAACTGTCGTACTGAACGGAAGGGTGCCCCACGCGTGGCGAACTCTTAGAGTTCAAATTCATGTACCGGTATAGATACACTACTGGCCATTAAAATTGCTACACCAAGAAGAAATGCAGATGATAAACGGGTATTCATTGGACAAATATATTATACTAGAACTGACATGTGATTACATTTTCAAGCAATTTGGGTGCATAGATCCTGAGAAATCAGAACCTAGAACAACCACCTCTGACCGTAATAACGGCCTTGATACGCCTAGACATTGAGTCAAACAGAGCTTGGATGGCGAGTACAGGTACAGCTGCCCACGCAGCTTCAACACGATACCACAGCTCATCAAGAGTAGTGACTGGCGTATTGTGACGAGCCAGTTGTTCGGCCACCATTGACTAGACGTTTTCAATTGGTGAAAGCTCTGGAGAACGTGCTGGCCAGGGCAGCAGTCGAACATTTTCTGTATCCAGAAAGGAACGTACAGGATCTGCAACATACGGCCGTGCATTATCCTGCTGAAATATAGGGTTTCGCAGGGATCGAATGAAGGGTAGAGCCACGGGTCGTAGCACATCTGAAATGTAACGTCCACTGTTCAAAGTGCCGTCAATGTAAACAAGAGGTGACCGAGACGTGTAACCAATGGCACCCAATACCATCACGGCGTGTGATACGCCAGTAAAGCGATGACGAATACACGCTTCCAATGTGCGTTCACCGCGATGTCGCCAAACACGTATGCGACCATCATGATCCTGTATACACAACCTGCATTAATAAGAAGAAATGACGTTTTGACATTAGTGCACCCAGGTTCATGGTTGAGTACGCCATCGCAGGCGCTCCTGTATCTGATGCAGCGTCAAGGGTAACCGCAGCCGTGGTCTCCGAGCTGATAGTCCATGCTGCTGCAGACGTTTTGGAACTGTTCGTGCAGATGGTTGTTGTCTTGCAAACATCCCCATCTGATGACTCAGGGATCATGATGTGGCTGCACGATCCGTTACAGCCATGCGGAAAAGATGCCTGTCATCTCGACTGCTAGTGATACGAGGCCGTTTGGATCCAGCACGGCGTTCCTTATTACCCTTCTGAACCCACCGATTCCATATTCTGCTAACAGTCATTGGATCTCGACCAACGCGAGCAGCAATGTCGCGATACGATAAACCGCAATGGGGATAGGCTACAATCCGACCTTTATCAAAGTCGGAAATGCGATGGTAAGCATTTCACCTCCTTACACGAGGCATCACAACAACGTTTCACCAGGCAACGCCGGTCAACTGCTGTCTGTGTATGAGAAATCGGTTGGAAACTATCCTCATGTCAGCACGTTGTAGGTGTCGCCGCCGGCGCCATCCCTGTGTGAATGCTCTGAAAAGCTAATCATTTGCATATCACAGCATCTTCTTTCTGTTGGTTTAATTTCACGTCTGTAGCACGTCATCTTCGTGCTGTAGCAATTTTAATGGCCAGTCGTGTATTTAGGCACGATAACGTGTTTTGGTGTTCACATGTTTTCGTACGACGACTTTATGGAGATGCAAACGTGTTTTGCACGCGGTGGATTGACAAGACTTGTTTGCCGGTTACACAGCATCCCAAGAGACCTTGATCGATCACCGCGGACGGTCCCTCTGCGACGCAACGAGTAGGGAAATGCGCGAAGATGCCGAGGGAAGAAGTCGGCTAGAGTCGGTTGCCGCCAAGTCCTCGTAAGTGTCTCCCACAGCGGCCAACCTGTATGTGGGGGAGGAGGAGGAAGAGGCCATCACAAGTTCCCTCATCCACCGCCAGGGGTCACGAGGGAGCTCTTGCCTTCACACACTGTAGGCTGCCTGCCCGTCATGCACAGATTTATCCAAAAAACTCTTTACGCCAGTCACAGCGTATGACGACAACTCGGTTACTGTCCGTCTCCATGGAGAAAAAGTGTGCTCCGGAAGTTACTAGCAGCGTAACGAAAGTGGCACTACTTATTTTATACCAACAACTGAAGTGCATAGTTCCAAAAGTCTACATCTGACATTTTGGTTCGACAATGAAAGCAGGTGCTGGCAGATGTGAAAATTACCGAACTATCAGTTTAATAAGTCACAACTGCAAAATACTAACACGAATTCTTTACAGACCAATCGAAAAACTGGTAGAAGCCGACCTCGGGAAAGATCAGTTTGATTCCGTAGAAATATTGGAACACTTGAGGCAATATTGACCCTACGACTTATCTTAGAAGCTAAATTAAGGAAAGGAAAACCTACATTTCTAGCCTTTGTAGACTTAGAGAAAGCTTTTGACAATGTTGACTGGAATACTCTCTGTCAAATTCTGAAGGTGGTAGGGGTAAAATACAGGGAGCGAAAGGCTATTCACAATTTGTACAGAAGCCAGATGGCAGTTTTAAGAGTCGAGGGGCATGAAAGGGAAGCAGAGACTGGGAAGGGAGTGAGACAGGGTTGTAGCCTATCCCCGATGTTATTCAATCTGTGTATTGAGCAAGCAGTAAAGGAAACAAAAGAAAAATTCGGAGAAGGTATTAAAATCCATGGAGAAGAAATAAAAACTTTGAGGTTTGCCGATGACATTGTAATTCTGTCAGACACAGCAAAGGACTTGGAAGAGCAGTTGAACGGAATGGACGGTGTCTTGTGAAAGGAGGATATAAGATAAACATCAACAGAAGCAAAACGAGGATAATGGAATGTAGTCGAATTAAGTCGGGTGATGCTGAGGGAATTAGATCAGGAAATGACAAAGCAGTAGATGAGATGATGGTCGAAGTAGAAAGGATAAAAAATGTAGACTGGCAATGGCAGGTAGAGTGTTTCTAAAAAAGAGGAATTTGTTAACATCGAGTAAATCTAAATTTTAGGCAGCAGTTTCCGAAGGTATTTGTATTGAATGTTGCGATGTATGAAAGTGAAACGTGCTCGATAAACAGTTCGCACAAGAAAAGAATAGAAGCTTTCGAAATACAGAAAAATGCTGACTGTTAAAAGGGTAAATCAGGTAACTAATGAGGAGGTACTGAATAGAACTGCAGAGAAAGGAAATTCGTTGCACAACCTGACTAGAACGTATCGGCTGATGGGACGCATTCTATGCCATTACAGGATCGCCAGTTTAGTACGGTAAGGACATGTAGGGGGTAAAAACCTTAGAGGAGGCCCAAGAGATGGGTACAATAAGGAGATTCAGGAAGATGTTTGTTGCAGTAGTTATTCGCAGATAAAGAGACTTCCACAGGTTAGAACAGCAAGGAGAGCAGCATCAAACCAGTCTTCAGACTGAAGACGAAACAACAACAACAACAATAGTATATTCCAAGAGCAGAGCGGTGAATTTGACACAGAATTCCCAGAAGTCTTTGTGGATGAGAGGGGATGCCATTTGAGCATCAGTTTAGCCGTTTAGTAATTTAGATTCACAGACCGAGTCACATGTAAGCGAGGATACTCCCGTACAATAGTATACTGTCTGACTAAATAAATAGACAAATATTTCTTACATTTTGCTACTCACTCTTTACTATAGTAGATGGTGGGAGATTGTGATTACTTTCATTTAGATACAACAATGAAATCCTTCACGAAGCTTGAATGCGATCGTACTATATCTTTGCTTCATAAATTGCCATCAAGAAAATTTCTTTCGTATGAAATCCTAATGAGGTAAAACATAGTAGTATTTTAAATTTGTGGTAATAAATGTCTTTCATATATTAGATACAATCCAAGCCAAAGTTCTCTATGATTTTTGCTTGTGCGATTTGAATAATATCACTGAAAATATTTGATAGTGCCGCCTATGGCGAAAATCGTGCAACTTATTTAACGTAATTTTGAAAATTCCAGATTGTTTTTTCAGATATGCAGGATGTTAACATGTCAAGGAAGCAGACCCAAAACTTTCCCACAAAAAATCTTGTTTTCAAATGTATGCCTCTTATCAAACAATAGTTTTGAAATTAAGTTGTGAATGGGATTGCATAAATAATGCACACGACTTTGAATAACACTTTGCTTTCGAATTATATTTTCAACATACACTTAAATTAATTCAGCCATGTACAACAATCAGAATCAGATCAGCAAAGGAATTCGTTCTGAAAGCGATGTGAATGCGAATGCTGATGAAAGAGTCTACATTGTTTCGTAGTTTACATGTCAACTGCGAAAAAATATTCTCGGCAAGTAGTGACGTAGTTCATATTGTGTCTGTAAGTTTGTTGTTGCATAATCTTAGTCACTGTGCTTAGACATTAACTATTATTACTTATACGTAACTAAAAAACCATAAGAGCTACGTAAAAACTCAAATTCAAGGAAAGATGCGCCGCAGTTGGTTACTGGGTCGGTGTATGGTGCAGGGTCTAACAGCTTCTCGAAACGTAGTGCGCAAAATATCGATAAATACCGTGTGGGTTTCACGCGCGGAGAACCAGTACGGCTGTGGGAAATCCTGGCTTCCGTGTCAGGGCACCGGTAGCGGTCGATCCTCTGGAAAAGAACGTCGCTTAGCGCGGTTCGAGTGCTGTCGACTGCCATCGAGTATCGACTGCGGCTCTCGACCTTGTCGGGGACGGCCCGCGTAGAGCACTCGATTTGCATTCCGTGTGACGTCACGCGGCGAGTGGAGATGAGCCGCCGAACCGCTCCGTTGCTTTCAGTGCGTCATATGCTGAGCTGGTGATGACGTCTATCTCATAACGTCATTCTCTGATCCGTAACTACCGAAAAGAGTCTTTTAGACTTTGTGATACAGTCCCCGACACTTCGACCCCTCGTGTGTTTACTATGATGCAACATTTAACTATCCATGTAAAATATGAGTGTACGAGGGGCTATCCAAGAAACCGGAACTGTTTATTAAAGGCTATATATTTTCAAATTTTATACAAAACAACGTTATCGCCTTCAAAATACTCGCCATTACAACTTACGCATTTGTCCCACCGGTGCTCCCGCTGTTCGAAACATTTTTTGTAGTCATCGTTAGAAATGGCTGACAGCTGCTGCCTAGTTTCTTTCTTGCTTCTACATCGGTATCCTTTCATGCCCCTTTTCGTGTGTGGAAATACGAAAAAGTCGCACGGAGCCAGATGAGGAGAGACAGGTTCGTGGGGCACCGAAACCATGTCATTTTTAGCCAAAAAACTGTCAAACAGAGATGGCTGTGTCTGCAGGTGCGTTGTCATGTTGGAAAAACCAGTCTCCTGTCTGCCTCAAAACGGGTTTTTCTCGACGAACACTGTTGCGGAATCTTCCTAAACCTTCGAAATATAAAAAGAAAAAAAATGTTCAAATGTCTCTGAGCACTATGGGACTTAACTTCTGAGGTCATCAGTCCCTTGGACGTAGAACTACTTAAACCTAACTGACCTAAGGACATCACACACATCCATGCCCGAGGCAGGATTCGAACCTGCGACCGTAGCGGTCCCGCGGTTCCAGACTGTAGCGCCTATAACCGCTCAGCTACTCCAGCTGGCTCGAAATAAAAGGTCTGATTGACGGTCTGACCTGAGGAAACAAACTCTGAATGAACTACACCCTTGGGATCAAAAAAGCAAATCAGCATTGTTTTCATGTTTGATTTGACTTGACGATATTTTTTTTGGACTGGGCGACGATGACGTTTTCCCTTCGCTTGATTGTTGCTTTGTTTCTGTGTCGTAACCATAGCACCATGACTCATAACCAGTAATAACCTTTGACATAAAATGTGGGTCAGTTTCAAGCTGTTGTTTCAAAGCACGACATGTTTCAACTCGCTATTTCTTTCGATTGCCACTCAGAACCCGAGGACAAACCTTGGCAGCAACTCTTTTCATTCCCAAATTTTCTGTTAAAATTCACTGAGCTAAGCTCCAAGATAACGCACTTATCTCTGACAGTTGATCAATTGTCTGTCGACGCTCTGCGAGCACAAGCTCTCGAGTTCTTTCTATATTTTAGTCGATTCGGGCAGTTGATAGACGCCCAGAACGTAGTTTGTCATCAATCCACATGTCACCATTTTTAAATCGAGCAAACCAATCTTACACTTGGAGCTTTTCCCTTAGGGTCATCTTGGTACGCTGTTTTCAACATTAAAGTAGTTTCAGCAGCATTTTTACCGATTAAAAAACGAAGTGTCACAGCTACACATTGTTCACTTAAACTTGCCATCATAAAAAACGAAACAAGAGCAGAACAGAACAGCGCTAGCAAAAACAATCACTGCAGATGAACAGAACAAGCCAGGTCGACAACACATGCGGCACTGAACTGGCAATGAGATGAGCTATACACACCTAGTGGCAGAAATGCGTACTACACAAGCTCCGCCCATGGCAATCTTTTTTTTTTTGGATGCTCCCTCGTACAGTTACACACATCTGCCGCTGTTTGAACAGGAATTTTTGGTAGGTTCTCCGGACATGTCTGGTATATCTACCTCACAATCCACGCAAATCCCTTAAATTACGAGCCGGTGTGTTCGTGGGAACGGAGCTCATGCCCGATAGCGTCCCAGACATGATCCATCGAGTCCAGATTAGGCGAATCTTGTGATCAGAGCATCAAAGTCAGTTCGTTATCACACTACCCAGATCAGTGCAGTACGATTCTGGTCTTGTGAGATGGGCAGTTGTTATGCTGGGAGATGACATTGCCATCGGAGAAGACATGAAGCATGAAAGGATTCTGGTGGTCGCCAACCATGTCCATGTGTTTGGCAACTGTCGTGGTGACTTCGTTTACTACCGCACGTCTCATTGAAACCCAACTGTATGTTCGCCATAGCAAAACAGCGCCCCCACCGGGCTGCGTCTCTGGTGCGATGTGTGTACGACGACGTATCTGAATATCACAATCGGCCTCTTGTATCAGGACTCCTATCTCTATGATTCCGTGCACACTGCATTCGTAATTGACGTTGTAGTTGTCAACAAGGGAACACGAACGAGTCGTCTGCTGCGAACAACGTGTATACTGATGCAATAGCTTAATACTTAACAATCATATACACCCGTTCACTCAACGAAAGATCCGTACCCAAATACTGGAAAGTTGCACGTCACGCCTATATTCAAGAAAGGTAGGAGGAGTAATCCACTAAATTATAGGCTCATATCATTACCTTCAATATGCAGCAGCATTTTGGAGCATATATTGTGTTGGAACATTATGAATCACCTCGAAGAAAACGGTCTATTGACAGACAGTCAACACGGATTTAGCAAACCTCGTTCTTGTGAAACACAACTAGCTCTCGCCTCTCAGGAAGTGTTGAGGACTATTGACAAGGGATTTGAAATTGATTCCGTATTTCTGGAACGCTTTTGACACACTACCATACAAACGGCACGTAATGAAATTGCGTGCTTATGGAATATCGTATCGGTTATGTGATTGGACTAGTTATTTCCTGTCAGAGAGGTCACAGTTCGTAGTAATTGACGGAAAGTCATCGAGTAAAACAGAGGCGATTCCTGGCGTTCCCCAAGGTAGTGTTATAGCCCCTTTGCTGTTCCTTATCTACACTCCTGAAAATGGAAAAAAGAACACATTGACACCGGTGTGTCAGACCCACCATACTTGCTCCGGACACTGCGAGAGGGCTGTACAAGCAATGATCACACGCACGGCACAGCGGACACACCAGGAACCGCGGTGTTGGCCGTCGAATGGCGCTAGCTGCGCAGCATTTGTGCACCGCCGCCGTCAGTGTCAGCCAGTTTGCCGTGGCATACGGAGCTCCATCGCAGTCTTTAACACTGGTAGCATGCCGCGACAGCGTGGACGTGAACCGTATCTGCAGTTGACGGACTTTGAGCGAGGGCGTATAGGGGGCATGCGGGAGGCCGGGTGGACGTACCGCCGAATTGCTCAACACGTGGGGCGTGAGGTCTCCACAGTACATCGATGTTGTCGCCAGTGGTCGGCGGAAGGTGCACGTGCCCGTCGACCTGGGACCGGACCGCAGCGACGCACGGATGCACGCCAAGACCGTAGGATCCTACGCAGTGCCGTAGGGGACCGCACCGCCACTTCCCAGCAAATTAGGGACACTGTTGCTCCTGGGGTATCGGCGAGGACCATTCGCTACCGTCTCCATGAAGCTGGGCTACGGTCCCGCACACCGTTAGGCAGTCTTCCGCTCACGCCCCAACATCGTGCAGCCCGCCTCCAGTGGTGTCGCGACAGGCGTGAATGGAGGGACGAATGGAGACGTGTCGTCTTCAGCGATGAGAGTCGCTTTTGCCTTGGTGCCAATGATGGTCGTATGCGTGTTTGGCGCCGTGCAGGTGAGCGCCACAATCAGGACTGCATACTACCGAGGCGCACAGGGCCAACACCCGGCATCATGGTGTGGGGAGCGATCTCCTACACTGGCCGTACACCACTGGTGATCGTCGAGGGGACACTGAATAGTGCACGGTACATCCAAACCGTCATCGAACCCATCGTTCTACCATTCCTAGACCGGCAAGGGAACTTGCTGTTCCAACAGGACAATGCACGTCCGCATGTATCCCGTACCACCCAACGTGCTCTAGAAGGTGAAAGTCAACTACCCTGGCCAGCAAGATCTCCGGATCTGTCCCCCATTGAGCATGTTTGGGACTGGATGAAGCGTCGTCTCACGCGGTCTGCACGTCCGGCACGAACGCTGGTCCAACTGAGGCGCCAGGTGGAAATGGCATGGCAAGCCGTTCCACAGGACTACATCCAGCATCTCTACGATCGTCTCCATGGGAGAATAGCAGCCTGCATTGCTGCGAAAGGTGGATATACACTGTACTAGTGCCGACATTGTGCATGCTCTGTTGCCTGTGTCTATGTGCCTGTGGTTCTGTCAGTGTGATCATGTGATGTATCTGACCCCAGGAATGTGTCAATAAAGTTTCCCCTTCCTGGGACAATAAATTCACGGTGTTCTTATTTCAGTTTCCACGAGTGTATATAAACGATTCGGGAGACAATCTGAGCAGCCGTCTTAGGATGTTTGCAGATGACGCTGTCGTTTATCGACTAATAAAGTCATGAGAAACAAAATTGCAAAACAAATTGTAAAACGATTTATAAAAATCTGTATTGTGCGAAACTTGGCAACTGACCCTCATTAACGAAAAGTGTGAGGTAATCGGCATGAGTGCTAAAAGGAATCCGTTGAACATCAGTTATATCTAAAGGCCGTAAATTCAACTAAATACCTGGGAATTACAATTACGAACAACTTAAATTGGAAGGAACACAAAGAAAATGTTGCAGGGAAGGTTAAAAAAAAAGACTGTGATTTATTGGCAGGACACTTCGAAAATGCCACACATCTACTAAGGAGACTGCCTACACTACGCTTCTCCGTCCTCTTAGAATACTACTCCGAGGTGTGGGATACCTACCAGATAGGATTGACGGAGTACACCGAAAAAGTTCAGAGAAGGTCAGCACGTTTTGTATTATCAGAAAATGGGGGAGACAGTGTCACTGAAATGATACAGGATTTCGGATGGACATCATTAAAACGAAGGCGTTTTTCGTTGCGACGGAATCTTCTCACAAATTTCAATTACCAAATTTCTTCTCCGAAAGTAGAAATATTTTGTTGACGCCGACCTACATAGGCAGAAACGATCGCCATGATAAAGTAATGGAAATCAGAGCTCGTACAGAAAGATATAGGTGTTCGTTCTTTCCGCGCGCTATGCGAGACTGGAATAATAGAGAATTGTGAAGGTGTATCGATAAACCGTCCGTCAGGCACTTAAAAGTGATTTGCAGAGTATCCATGTAGATCTAGAAAAATGTGCGCTGAACGATGTGCCCCGAAATGCGTGTGTCGGCACCAGAATTGTACTCTGTTTCATATCTGCCTCTGAAATGCTCCGTTGAAAAAGGGAGCGAGCTTTCGTCGTCAACGTTCCCTTTAACAGAAGAAATTTTAAAAGTCGATACAAGGGCTACACAGAGATAAGAATAAAATACGTAGGAAGTAAATCCACCTTCGCGCGATATCTCATACAGATTAGTCACACGATACACGGTAAGAAAATCTTCATACAACGAGGAAGTCGTACTTTATGGACATACGCTGTCCAGTCACATTAATTTGACCGCCGTCTGTGTTTGATGTTAACGAGCAATATTCACTCTCAGACGGCATGTGGCAGCACAAGCAGTGGAGGGCATACGAGATGCGACAATAAAGTAATGAGATTGATTTTCTTTGCAAGATGTGGCAACCCTGCAGGCTTGCGTAGGAACAATATCTTTGACGTTGATCTATAAGCTGCTTCTAGTCCATGTGGAAGATCGATGCAACTGCTCAGTCGTGAGTTGTGCTGTAATAAGTTAACATGTGTTTGTGTCTCTCGTCACAGAAATGGAACCGCGTAATATTGCGCAACGTATACCATTTCTTTTTGCGTTATATTGGGTGAAAACGCGACAACTTACGGTAAGACTCAGAAGGCTTTTGAAGAGGAGGTTATATCAAGAGCTCAAGTTTTTCGTTGGCATAAAATGTTTAGTGAAGGCAGAACGAATATTGAAGATGAAGACCACAGTGGACGACCATCAATCTCACGGACGGATGTCAGCCTGACCAGGGTGCGTGAACTCGTACGATCTGATTGAAGATTATCCGTGAAAATGATTGCAGAAGAACTGAACATCAATCGAGAAACGGTTCTTCTAATAATAACTGAAGATCTTGGTATGAGAAAGATTTGTGCAAAAATTGTCCCCAAAAATATCACACCACAACAGCGAGAAAGATGGAAAAATGTGGCAGCCGATTTGTTAGAGCAAACGGAAATCAATCCAGAACTGTTGAGCCTTGTTATCACTGGTGATGAAAGTCGGTTTTTTCAGTACGATCCAGAGACAGAACGCCAAAGTTCGCAATGGTGCTCAAAGGGATCACCGAGACCAAAAAAAGCTCGCATGTCAAAGTCAAAAGTGAAATGCATGCTTGTATGCTTCTTTGATTACAAGTGAATTGTTCATAAAGAGTGGGTGCCTCCTGGACAAACAGTTAACCAATATTACTGCAAAGAAATTTTAGAAAGACTTCATAAAAGAGTTCTTCGTGTCTGTGCCAGCATTGCTAATAATTGGATTGTTCATAACGATAATGCGCCATTCCGTACTGCTCTGCAGGTACAGCAATAGCCTCAAAACAAGTTTCAGTACTACCACAGCCACCAGATATCGCTCTGAGCCACTTTTTTCTATTTCCAAGAGTCAAAACGGCGGTCAAGGGACACCATTTTCAAACAACACAAGATGTCCAAAACGCTGTGACGAGGGTCTTTGAGAATATTACTGAAGATGAGTTCCAGAAATGTTACAATCAGTGGCAGAAGAAATGGAAAAAGTGTGTGCAGTCAGAAGGGAACTACTCTGAAGGAGACAGCGCTAACTTGACTAAAGCGGTAAGCAACAATTTTTTTCAGATCAGTCTCATTACTTCATTGTCGCACCTCGTATAACGCCTGTCGGGAGGCTCGTGGAAGCTGACAACAGTGCGGTCTTTGTCGTAATGTGGAAGCGAAGCGAGCTGATTTACCTGGCGTCCAAAAGGACATAGTCAAGGGCTTTCAGGCTACACGGTGCAGCCGCACTGTCTTGGTCGTCTTGCCACGGTTCGCGCGGCTCCCTCTGTCGGAGGTGACAGTCCTTCCTCGAACATGTGTGTGCGTGTGTGTTTCCTTAGCGTAAGTCAGTTTAAGTCACATTAAGTAATGTGTAAGCCTAGGGACTGGGCAACGGCCTTGCCGCAGTGGATACACCAGTTCCCGTGTGATCACCGAAGTTAAGCTCAGTCGGGCGTTGTCGGCACTTGGATGGGTGACCATCCAGGCCGCCATGCGCTGTTGACATTTTTCGGGGTGCACTCAGCCTCGTGATACTAATTGAGGAGCTACTCGACCGAATAGCAGCGGCTTCGGTCAAGAATACCACCTTATGACCGGGACAGCGGTGTGCTGACCCCACGCCCCTCCTATCCGCATCCTCCACCGAGGATGACACGGCGGTCGGATCGTCCCGGTAGGCTACTCGTGGCCTGAAGACGGAATAAGCCTAGGGACTGATTACCTCAGCAGTTTTGTCCTATAGGAACTCACCACAAATTTCCAAATGGCTTTCGGGCCAAGGGTGGAAGCATTTCTGAAACGGGTAAGGTTGTTAACTGTTCCTATGCCGCCGTGGTTAAAGTACAGGGTGATTCAAAAAGAATACCACAACTTTAAAAATGTGTATTTAATGAAAGAAACATAATATAACCTTCTGTTATACATCATTACAAAGAGTATTTAAAAAGGTTTTTTTTTCACTCAAAAACTTGTTCAGAGATGTTCAATATGGCCCCCTCCAGACACTCGAGCAATATCAACCCGATACTCCAACTCGTTCCACACTCTCTGTAGCATATCAGGCGTAACAGTTTGGATAGCTGCTGTTATTTCTCGTTTCAAATCATCAATGGTGGCTGGGAGAGGTGGCCGAAACACCATATCCTTAACATACCCCCATAAGAAAAAATCGCAGGGGGTAAGATCAGGGTTCCTTGGAGGCCAGTGATGAAGTGCTCTGTCACGGGCTACCTGGCGGCCGATCCATCGCCTCGGGTAGTTGACGTTCAGGTAGTTACGGACAGATAAGTTGATTGTGGAATTTGCAGCTCTCTGCTAGCTCTCTGAGTCGATTTTCCTGGGCTGCGAACAAATGCTTGCTGGATGCGTGCTACATTTTCATCACTCGTTCTCGGCCGCCCAGAACTTTTCCCTTTGCACAAACACCCAGTCTCTGTAAACTGTTTATACCAACGTTTAATACACCACCTATCAGGAGGTTTAACGCCATACTTCGTTCGAAATGCACGCTGAACAACTGTCGTCGATTCACTTCTGCCGTACTCAATAACACAAAAAGCTTTCTGTTGAGCGGTCGCCATCTTAGCATCAACTGACGCTGACGCCTAGTCAACAGCGCCTCAAGCGAACAAATGTACAACTAAATGAAACTTTATAGCTCCCTTAATTCGCCGACAGATAGTGCTTAGCTCTGCCTTTTGTCGTTGCAGAGTTTTAAATTCCTAAAGTTGTGGTATTCTTTTTGAATCACCCTGTATATCGTGCATGACAAAATGGCGGTGTCCAAAACCTGCGCCGAGGGAAGTGTGGTACACGAGGGGCCACAATTTAACAGGGGTCAGCGACGGCTACGGAATGTGTACAAGCGAATAGACGTGCAACTAGAATGAGATTTTCACTCTGCAGCAGAGTGTGCGCTGATATGAAACTTCCTGGCAGATTAAAACTGTGTGCCGGACCGAGACTCGGGACCTTTGCCTTTCGCGGGCAAGTGCTCTACCAACTGAGCTACCCAAGCACGACTCACGCCCCGTCCTCACAGCTTTACTTCTGCCACTATCTCGTCTCCTACCTTCCAAACTTTACAGAAGCTCTCCTGCGAACCTTGCACAACTAGTACTCCTGAAAGAAAGGATACTGCGGAGACATGGCTTAGCCACAGCCTGGGGGATGTTTCCAGAATGAGATTTTCACTCTGCAGCGGAGTGTGCGCTGATATGAAACATCCTGGCAAAGGTCCCGAGTTCGAGTATCGGTCCGGCACACAGTTTTAATCTGCCAGGAAGTTTCAGACGTACAACTGTTCGACAACTGACCGATTAGATGAACCAAAAGGGATATCAACAGTGTCTCCTCAAGGACAGTTCAGCGAACGTTGCTGCTTATGGGTCCCCGCAGCAGGTGCCTTGTTCGTGCACCCATGCTGATTGCTTTTAATCGGCGTCGAAGGCTGGAATTTGCTCAGTAGTCCTGCAACTGGACGTCAGCTGAGAGGCAACAGGTGGCGCTTCCAGACGAATCGCTTTTCACCCTCCATCCGATAGATGACCGATGACGTCTACGGTGTGAAATGTCTGAAAGCACCCTGCAGCAATAGTCGGAGAATTATTGTTTGGGGAATGTTTTCGTGGCGTTCCTTGGGTGATCTCATCCTTCTGGAAGGCTCAATCGATCAAAAAAAGTGTGCATTTATCCTTAGGGAGCACGTCCACCACTGATTGCGGCTTCTTTTTCCTCGGCACGATGGCATCTTCCAGCAGGACAATGCAACGTGTCACACAGCTCGCAGTGCACGTGCTTGGTTTGAAGAGCACCAGGACTGGTTTACTCTCGTGGCCACAATGGAGAATGTATTGGACCACCTCGATCGGTCTGTTCGCGCCAAGGATCCTCAACCAAGATACCTAGCGCACCTGGCCACGGCAGTGGAATCGGCATGGCTCCACATTCCTGTCGGCAACTTCCAAAACCGTCATTCATTCTCTTCCTGCACGTTTCGCCCTGCTTCTTTTTCTTTCTTGGCTCTACAGCTCATGATGAGCCTTGGCCTCTTCTACAATTTCCTCCCATCTCTCTCTGTCCTTTGCCAATACTCTCCCGTTTCCATAGCCCATCTTCCTAAGATCTTCGATTACTCCAACTTCCCATCTGGCTCTTGGTCGACCACGTCCCCTCTGCCCTCCTGGATTTCCTTGTAATATTCTTTTTGGTCCTTCTGTATGATTCATGCGAGCCACATGTCCCGCCCAACTCAGTCTGGATGGTTTCTCTATCCTTCTGATGGGCTGGTCTTTGTGTATGGTATACAACTCATGGTTGTATCTCCTCCTCCATCTTCCTCTTTCTCAGATTGGGGCGATAATTCGTCTAAGTACCTTTCTTTCAAATGCATCCAGTGTTTCAATATCTTTAGTTGTTAATGTCCAGGCTTCAGAGGCATATGTAATCACTGGTCGCATAAGTGATTTATACATAATTAATTTCTTGGTACGAGTCAGGAGCCTTGAGGATAGAAGACTTGTTAGGGCAAAATACGCTCTGTTGGCCAGTATTAATCTCTGCTTAATTTCAAAGGCGGTTTCATTTAGATGTGTAACTATCGAGCCGAGATACTTGAAATGTTTAACTCTCTCAAATGTATAATTGCCCATTGTTATTGCATTTGGCATATTTTCTCTACGTACTTTCCCAGGTGCCATATATTTCGTTTTTTTTTGTTCATTAATAATTAACCCCATGTTCCTACTAGCATGTTCAAGAGCTGTAAATGTCTCTTCTATTGCTTTTTGGATTCTTGCTATTATATCTATGTCACCCGCGTAGGGCAGTATCTGCACTGATTTATAGAAGATCGTTTCCCTATTCAGGTGGTTTGCGTTTCTCATCACCTTCTCCAGGGCGGCAATAAAGGGAAGGCATGCCAATTCAT
Organism: Schistocerca serialis cubense; assembly: GCF_023864345.2. NCBI lineage: Eukaryota > Metazoa > Arthropoda > Insecta > Orthoptera > Acrididae > Schistocerca > Schistocerca serialis. Next base: position 29,839,675 of record NC_064649.1, read on the forward strand.
CCCCTTGTCGCACTCCATTTTTAATAGTCAATGTATTGGACATCATTCCTCCTATTCTTACACTACCTTGTGTTTCGCTCATTGTCATTCTCACCAGCCTTACCAACTTTCTAGAGATTCCCAGTTCATCTAGAGCTTGATATAACTGCTATTTATGCTATCACAAGCTGCTTTGAAATCTATGAAGAGGTGATGCGTGCCAACTCCGTATTCGTTTGTTGTTTCCAGGATTTGTCTTAAGGTGAATATTTGATCTATGGTTGACTTCCCAGGAAGGAATCCGCATTGGTACGGCCCAGTCTCCCTCTGCATGATTGGGAGTATTCTGTCGAATAGTATATTAGAGAGTATTTTATATCCCAAATTAAGTAGTGTGATTCCTCTGTAATTGCCACACTCCATCTTATCTCCTTTCTTATATATCAACATCTACATCTACATCTATACTCCGCGAGCCACCTTACGGTGTGTGGCGGAGGGTACTTATTGTACCACTATCTGATCCCCCCTTCCCTGTTCCATTCACGAATTGTGCGTGGGAAGAACGACTGCTTGTAAGTCTCCGTATTTGCTCTAATTTCTCGGATCTTTTCGTTGTGATCATTACGCGAGATATATGTGGGCGGTAGTAATATGTTGCCCATCTCTTCCCGGAATGTGCTCTCTCGTAATTTCGATAATAAACCTCTACGTATTGCGTAACGCCTTTCTTGAAGTGTCCGCCACTGGAGCTTGTTCAGCATCTCCGTAACGCTCTCGCGCTGACTAAATGTCCCCATGACGAATCGCGCTGCTTTTCGCTGGATCATGTCTATCTCTTCTATTAATCCAACCTGGTAAGGGTCCCATACTGATGAGCAATACTCAAGAATCGGACGAGCAAGCGTTTTGTAAGCTACTTCTTTCGTCGATGAGTCACATTTTCTTAGAATTCTTCCTATGAATCTCAACCTGGCGTCTGCTTTTCCCACTATTTGTTTTATGTGATCATTACACTTCAGATCGCTCCGGATAGTAACTCCTAAGTATTTTACGGTCGTTACCGCTTCCAATGATTTACCACCTATGGCATAATCGTACTGGAATGGATTTCTGCCCCTATGTATGCGCATTATATTACATTTATCTACGTTTAGGGAAAGCTGCCAGCTGTCGCACCATGCATTAATCCTCTGCAGGTCCTCCTGGAGTACGTACGAGTCTTCTGATGTTGCTACTTTCTTGTAGACAACCGTGTCATCTGCAAATAGCCTCACGGAGCTACCGATGTTGTCAACTAAGTCATTTATGTATATTGCAAACAATAAAGGTCCTATCACGCTTCCCTGCGGTACTCCCGAAATTACCTCTACATCTGCAGATTTTGAACCGTTAAGAATGACATGTTGTGTTCTTTCTTCTAGGAAATCCTGAATCCAATCACAAACCTGGTCCGATATTCCGTAAGCTCGTATTTTTTTTCACTAAACGTAAGTGCGGAACCGTATCAAATGCCTTCCTGAAGTCCAGGAATACGGCATCAATCTGCTCGCCAGTGTCTACGGCACTGTGAATTTCTTGGGCAAATAGGGCGAGCTGAGTTTCACATGATCTCTGTTTGCGGAATCCGTGTTGGTTATGATGAAGGAGATTTGTATTATCTAAGAACGTCATAATACGAGAACACAAAACATGTTCCATTATTCTACAACAGATTGACGTAAGCGAAATAGGCCTATAATTATTCGCATCTGATTTATGACCCTTCTTGAAAATGGGAACGACCTGCGCTTTCTTCCAGTCGCTAGGTACTTTACGTTCTTCCAGCGATCTACGATAAATTGCTGATAGAAAGGGGGCAAGTTCTTTAGCATAATCACTGTAGAATCTTAAGGGTATCTCGTCTGGTCCGGAAGCTTTTCCGCTACTAAGTGATAGCAGTTGTTTTTCAATTCCGATATCGTTTATTTCAATATTTTCCATTTTGGCGTCCGTGCGACGGCTGAAGTCAGGGACCGTGTTACGATTTTCCGCAGTGAAACAGTTTCGGAACACTGAATTCAGTATTTCTGCCTTTCTTCGGTCGTCCTCTGTTTCGGGCCATCGTGGTCAACGAGTGACTGAATAGGGGATTTAGATCCGCTTACCGATTTTACATATGACCAAAACTTTTTAGGGTTCTTGTTTAGATTGTTTGCCAATGTTTTATGTTCGAATTCGTTGAATGCTTCTCTCATTGCTCTCTTTACGCTCTTTTTCGCTTCGTTCAGCTTTTCCTTATCAGCTATGATTCGACTACTCTTAAACCTATGATGAAGCTTTCTTTGTTTCCGTAGTACCTTTCGTACATGATTGTTATACCACGGTGGATCTTTCCCCTCGCTTTGGACCTTAGTCGGTACGAACTTATCTAAGGCGTACTGGACGATGTTTCTGAATTTTTTCCATTTTTGTTCCACATCCTCTTCCTCAGAAATGAACGTTTGATGGTGGTCACTCAGATATTCTGCGATTTGTGCCCTATCACTCTTGTTAAGCAAATATATTTTCCTTCCTTTCTTGGCATTTCTTATTACACTTGTAGTCATTGATGCAACCACTGACTTATGATCACTGATGCCCTCTTCTACATTCACGGAGTCGAAAAGTTCCGGTCTATTTGTTGCTATGAGGTCTAAAACGTTAGCTTCACGAGTTGGTTCTCTAACTATCTGCTCGAAGTAATTCTCGGACAAGGCAGTCAGGATAATGTCACAAGAGTCTCTGTCCCTGGCTCCAGTTCTGATTGTGTGACTATCCCATTCTATACCTGGTAGATTGAAGTCTCCCCCTATTACAATAGTATGATCACGAAACTTCTTCACGACGTTCTGCAGGTTCCCTCTGAGGCGCTCAACTACTACGGTTGCTGATGCAGGTGGTCTATAGAAGCATCCGACTATCATATCTGACCCACCTTTGATACTTAACTTAACCCAGATTATTTCACATTCGCATTCGCTAATAACTTCACTGGATATTATTGAATTCTTTACTGCTATAAATACTCCTCCACCATTGGCGTTTATCCTATCCTTGCGGTATATATTCCATTCTGTGTCTAGGATTTCGTTACTGTTCACTTCCGGTTTTAACCAACTTTCCGTTCCTAATACTATATGCGCACTATTTCCTTCAATAAGAGATACTAATTCAGGAACCTTGCCCTGGATACTCCTGCAGTTTACCAATATTACGTTAACTTTTCCTGTTTTTGGTCTCTGAGGACGGACGTTCTTTATCAACGATGATAATGTCCTCTCTGGTAAGCCGTCAGGTATTTTATCGTTTCGCCCAAGGGGGGGTCCCTCTAACCTAAACAACCCCCGTGTGCACGCCACACGTACTCTGCTACCCTAGTAGCTGCTTCCGGTGTGTAGTGCACGCCTGACCTGTCTAGGGGGGCCCTACAGTTCTCCGCCCAATAACGGAGGTCGATGAATTTGCAACCATTATAGTCGCAGAGTCGTCTGAGCCTCTGGTTTAGACCCTCCACACGGCTCCAAACCAGAGGACCGCGATCGACTCTGGGCACTATGCTGCAGATATTAAGCTCAGCTTGCACTCCGCGTGCGATGCTGGTTGTCTTCACCAAATCAGCCAGCCGCCGGAAGGAACCAAGGATGGCCTCAGAACCCAAGCGGCAGGCGTCATTCGTTCCGACATGTGCTACTATCTGCAGCCGGTCACACCCAATGCGTTCAATAGCTGCCGGAAGGGCCTCCACATTACGGACGAGACCCCCCGGCAAGCACACCGAGTGCACACTGGCATTCTTCCCCGACCTACCCGCTATTTTCCTAAGGGGCTCCATAACCCGCCTAACGTTGGAGCTCCCTATAACTAATAGGCCCGCCCTCTGTGACTGTCGGGACCTTGCCGGAGAATCGGCCACTGGCCCAACAGGCGAGGCATCCTGTGGTGGCTCGGAAACGATGTCATCACCACTAGGAAGCACCCCGTACCTGTTGGAAAGGGGTAAGGCAGCTGCCACGCGGCCAGATCCCACCTTCGCCTTTCGCCAGGCACGCGCGAGTCCACCACTGTCCGCCATTCACCCTGGAGTGATGGCTGACCGGTAAGATGCTCACTGCCGGAAGACGCAGCGACATCAGGGGTTCCATGTGATTCCAAGGCCACCGAAGTAGGCATAGCCGGCCGAAGTGGCCGTGCGGTTAAAGGCGCTGCAGTCTGGAACCGCAAGACCGCTACGGTCGCAGGTTCGAATCCTGCCTCGGGCATGGATGTTTGTGATGTCCTTAGGTTAGTTAGGTTTAACTAGTTCTAAGTTCTAGGGGACTAATGACCTCAGCAGTTGAGTCCCATAGTGCTCAGAGCCATTTGAACCATTTGAAGTAGGCATAGGTCTCACCACAGTTGCCCCAACGCCACTACGAGCCGACGCCTGCGCCTCGAGCTCGATGAGCCTAACAGACAAAGCCTCCACCTGCCCCCGAAGAGTGGCCAATTCTCCTTGCGTCCGCTCACAACAACCACAGTCCCTACACATGACTATGTTTACCCTACTCTATACGGTGACAAATTCCCAAGATAATCTTCTGATGAGCTACTCTGATAATCAAGAAACACTCACTGAAATACGAGACGCGAAAACTACGCTAGGTTTTTCCAGAGAAACTATTTAAAAGCTAAGCGCAGCAAATAAGTACAAAAACGCTTTATACAAACAGTACTCGCTGCTGCTGGTGCTCTCGCTCTGGCTGTCACAAGATATCCTCTTTCCATTGTTGGGGCATTTTCTCGTCTTCCCATATTCTGGTGACCATTTTAAGAAAACTTTGTTCCAGCTCTCTGCCTCCTTGCTTAAACAGTTCTGGAATACCATCTGTCCCTGCCACCTTGTTGTTTTTCAATTTCTTCATGGCAGTTTTCAGTTCTTCCATATGTGGTGGGGTAGTGTTGTTGTCTGGGTCCTCCTCCCCATTCGTGTCTATTGGGTTCTCTGGTATAGTTATTCTAGGGTTGAGGAGACTATCAAAATACCTGCGCCATCTTTCGCGTATTCCCTTCCCTTCATTTATTATATTCCCTGTCTCATCTTTTATTAACCTTGTTTTGCTACCAAAATGCTTCCGTGCAGCAGTCACCGCCCTGCAGAACGTGGGTATTCAGCATTTTGAGAGGTGGTGACATTAATGTGACTGTGCAGCGTATATGAACAAATAGAAATGTACGTGCACCTGAAGAAATCCACGGAAGAAAAAAAAAAAAAAAAAAATCACACGAAGTGCAGTGTCCGCTAAGAATGACCAATTTCCCGGACGTAAGGCGTCCCATTATTGACACCTACCTTTAAAGACACTCCTCACGTTCGTAGCTGCATCCAGGTGTCATTAAACATGTTGAGTTGCGTCCAAGGCGCGCTAGTTCCGTCTACAGTTCACTGTGTTCTAACTTTTGTCCGCTCAAGCCAGAGCACAGGTACTATTCGGAAATCGTATGGCATATTCTGATAATTTCTCTACGCTGATGGGGGTCATTATTTCCGCGTCTGAAACTGCGCAATTATAACGGGATATTCCGCGTGCAGAGAAATCGCATAGCATGTCGACGACACCACCGATAGCTTTTTAGCTTTTTCTATTTTTTACTTTTTATTTTATTTAATTTTTTCCGCCGGTCGTCATTGCTCGTTACGTGCACATAACAGGTGTCAAATGCATGACTTCACATGCTGTGTGTGTGTGTGTGTGTGTGTGTGTGTGTGTGTGTGTGTGTGTGTGTGTGTGTGTGTGTGTGAGTGAGTGAGTGAGTGAGTGAGTGAGTGAGAGAGAGAGAGAGAGAGAGAGAGAGAGAGAGAGAGAGAGAGAGAGAGAGAGCGCGAGAGAGAGAGAGAGAGAGAGAGAGAGAGGACGGTGGGATAGCTCTTCGCGCCCCCTCCATTTTTAACCCGTTTCTCTTTTTTATTTATTTTTTGCCATCTGCGGTCGTGGCTTTTAACTGCCGTACACCTCTGCAACCGCAGCGGGCTATTCGGAAAAGTGTCGGAAATTGCGAACCCCGTTTAAACGCTCTCTGACCCCTCGATACAGACGCCTGCAGCCAGAATTGTTAAAGTGCACAATTCAGCTCACCGATTTGCCACCGAAATCCTTCCTCTCTATTATGCTCAGAAAGTACTGTGAGAGACGAATAAGGCGCCAAAGTTACGCTGTCCGGGCAAACTGCGGGACACACAGGGTAAAACGTGGTATGGAGCTCTACAAAAGTCTCGAAATGTATGTTTCACATGAAAGAAAATGTCAGCCACGAAAAGGTACCTCGTAACACCAATAACACCTTTAGAAGTAATGTTTGTGAATGTTAGACAGAAATATGGAACCGATGTAGGATACAACAGACAAGAGCGAGAAAAGTCCACAATGACATATTTTAAAAAAAAAATTGACTTCGGTTGTGCTGTACAGATCTGCTAAAGGTTCTTTTTATGTATACCGTGAAAAAACTGCCTAAATACAATTTCTGAAAAAATATTTAAACCTCTAGAGAGGACGAAAAAAACGAAATGGAACTTCACACGTTGAGAGGATATTAAATGCTATTTCAGTGATCACAGAATAAGGTGAAATTTACAAATAACTTGCCAGTATGAGTTCTCGTATCAGTATTCTGTTGCGTTACCACTGGACTGGAGGCATCCACTGTTTTGGTTGATAAGGGTTTCACTTTATCCTCTCCTTAGGCAAGTTGGTCCCTAGTTCTTGTCTTTGTACCGAGTGCTGGATACACAAGCGGGCCTTCGTTTACCAACAGCCATATCGATGACGTTCTTTGAATGGTTCGCATGCTGACACTTGTTGATGGCACAGCATTGAAATTTGCAGCAATTTGCGGAAGGGTTGTAATAAGGTTCCCTGGAACGATTCTTTTCAGTCGTCGTTGGTCCGGTTGTTGCAGGATCTTTTCACGGCCCCAGTGATGTAGGAGATTTTATGTTTTATTGGATTCCTGATACGCACGGTACACTTGTGAAATGCTCGTACAGGAAAATCCCCTCGTCATTGCTACCTCGTAGATACTGTGTCCTATCGCTCGTGCGCCGACTATAACAACACGTTGAAACACTGTTAAATCAGGAGAGCTTCTGTAAAGTTTGGAAGGTAGGAGGCGAGATACTGGCAGAACTAAAGCTGTGAGGGCGGAGCGTGAGTCGTGCCTGGGTAGCTCAGTTGGTAGAGCACTTGCCCGAGAAAGGCAAAGGTCCCGAGTTCGAGTCTCAGTCCGGCACACATTTTTAATCTGCCAGGAAGTTTCATATCAGCGCACACTCCGCTGCAGAGTGGAAATCTCATTCTGACTCTTAAATCTTGACAACCTAACACTGTAGCAGCAGTAGCCGACCTAATAACTGCACCAGACACTTGTCGTAAATAGGTGTTGCCGATCGTAGCGCCGTATTCTGTCTGTTTACATACCTCTGTGTTTGAATACGCATCCCTATAACAGATTCTTTAGCACATCATGTTTGGTGTATCATACATGTATTACAACAATTTCGCTACTTCATCACAGAATTTCTTTCGTTTTTGTCATTAGAGATGAATGTCCCTTGCGTTCTTATCGGGGCTGTTGGAGCGACTTCATGAAAGCTGATGCTACAGCTCTTATATGGATTAGGAACTTAGATATCGACATTTGGCTAGTTTTATATGTCGTTTTGGCTTTCTGTATTCTTACTATAGACATATACTAATTTTATATACCTGTATTTTTACATTGAATGCGAGCCATACGAATGAATAAATAAAATTGTTTTGTGGTGGGATTTTCCGTAAATTCTGTCGAAAGGACAGAGCATTCGTTTTCCAAAGGAAAGCAGTCAAACCGCCACTCACATTTATTTTAAAAACAAGTTACAAACAGTCTCGACTGCAATAAAACATTTATTCCAATCGCTGCTGGTTTCGGTTAGTATTCGACCATCCCAGGCCCTTACACTATGGTTGCAGGTGACAGCGGATTTGCTCGGTTCACCGCCACCACCTACCGTCATGGTGAAAACGGCCTGGTGAGACTTACATACTATGTGATCAAAAGTATCCCGACACCCCCAAAAACATTTTTCATGTTAGGTGCATTCTGCTGCCACATACTGCCAGGTACTCCATACCAGCAACCTCAGTAGTCGTTAGACATCGTGATAGCAGAATGGGGCGAACCGTGGAACTCACGTACTTCGTACGTGGTCAGGTGATTGGGAGTCACGCGAGATTTCCACATTCCTAAATATCCCTAGGTCCACTGTTTCCGATGTGATAGTGAAGTGGAAACGTGAAGGGACACATACAGCACAAAAGCGTACAGGAAAACTTCGTCTGTTGACTGACAGAGACTGCCGACAGTTGAAGAGGGTCGTAATGTTCAATAGGCGGACATCTATCCAAACCATTACTCAGGAATTCCAAACTGTATCAGGATCCATTGCACGTACTATGACAGTTAGGTGGGAGGTGAGAAAACCTGGATTTCATGGTCGAGCGGCTGTTCATTAGCCACACATCACGCTGGTAAATGTCCAGCGACGCCTCGCTTGGTGAAAGGAGCATAAACATTGGATGATTGAACAATGGAATAACGATGTGTGGAGTGACGAATCACGATACACAATGTGGCGATCCAATGGGTATGGCGAATGCCCGGTGAACGTCATCTGTCAGCATGTGTAGTGCAAACAGTAAAATTCGGAGGCGGTGGTGTTATGGTGTGGTCGTGTTTTTCATGGAGGGGCCTTGTACCCTTTGTTGTTTTGCGTGGCACTATCACAGCACAGGCGCACGTTGATGTTTTAAGCACTGTAATATCTCCTTATATTCTACTAATTATCCTTGCACAATTCTATGAGTGTGACCATAGACGTAAATTAAAGGAAACTTAATTCAATCTTTTTTGTTTAACAGATTACCGGTTTCGGTCTTTAATGACCATCATCAGATCTGCAGCAAAAATGGGAAAAAATATAAATAGACTCGCAAACTGTATACAGCTTAAGAACAATACATAGAGCATATCGAAAAGTAGTACTGGCAAAATTTACATTTGTGCGCTTTAAATGTGAAGAGGCATACCTGTCTCATTAAAACAAAGTCCTAATGCATTGCAGCCATAGTGGCATAGTCAACTGTTAAATGCAGAATCAGCACCAGCATGGTCAAATACATATAAATCACATCACATGCACGAGTCATGTTGTCAGTAGCCTCAAGATGTTTGTGTAGTAAGTTGACCAGATGCCGCTAACGTCAGCATACACTAGTTTTCAATAATTGAAACAGCGAAATAAAAGGGGGATACAATAGTTATGCGTGAATTACGTTTCCTTCTTGACCATCTATATGCTCGCAGAATCGATGCGCAAAGAAGTAGTTCAGTACTATTCCATGAGCGCATAATTACTCTTTGTAATATTCTATTTGGTGTGTTGAGGGGACTTCTAGGATTTTCTCCGTGCCGAATAGCCGCATTGAATAATTGTCATTTTTCTATCAAGATTACTGGAAGAAAGCGATTGAAAATATATTGTATGCTACTCAAGAAAATATATACTGAGTATTTACATCAAAAGTGTGTAAGGAATTTCATTATATATGTATTCTCTAATTGGAAATTTGCACGGAGGTGTCGTTTCGTTGGTAATCAGAAGGGAACTTCAGATGAATTGGAAACGAACCTGCAATTATTAGATCCAAGAGCTCCATTATATCATCGGATAGTTAAACTCTATCAAAGCAAACTTTCCGCTTGGTCTGAGGTTTCCCGACTGACTACGCAACGCAAGAAAACCGAGACATTTTATTTACACAGGACTGCAGATCGCTTCGAATCATCGAGACTGCGAACCAAGAGAGTCATTGTCCGTTTCTGATTAAACAAGTAAAGCTTAATTATAACTTTCTTGAGCGACTGTGATGTGGCTGCTTATGAATGAGATCATTAATAAAATACTAATAACTAACTCTCGTCCTCACCAGCAACCAGTATAAACACAATAATAATTAAAATTATAGCACCTTCTTGAGCAGGGTATTCGCTATTACTAGCTGAAACCTGTTACAGAACTCAATTAGTCTTTCTCCTCTTTCATTCCTTGTCCCAAGCGCATATTCTTCTGTAACCTTTTCTTCTACTCCTTCCCCTGCAACTGCATACCAGTCGCCCATGACTATTAGATTTTCGTCCCCCTTTACATACTGCATTACCCTTTCAACATCACAAGAGGAGGAGATATACTTGGAAAAGGCCGGGAGATACGGAAGATTTCAATTAGATTACATCATGGTCAGACAGAGATTCAGAAATCAGATACTGGATTGTAAGGCGTCCCCAGGAGCAGATATAGACTCAGATCACAATATAGTAGTGATGAAGAGTAGGCTGAAGTTCAAGACATTAGTCAGGAAGAATCAATACGCAAAGAAGTGGGATACGGAAGTACTAAGGAATGACGAGATACGTTTGAAGCTCTCGAACGCTATAGATACAGCAATAAGGAATAGCACAGTAGGCAGTACAGTTGAAGAGGAATGGACATCTCTAAAAAGGGACATCACAGAAGTTGGGAAGGAAAACATAGGTACAAAGAAGGTAGCTGCGAAGAAACCATGGGTAACAGAAGAAATACTTCAGTTGATTGATGAAAGGAGGAAGTACAAACATGTTCCGGGAAAATCAGGAATACAGAAATACAAGTCGCTGAGGAATGAAATAAATAGGAAGTGCAGGGAAGCTAAGACAAAATGGTTGCAGGAAAAATGTGAAGATTTCGAAAAAGATATGGTTGTCGGAAGGACCGACTCAGCATACAGGAAAGTCAAAACAACCTTTGGTGACATTAAAAGCAACGGTGGTAACATTAAGAATGCAATGGCAATTCCACTGTTAAATGCAGAGGAAAGAGCAGATAGGTGGAAAGAATACATTGAAAGCCTCTATGAGGGTGAAGATTTGTGTGATGTGATAGAAGAAGAAACAGGAGTTGATGTAGAAAAGCTTTGGACGACTTACGGTCAAATAAGGCAGAAGGGATAGACAACATTCCATAAGAATTTCTAAAATCATTGGGGGAAGTGGCAACAAAACGACTATTCACATTGGTGTGTAGAATATATGAGTCTGACGACATACCATCTGCCTTTCGGAAAAGCATCATCCACACAATTCCGAAGACGGCAAGAGCTGACAAGTGCGAGAATTATCGCACAATCGGCTTAACAGCTCATGCATCGAAGCTGCTTACAAGAATAATATACAAAAGAATGGAAAAGAAAATTGAGAATGCGCTAGGTGACGATCAGTTTGGCTTTAGGAAAAGTAAAGGGACGAGAGAGGCAATTCTGACGTTACGACTAATACTGGAAGCAAGGCTAAAGAAAAATCAAGACACTTTCATAGGATTTGTCGACCTGGAAAAAGCGTTCGACAATATAAAATGGTGCAAGCTGTTCGAGATTCTGAAAAAAGTAGGGGTAAGCTATAGGGAGAGACGGGTCATATACAATATGTACAACAACCAAGAGGGAATAATAAGAGTGGACGATCAAGAACGAAGTGCTCGTATTAAGAAGGGTGTAAGACAAGGCTGTAGCCTTTCGCCCCTACTCTTCAATCTGTACATCGAGGAAGCAATGATGGAAATAAAAGAAAGGTTCAGGAGTGGAATTAAAATACAAGGTGAAAGGATATCAATGATACGATTCGCTGATGACATTGCTATCCTGAGTGAAAGTGAAGAAGAATTAAATGATCTGCTGAACGGAATGAACAGTCTAATGAGTACACAGTATGGTTTGAGAGTAAATCGGAGAAAGACGAAGGTAATGAGAAGTAGTAGAAATGAGAACAGCTAGAAACTTAACATCAGGATTGATGGTCACGAAGTCAATGAAGTTAAGGAATTCTGCTACCTAGGCAGTAAAATAACCAATGACGGACGGAGCAAGGAGGACATCAAAAGCAGACTCGCTATGGCAAAAAAGGCATTTCTGGCCAAGAGAATTCTACTAATATCAAATACCGGCCTTAATTTGAGGAAGAAATTTCTGAGGATGTACGTCTTGAGTACAGCATTGTATGGCAGTGAAACATGGACTGTGGGAAAACCGGAACAGAAGAGAATCGAAGCATTTGAGATGTGGTGCTATAGACGAATGTTGAAAATTAGGTGGACTGATAAGGTAAGGAATGAGGAGGTTCTACGCAGAATCGGAGAGGAAAGGAATATGTGGAAAACACTGATAAGGAGAAGGGACAAGATGATAGGACATCTGCTAAGACATGAGGGAATGACTTCCACGGTACTAGAGTGAGCTGTAGAGGGCAAAAACTGTAGAGGAAGACAGAGATTGGAATACGTCAAGCAAATAATTGAGGACGTAGGTTTCAAGTGCTACTCTGAGATGAAGAGGTTAGCACAGGAAAGGAATTCGTGGCGGGCCGCATCAAACCAGTCAGTAGACTGACGAAAAAAAGCACCTTCTTGCTTCCCAGTGTTGAAGAGCAATTCGGGGATGGCGGTTGCACCTTTGAACACGATAGAATACCTGTTCATAATGCACGGCCCGTGACGGAGACGTTACACGACAATAACATCCCTGTTATGCACTAGCCTGCACACCTATGGGATGTGAGGTTGATGGTCGTCCACTGCGGTCTTCAGTATTTGTTCTGCCTTCACTAAACATTTTATACCAACGAAAAACTTGAGCTCTTGACATAATCTCATCTCCAAAAGCATTCTGAAGTTTACCGTAAGTTGTCGTCGCGTTTTCACCCAAAATAACGCAAAAACAAATGGTATACCATTGCGCAATATTATGTGGTACCATTTCCGTGACGAGAGACACAAACACGTGTTAACTTATTACAGCACAACTCACGAGTGAGCAGTTGCATCGATGTGCCACATGGACTAGAAGCAGCTTATAGACAAAGATCTTGTGCTTACGCAAGCCTGCAGGGTTGCCACATCTTGCAAAGAAAATCAGTCTCATTACTTTATTGTCGCACCTCGTATGCCCTCCACTGCTAGTGCTGCCACACGCCGTTTGAGAGTGAATATTGCTCGTTAACATCAGTCACAGACGGCGGTCAAATTAATGTGGCTGGACCGAATATGTCCATAAAGTATGCCTTCCTCGTTGTATGAAGATTTTCTTATTGTTATCGTGTTACTAATCTGTATGAGATATAGCGCGAAGGTGGAATTACTTCCTACGTGTTTTCTTCTTATCTCTGTGTATCCCTTTATCGACTTTTAAAATATCTTCTGTTAAAGGGAACGTTGACGTTGGAGGCACGCTCCTTTTTCAAAGGAGCATTTCAGAGGCAGATATGACAACAACAAAAAATGGTTCAAATGACTCTGAGCACTATAGGACTTAACATCTGAGGTCATCAGTCCCCTAGAACATAGAACTACTTAAACCTAACTAACCTAGGGACATCACACACATCCATGCCCGAAGCAGGATTCGAACCTGCGACCGTAGCGGTCACGCGGTTCCAGACTGAAGCGCCTAGAACCGCACGGCCACACCAGCCTGCCAACACCATATTGAATTCCAGCATTACCAATAGAGGGCCCCACGAACTTCCAAGTCATTTTCAGTGAGGGTTTCCGGATACTTTTGATCAAATATATATAATGACCTATACCCGTACCCATTGAAATGTTTCATTGCGGTCGAGACTCTCTTAATCCAATTTTTAAAGTACTTTTAGCCAACCGCCGTTTCTCCACTAGAAATGTTATCAGAAATTTCCTCTGATTTATATATTTTTTGTGATTCCCCGATTAATAAAGGCAAACGCTTGTATGTTTCCTTCGGGAAGAAAGAATAAAGAAACGCATTTCCTCCCTATTGTAGATCTTGTGCTCCATTTCTAATGTCCCCGCATCGACAGGATTTTAAACCGAAATCTTCATCTTTCGTCAGCTTGAATTATCATCAACACAAGTGGCGCAGTATACTGAGACGGCAGGTGTAACGCAGATGAATCGTAAATTCTGCCCCGCAAAGGCGGTGGGAGGGTGGTGTAGCGAGGGGGGGAGGTGAACTGTTGTGGGCGTGAGGAGGGGGCGGGGTGATGGAAGAGGGTGTCCGCATGACGGATTGGCCGCCAAGTTTTAAATGAAACAACTTGTCGCGTGGGCAGCCATCAGCCTGTGTGTTTGCCCTGCGGATCGCGCACCGCGAATTTCACCACCAGTTCTGATTGAGGTGTCACCGAAATCAAACGCAACGGGGCTCGGGGGTTTGTTTTGGAAGATTGTCGGGAACATTTTTTATACGTGCTGCACGTCCGCTACAGTTGTCAGCACATGCTGACATTCTGCGGGTGGGCGGCAAGTTCTCGATTTGTGTCTGAATAAACAAGTGCGCGGTGCAGCGATTTTTTAAACAGTGGAAGGTGCGATTCTCCGCCCAGCCTTACTGCTTCTAACAGGGGATGGCATACGTTCGTCAACACCTACTTCGTCCAGATTTCTGGTACATGCAGGACTTGGTCAGAAATGAAACTGACCGAAGTGGAAGCTCTAGATGACCAAGAATTTAGAAACTCGCGGACTGATGGTTCTGCCGGCCGTTGTGATCGTGCGGTTCTAGGCGCTTCAGTCTGGAACCGCACTGCTGCTGCGGTCGCAGGTTCGAATCCTGCCTCGGTCATGTATGTGTGCTTAGAGCCATTTGAGCCATTTTGAACTGATGTTTCTGTACACAATTATGTACATGTAGGCAGTTCATCCATTCCAGGAATCATGCATCTCGACGTTGATACTGGCAAGTTTATAGATCCCAGGAATTCCAAGACTTCCGAAAATCTTTTAATTTGAAGTTTGAAGTCGTGTAACAAATAACAAAAGGAATATTTTACGTATAATATAATTAAAAATTAACGATTTTCTGATGTTTTCTCTTTAGTTCCACAGTCAAACGTTTCTTCTTGCCAAATTTCATGATTCTAAGCGAAGGAGAAGTGGCCTGTAGGTTTTACTGAGTGAGTTTGGTACTATCGAAATGTGTGACATAAATGGCCATCTCTTTTAATTGCACTGACTCAGAAGCATAATCTTTTTTCTCCACCAGAGTACTGTGGTCATCAGTACGTCACATAAATGTCAATTTATCACGTCCATCCGTTCCTGAAAAAAAAGGGGTCTTAAGAGACGGACGGACAGATAACAAATGATAAAGAAACAATTTGTGGTATAGTTTCAAATTCACAATTTTCGAATTTTTCCCCTATTCCTACAGTTAAACCTTGGTTGATGGTAGATGTCATGGTTTTAGGTCAACGGGAAGTACGCTGTAGGATTTGATGACAGTTTGCAAGTATCAAAAACTGTGAATACATTCCCACTTCATTCTTATCGTTGCACACGCAAATTTTTCTTGCTAAACACTTTAGATTTTTATTTATATCTTGCTACGCAGTGTGGGATCCGCACCAGTTGGGTCTGACGGATGGCATCGAATAAGTGCAAAGTAGGGCATGTCGTTTTGTATTATCGCGAAATAGGGGAGATAGTGCCATAGACACGATACGTGAATTGGAGTGGCAATCATTAAAACAAAGGCGTTTTTCGTTGCGACGGGATCTTCTCAAGAAATTCCAATCACCAGTTTTCTCCTCCGATTGCGAGAACATTGTGTTGGCGCCCACCTACATAGGGAGAAATGAACATCCCGATAAAATAAGAAATCAGGGCTGGCACAGAAAAATTAAAGCGCTCGGTTCATTGAACGCTCTGCGAGGCACTTTATTGTGAATAGCAGAGTAATCACGTAGATGTAGATCTAGGTTACGTCAAAGTCGTACACACAGGACATATATCGTACTAATAGACGAATCCACCGGATTATGGATATTTAAACTCCTGAAACATGTCGTGGAAGAAAAATTGTGCCTGGCACACTTCTGTAAGTAAGTTTAGGAAGTGTAGCAACTTGAACATTAACGATATCCAACACAGTCACTACGCTACAGAATATGTGCCTATATGGGAGATTCAGCTCCCCTACCGATATCGTTTTATGCAACCTGCAATGTTATGTCGTCCCCGTTGAGACTTAGCGCATGATGTTTCTCCGCTTTCCCTGTATGCAGTATAAATCTTCGATACATACCTCTTGAGACACTACACACTTCGGCTTCCGTGGTTACAAAAGCGCGCTCTATACGAGCACCAACTATTTGTCCACATTCGAATTGCGATACAACGCACCAAAAACTATACGAACACTGTTCTGACCACGAATGACACTTGCAATGTACTGAGGACACTGTACGGGTGCCGTCCATGGCCAAATATAACGGCGAAACCTGCAGGCTTGGCTAGCATTTACACTATGTGATCAAAAGTATCCGGACACCCCCATAGACGTACGTTTTTCATATTAGGTGCATTGTGCTGCCACCTGCTGCCAGGTACTCAATATCAGCGACCTCATTAGACATCGTGAGGGGGCAGAATGGGGCGCTCCACGGAACTCACGGACTTCGAACGTCGTCAGGTGATTGGGTGTCACTTGTGGTTGGTTGGTTGGTTGGTTGGTTGGGGGAAGGAGACCAGACAGCGTGGTCATCGGTATCATCGGATTAGGGAAGGATGGGGAAGGAAGTCGGCCGTGCCCTTTCAGAGGAACCATCCCGGCATTTGCCTGGAGTGATTTAGAGAAATCACGGAAAACCTAAATCAGGAATGGCCGGACGCGGGATTGAACCGTCGTCCTCCCGAATGCGAGTTCAGTGCCTAACCACGTCACTTGTGTCATACGTCTGTACGCGAGATTTCCACATTCCTAAACATCCCTAGGGCCACTCTTTCCCCTGTGATAGTGAAGTGGAAACATGAAAAGACACGTACAGCACAAAAGCGTACAAGCCGACCTCGTATGTTGACTGACAGAGACCGCCGACAGTTGAAGAGGGTCGTAATGTGTAATAGGCAGACATGAATCCAGACCATCACATATGAATTCCAAACTGAATCAGGATTCACTGCAAGTACTGTGACAGTTAGGATTTCATGGTCGAGCGACTGCTCATAAGCCACATGTCACGCCGGTAAATGCCAAACGACGTCTCGCTTGGTGTAAGGAGTGTAAATATTGGACAATATACAGTGGAAAAACGTTGTGCGGAGTGACGAATCACGGTACACAATTTGGCGAACCGATGGCAGGGAGCGGGTATGGCGAATGCCCGGTGAACGTCATCTGCCAGCGTGTGTAGTGCCAACAGAAATATTCGGAGGCGGTGGTGTAATGGAGTGGTCGTGTTTTTTATGGAGAGGGTTTGCTTTGCACCCCTATTTGTTTTGCGTGGCTCTGTCACAGCTCACGCCTACAATGATGTTTTAAGCACCTTCTTGCTTCCCACTGTTGAACAGCAACAATTCGGGGACGGCGGCTACATCTTTCAACACGAACGAGCACCTGTTCGTAATGCAAGACCCGTGGCGGAGTGGTTACACGACAGTAACATCCCTGTCAAGGACTGGCCTGCACAGAGTCCTGACCCGAATCCTATAGAACACCTCTGGGATGTTTTGGAACGCCGATTTGGTGCCAGGCCTCACCGAGCGACATCGATACCTGTCCTCAGTGGAGCACTCCGTGAAGAATGGGCTGCCATTCCCCAAGATATCTTCCAGCATTGAACGTATGCCTGCGAGATGGAAGCTGTAAAACCAACACTATATTGAATTCAAGCATTACCGATGGAGGGCGCCACGAAATTTTGTCATTTTCAGCCAGGTGTCCGGACACTTTTGATGACGTAGTGTATGTTCGAGCATGCATTTCTTGCAGTGTTACCACATTTTTGGGCAACCTCTGTATGTTGTAGCCATACAGACTGTGCTTTTTCTACCGTAGCTACCAATTATTTCCGCTTCTTATATTACACTTACTTCTCTTAAGTGTTTTATCACGTATTAAATGTAGGTCTCTTAACATTAGTTTCGTTGTCTTAAACATTAACTGAAGTACGTAGAACGCTTTATTCGATGTAGGCAGCCGGTCGGTTTGGCCGAGCGGTTCTAGGCGCTTCAGTCTGGAACCGCGCGACCGCTACGGTTGCAGGTTCGAATCCTGCCTCGGGCATGGATGTGTCTGATGTCCTTAGGTTAGTTAGATTTAAGTAATTCAAAGTCCAGGGGGACTGATGACCTCAGTTGTTAAGTCCCATAGTGGTCAGAGGAATTTTTTTCGATGTAGGTGAGGGTATCATCGTCCAAATCTTGCCGAGTTAAATTAATCAGTAAATAAAGTCAATAAATAAAAATAAAAGCAAGTAAAACAATCTAGCCTACAGCGACTGAAATTTGCGTGGGTACGGTTTTATTAAAAAATTAAGCGGGTGTGAAAAATGGGACCTCAATAGATGAGCACTGAGGAAGAATGGGTGTACAATTTGCTTGTAACAATCGCATGCAGCTTTTTTATTAAGGGAGATTGCTGAGGAAATACGTAGTTTCACGCCACGTTAAAAGCGAATAACAACAAAACGTTATTCAATAACTGAAGCGTACCGCAACAAGTGGGAGATTTCATTACAGTTTAATATATATGTAAGTCGCGGGGGCCGCGAGAATTTTCCAGCGCAGAATTGGGCCTAATAGGCGGTAAACTGCAAAATAACCGCGGCACGAGTGTTAATTTCTGTCCGCACCGCCGGCGGAATTTGGCCTCCACGCGCTGTAAAAATTGGACAGCTTTTTTCTCGCCTTATTTTGGAGCTTGGAGGCCCAGCATTGCGGAAAGTCTGTCGGTGTTATGGGAAAAACGCCTGCCTTGACCCGAGGACACAAGGCGAATGAATGGCGGTTGATTTCATTATGCATAAGACATATCATCATGTGGTATAGGGACAGTTACAAGGGCATGCCACGATGTTGGGATCGCGGATTTATTTCTAACTTTGTACACCTTTAGTGGGCCTTAAAACAACATAATATGGAAGTGGGTAGGTGCACTACTCCGGCAATTTCGAGAAGATCGCAAGAGAAGTTACACGCGTCTGTCATGTAAGTATGGACCTGTTTGAAGCTGCTGGCCGAATGAAGTCATTGTGTCATGTAATTAGTGTTCACGTTAAAGAGAAGGTCGTGGAAGAGGCGACATTTCGATTTCTTCTAACTCTAGTTTTTTTAATCTATATTTTTTCATCATTGGTCACATTATTTAATTTATATGACATTCGAGAGGTAATATAATGAGAACAAGCCCTCGAGCATTTTAATGAAGTTTTAGTGAATTTCATATGTTATTTTGCTATTTTATGTTTTTAATTAAATTTTCAAGGATGGATAGACATGGAAAGCCCAAGTCAGACCTTGATAAATAATGATCGAACGACGTTACTCACATTGTGCCATACCATAAGAGTAATGTACAATTACTCGTCGGATATGCTCTCGATTTGACACATTGCAGGATGATATTTGTGGTACAGACAGGGAAAACAAAAACTGGAACAGCGTCCCGTTTTCCCGCATATACAGGGAATGTTCAGAGTTCGTAAGGAAAAACACACCTCGTTCACATTTTGAAAATTTCTCTTTCTCTGGGTGCAAACTATGGCGTAACACAACATTTTGGCAAATATAGGTGCTGACAACTGGTGATGTATGATGGAATGAATTTTAATAGCATCTTTAGGAGAACCAATTTCTCTGTCGTTGTTTATCAGAAACGAACAGTTCTGAAGGCCCTTGATAAAGCTTTTTTACTTGCAGACAGACATAAACGTCGCATATTTCCAAATCGCAGTACATTTTGGGGATATGACTTTAATTATGCAAGCTGCAAGACCAGCGTCATCGGTAAAGATGTCATATATGAGGACGCGTTTCTTTTTTACTTGTCGATAGCTATAAATATGTTTATTCTTATAATTAAATTTAAATAGTAAATAGTAAAATAACATGAAATTAACTGAAACGTCATGCCAACACACGTAATTTTTAAAGTTATAGTACCTCTCAAATGTCATAAATTAAATAATATGACCACTGATGAAAAAAATAGATTAATAATTAAGTATGAGCGTGAGTCGAACCATCGCCTTATACGAGTCCGTCCGACGAAACTCCAACGCTAATTACTTGACCACCATGAACTATGTAGTCCGGCTCCTATCACAGATACATAAGCCACATAATAGACGAGTAAAACTTCTCTTGAGATTTGCTCGAAATTGCCAGGGTAGTGTACCTTACTATTTCCACATTATTTTGTTTTAATTGTCTACTAAACGTGTACAAAGGTTTTGGGATTTGCCGCAAAACAGCGCACGCATACAGCGCTTGGAATAAGGCACAGATCACTCCGCTGTTTGCTAGATCTTGAATGATGTAGCCTTAGAGATCGTCCTGAAAAGTAAATTTGATTTGTTTTTGAGTGCCGAAACTGGTAATCGATGTGCCTTTCAGAATTGGCTTATGCTTTTAGATGCTTATTTAACATACCAAATAAGCCACCACAACTATAGCTTAAGGAAAAACCACACAAACATGATAATAAATCGTCAACAACAGAGAAACTGAATTCCAACACAGAAGAAAGCAGTTCCACAATTGTTGCTAAATCCGAGTCACAAACGGTAAGAATCTTCAAAATATTCGCTTTTGAAGCAAAAGTAATCACATTTACAAAAATATCCGTCTATTACAAAGCCGATTGACGTGAAATATCGAAATTTGTGTCAACTGGCGTGTCTATGATAATAACGACCGAAAACAATAGAAATATATGCTTCTCATGAACGAAATTAAAGTTTATAATCTCTTACTTTTAGAGGAATAAGTAACAAATAAACACATATTCGAAAGTATTTATTCATGAACAATTGTAGCTCATGTCATTGAATCACTGAGATTACGCTGATTTTAAATGCATTTGTCGATAATTCATGTCTCTTGGTAATTGAATGACGCATGGAACGAAAAAATGTAACAACTGTTTCGTTAATTAAGTAGAAAATAATAAGAAACAAACTTCATTCTTACGATGCATGTGAATGTCTTTCTCACCGCTCCATTTGTCAAACGGTAACAATTTTCGCACCAGCGAGTGCCGCGACTGTATGTATCAGACTGTGATACAGCTTTGATCATAGCAGAACCTGTAAGCAAAAAATATAGTCTCTGACCATAGTTGTATTTTTCGGATGTAACCAAAGATGTCTGCCGGCAACATGGCGGATACTGGGCTGCTTTTGTGCAAAATAGAAAAAGTGTTTGTGCCGCATCCGTAAACGCGAAAATCAGAATTACGAGCAGAGTAGAAAGTAAGTTCATCTAATACAGCAATATATCGTAAATATACAACTCGCGAAGAGTAGTAGCTAAACAAAATTCTTATTCTGCAAGGTGCAGCTGTAGCAAACAATTTGCTGTCGATGTTGTAACTACGTACGCATTGAGGACTCAAAAATGTATTACGCTAAATGAAAATGGTTGAAAGCTCGAAACGCGTACTAACTTAAGCAAAAATACGCAACAATGGGGCTAGTGGATGAATTTATTAAAATATATTTAAGTAGTTAATGTAGATTGTATTTGTGTATCCGCCATATAATCCAGTCAACGAAAGAAAATTTGAGGAACACTTCTTGTAATCATGAATTTTTGTACGGTGGTAGGGAGGAGTGTAATGATGAACATACTAAAATTCCGGACCGGTGAAGTGTGAATATGGGGGTGGGGGGCTTTCCAAGTTCATTTTTTAATATTTTTCTTGACTATCTAAAAAACCGTGGCTTCTAGCCAAAATGTTTCCTAGTACAAAATTAAACTAAGTCAAATTTCCTGCAGAAAAAGGTCCCATTCGTTATTTTTAAAGACTATTAGTTTCCGCGTTGCAGGAGACGGAAAGATCGCATATTACTGGAAATAGTGTTTTCAATGATATGAAATTCATATTTATTGTTAAATTATGTTGGTAAAGAATGAACATTAAATGTGCGTTCCACACCTAAGTGCAGTAGAACCGCATTAAGTGATAAATTGTGTTATGGGGGCGTAACAGGGTGGAAAGGCGGGTGTGGAGGTGCCAAACGTTGGTGAAGCTACAGTAGGTCGCCGGATTGTAGTCATACACTTCCCTCCTTCACAGGTCTGCAAACTGACGAGCGAGCAGGAAGTTCCCCATTCTGTCTACCGCAATATGTCACAAAAAGAAACTGCGCAATGTTTTCCAAAGTTATAACGCCACTTTCGCTGTTCACTATACGAATCCTTGGCGTCACAGTGTGCAGACATACCGGGAGTGTTCATTTTACATCACGTGCATTACCACCACAAGAAACAATACCAGAGAAGGAAAGTTGCTACTCACCATATAGCGGAGATACTGAGTCGCGATAGGCACAACAAAAAGATTCACATAATTATAGCTTTCAGCCAATAAGGCGTATGTCAGCGGTAGACACGCACGCACACACACACACACACACACACACACACACACACACACACACACACACACGTCTGCAGTCTCAGAGAACTGCGTGTGTGCGTCTACTGCTGACAAAGGCCTTATTGGCTGAAAGCTATAATTGTGTGAATCTTTTTGTTGTGCCTATCGCGACTCAGCATCTCAGCTATATGGTGAGTTGTGACTTTCCTTCTCTGGTATTGTTTCTTGTGGTGGTAATGCACATGGTGGAAAATGAACACTCCCGGTCTGCACACTGTCTATTGTTAGATTCCATCCTGGATTTTCCATTGTTTGATTTTTACCACCACAAGAAATATAGATATGAATCACTAATAATACTAAAGCAAGAAATGCATATTTACAGAATCTACACCGCGAAAGCAGCTCATTTCTCAGTTTACAGACAGACCATATCTGCCCAGAATTCCTTGTCCAGTCTTCTCATATGGGCAGACGAAGTAACAACACCGAGCTCGTGTTTATGTACTGGAGTTATTTCCAGTTCATTAGGTGAATGTTCATTTACAGTTATTGAATGAGCTGTTGTGAAAGAAACAGCTCATCAACTGGATCTGTCGTCTGTCTACCATATCGAAAAGCCAGTCCCCAAGCGCAATGTGTTCGACAATGTTAATTTGATTCTCTCGACTGTGAATGGCTCGAGAGAATGAAACGCATCACCCCAGCCTCAGCTTTTCCAGTTTATGGAGAGGTCCGTGGGCTTAAATTGCCTCTCTGCAACAGACGCAGGTCATCTAGGTGTCATGAAACTCCAGATATTTTAAAGTAAGACGGGTAGTGCACAGAAGCCACAAATTTGCAGGTATCTTTTTCGTAATTTTAGCATGTTTCATTACACTGGTGTGAGCATCTTCAGTAATTACGCAGTCAAGAGCTATACAAATGTCGGGGTGAGTGTAGTGACGCCATCATACACACAATACGTACGCAGCGCTATCCAAAATTTTCGGGACTGGTAGAGCCATCTGTTGAAAACCTTCACCCTCTAAGTAGTTCCCATCCGCACGTACACACCAGTCCCAGCGCTTCTGCCACTGGTCAAACGTTTTCTGGAAGTCCTGTTCTTTGAGGGTGTTTATCACCACCCCGCCAGCGATGCATCTTGAATCCTCTCTAGAGTGTCGAACCGACGGCCTTTCAACTTGAGTTTCAGGTTTGGGAATAGCGCGGAGACGCAAGGTGCCAAATCCAGCGGGTACGGTGGGTGGGGTACAATTGCCATGTTGTTTTTTTGCCAAAAAGGTCCTGGTGAGCAAGGACGTGTGACAGGGTGCGTTATCGTGATGCAGCAGCCAGTTCCCTTGACCCGTCACACGAGTACACAGAATTCACTTTTTGGTTGGGTGGGACGAATTCTTTGTGCACAATTCCCTTGGTATCAAAGAAAACGAGGATCATGCTCTTCACTTTACTCTTCACCTGTCTCGCTTTTTTTTTTGGGTCATGGAGAGCCCGGGCTCTTCCACTGGGATGATTGTTGCTTTGTCTCTGGGTCATAACCGTAAATCCAGCTCTCGTCGCCAGTGATGACCCGTGACAAGAAGGTCTGTGCACACTTCGATGTGCTGTGCCTTCTATCGGCAGTCAAGCTCCTTGGCACAAATTTTGCGGTGACACGATGCATCCCCAATTTGTCAGTCAACGTTCGTTGACATGTCCCATAACCAATACTCACTTCATACGCAAGGTCTTGAACGGTTCGACGTCGATCCGCACGAACGAATTGTTGAAGTTTGGCAACGTCTGTACGGCCGGCCCTGAACCGAGCATGCCACCCAACACATGCGTACGGCTCATGCTCTGTCCCCCAAACACTTGTTGAGTCATTGCAAGGGTCTCCGTAGCACTTTTCCCGAGATTGGCACAGAATTTGATACGCACGCGCTGTTCTGTCCGCGGATCCATCGTAAAATTGCCACACACCAAACAGAAAATTACGGAAATCACTGTAGATACGCAACACATCTTTCCGGCTGAATGCCACTCCGCTCACTGACTCATCAAATATGCAGTTCTCGCCATCCAGCGGTGCAAAGATCTACTACTCCTGATTTCCAGAGTGCAGCACCAGTCCAGAAAATTTTGGATTCCACCTCGTATGTAAAACTGTATATCACTGAAAAAAATATTAAGAAAAATGTTACGCCCAACTAAAGTGGAGAACAACACGAAAGACGTTACAAAAATGATATTAACGTAAATACTGAAAGAAATACGGGTATAATCTGGAAGACAGGAATTCTTTTCATGGTTATATTCAAATAATGGATCACAAAAGTGCAGAGGGCCAATTCGTGAATCAGGGAAACAGGAGTATCACAAATAGAAAAGTTGCAAAATTGTTCAAGTTTTCAGGGGACATATACAACCAACGTTGTTGCAGCTTGGACGTAAACTAAAAGAAATCAAAACCCTGAATGAATTAATGAAATCTGGAGGAGAATGAAACAAACAATTGACATTAATGTAGTCATAGCAACTGCTATAAATAAAAATAGTGTAATACTTATAGCAAGCAATAAATAGTTAAACTTGCTGTGACTATGTATCTATGCCACCAATAAAGTTCAAGACATAAAAAAAAAATTGTGCCGATTCTTTGTCAGGCTTCTTTGCTGGCAACTTCCTACACGACGGCGTGGGTGTGGCGGTAGCTAGGGGAGCGGCCATGAATACGGAAGACGGAAGCTAATTTTTGTGGGATCAGCGACGCAAAGTGTTCTCCGGCTGTGCAAGCTGCGTCCTGCGAGATAAGTTAAAGTTACCGGAATGAAGCGAAGCCCGTCTTTAGCTCCGTAGCAGGAGGTAACCTTATTACACCATAGAACGCGTCAAGTATCGGTTTGGAGACGGTGCGCTGGAGAAGAGAAACAGTAATACCTTGAACAGATGATCATTAGTTGCTTGTGTAACACATCTGTTCACGGAGGTCTTTCTCCAGACATCCCAATACACAGTGGTGACGCCTCCACTATAGAAACAGGAAAAGTTAATAAAAAGATAGTTGTTGCAGATAAGTATCATAAACACTGTATTAAAACGTAGAGTTGAAAATATACAGTAGGATAGTTAAAACAATTCTCATTTATTCTTAACTCTCAGCTAAACGTTTTTAATTACATGACACGTTTCGATCACTCTGGATCATCTTCAGATCTAAGTAGTTGCGTCCCAACCTTCCGTCGACCATTACGCCTCAGTGCAATCAGACATTAGCTAGTACCTCCCCCCCTGCTGACTGTTTCCTCCCACACATTATCACCATCTTTGGCACTTAACTGTAGAACGAAAGACTTTTATTGGAACATTTTTAAAATGATGAAAGATGAATGATATTTAGTTTGTGTGTGCGTGTGTGTGTGTGTGTGTGTGTGTGTGTGTGTGTGTGTGTGTGAGAGAGAGAGAGAGAGAGAGAGAGAGAACGAATGACAAAGGCATTCGTGGTGCTACACAAAACTCTTTCTCAGATAAGACAGCTAACCATCCACAGTGACAGCAGATACTTGCACAAAACATATCTCCCCTGCATTACTTCTCTCCATTGTGGCACTTGCTTGATCTGCACACTGCAACCCCATTTAAAATCGGGTTAAAATGTGTGCTCTAAACTTACTGTACGTAAATCACTTGATTGTGGCACTCTTTACTTCTGAACTGGAAGAAATTGGAAGACTTCAAGTTGCTAATGCTTTGTGTCTGACCACAGCCACTAATAATAATAATAATAACAATAATAATAATACTGTGTACAGTACTACAGTAGTCCTTATGTAGTTACTGCCGTGTCGTGCTGCCTATTAATTCATTTGTATGTTTCGAAGCGAGCAATGAAGCAATTTCTGGGCAATTGCATATAGTATCTACAACTTGGAGAAGATATTTTCTTGAGATATGCAGCGCTTCTTACGTATATGTCCCACTTTTATCATCAACGACGTACGGGTCAGAGCGCGACATGTGTGTGTAGTTGGTGGACTACGTGAGGAACCTGTATCCTCCACAACATTGTCGCTACTAATGGAGAAAAAGTAATTATTGATAATTTACATAATCAGTGTTGGAATCTTACAATACTGTGCTAATAATAATGGTTGCTTGAATTTAGTATCGTGATTGAAAAGGAATCGAATCGTTTAGTTTTTACCCCTCAGAAAATTTCATTTTACCCCTCAGGGAATAATTACCCCCAGGTTGTGAACCACTGTATTAGAGCAGACCGTCTAGTCTGGTCAGAACCTCCCATCAGACTGCTCTGATATAGTTTCTGACCAGACAAGATTAATTGCTGACGCAAGTACTTAGATCTGAAGATATAGAGTGAATGATCGAAACATGTCATGTAATAAAAAAAAAAGTGCAGCTGAGACTGAACAATAAATGAGAATTACTGTGAATATCAAAGCAGCTGCCGATTCTCTCGTAATGAATATATCTGTTATAGGGGATAGAATAGTCATCTATTTCTCCACATACAACTTGTTAATAGATTCGCAGCTCGAATTTAAGTATGTCTCACTTCACCAGGTGCCGGGCCCGATGGTAAAGTGTGTGTCTGGAAACCGATAGGTCGCGGGATCGAAGCCAAGTCAGACCACGCAATAATTTCAATAATCTTTGGAGTTATCCTTTTCAGCAATGATGTGAAGATTCTCCAGGCACGACACGTGGTTCGGATTTTTTCAGACTTTCCTTTGTAGAATTACTGGTGTATGTTATGAACACAAGCGCCTCCGAAGCGACGTCCAATTGGAAGTCTTGCAACAGGGCGTTGAGTGCACACGGAGTTATACTTATTGTTCACCGAATAATATACTGCTTAATATATGAGATAGTGGGAGGTATTGATATGGCTATGTAAGTGGCCTGTAGGCAGCATATATAGCTAGTTAAAATAGAATATTATGGAAGTGCGATTAAGGACCAATCGCGTCTGTAGGAACCACCCAGTTCACACAGACGTTTCAAATAATTAATCATACTGGTGTAACCTGAGGTTTCCCCACAGGGTTCCATACCGGATAAAATGGTTCAAATGGCTCTGAGCACTATGGGACTTAACATCTATGGTCATAAGTCCCCTAGAACTTAGAACTACTTAAACCTAACTAACCCAAGGACATCCACAACACCCAGTCATCACGAGGCAGAGAACTGACCCCGCCGGGAATCGAACCTGGGAACCCGGGCGCGGGAAGCGAGAACGCTACCGCACGACCACGAGCTGCTCATACCGGATCCTGTTTTTTTTTCCCCAATATATGCCAACGACTAGACTGACATTAGCAACCAACTATAACTTTGTGCTGATTGCGGTGAATCAAAACTAATGGTTATGCATTCTTGTCACAAACTGAATAATAAAGTTCGTCATATTGTGCGAGGAGCACCTTCTTGGCTACAGCTAACAGGCTGACATCAGACACAAAACAGAAGGAAAGTAAGTTTCCATAGTTTTCACGTTCATCTTGTGTGTGTTTCAGAGTGGGACATATATTCCAGTGTAACTGAATTTTGTCTGACGTTATGTAGAAAATTAAGAATTCCTTCAAGTAAATCCAATTGAAATTCCGACCACGCCTGGAAATTATGTTGTTACCTACATTAAAATGTTGAAAACTCCGGTTACGGTCACGAATCACAAAAACGAAAAAGAGCTTTTGGAAAAATCCCTCTCTTCATACACCATGCAGATAATTATTGTTTGACTGTAGGCTGTTGATTATACATATAAGCAAGCAGCGAAAATAAAGAGTTTCTTTGAATAACTGAATAATAAGCTACTTTGTTCGTATTTTTTAAAAAGTAATGGTTAGCTTTTTAATTTAGGTCTGCGCTGCTACAAACGGCATCGAGAAGTCTGCTGATGGTTTACCGGTCAGATATTTTTCAGAATTTTTGTTCTTTACTTGAACTGCTACTCTGTCGTAATATATTTCGCGACTGGCATAGTAGGTTTCAACGCACTCTTCTATTGTATGTTTTGCGAAGTCATGAATAAACTATGGAATGATT
This sequence comes from Schistocerca serialis cubense, assembly GCF_023864345.2. Lineage (NCBI taxonomy): Eukaryota > Metazoa > Arthropoda > Insecta > Orthoptera > Acrididae > Schistocerca > Schistocerca serialis. The sequence continues at coordinate 29,868,189 of NC_064649.1, forward strand.
TAATATTAACAACTAGTTGCTTTTAGAAGTAAGTTAGAGAATTCGTAGTCAATCAGTCTATGAAAATATTCTAAGGAAAGTATTATACGCTTTATGAAGAAACAAAACATTTATAACGGTTATTTAGAAGAGGATAATGTATTCGGTAGAAATAAAAAGAGATTCTGTTAAGTAAATTATTGCTGTGAAATAGCAGCAGAAGGTTTATTTTAGGTTTTTGAATCGTATATCAAATTTTTTAATGAAATACTGCGTATGTAATTTTATTTATTATTAATAAACGAGATTTTATTTTTCTGTTGGTAGATTTATGACCAAGTAATGCGCAGCGAAGTGATAAACTGCATAACGCCCTCATTTCTGATATGTGGAACGGTTGCGCCGGCAGATAATGAAGAAAAATGGACGGGCCGACCTTTCGGAATATCGTATACTTTATACAAGTGACGAATGCTTACTAGTCGCTCTGGTTAGAAATTTTTTCTTTAATTACTGTCAGACGCTGATGTTTAGGCCAGATGCGTGATTGGTTTAGATATCACTCAATCTTAACACAAATTTATTGGATACTAGTTCGTGACAAAAAGCCAATTCGTTCACGTAAAATTCTCAGATTGCAAACTCATGCAGTGTTTTATGTTGTTAAGCGACTTGTTTAACACTGAAATTGGAGGCGGCAGGTTGGAGGAAAAAGTAAAGGAATTCCCATGTTTACGGAACTAGGTGACACCGAACGCTGAAGCAACTGTCGTGGAAGACATTTACAAGTGAAACTGTATGGTTCCAGAGCGCTTTTCAAGCCTCAAACGTCTTTGACGTATATATGCAGGCTGAAGTGACGAATGTAAATATATACCAACGCTGGGATTCGAACACGGGTCTCCCTGCTCACTAGGCAGACACGCTAGCTAACCACTACGCCACCCTGGCTCCGTGTTTTTGCACAACTGCACGGACTACCCTAGCACGCCTGCCTCCTCGGTCCAAATTCCCACTCAGGTCTCAGCCTACTTGGTATTCCCTCTGGGGAAAGGAAATTCGCAATGCCCATTCAAAGGAACCACCCTGTTATTTCACTCCTTTCTGGAGGACGTTTTAATAGGGATCCCTGGCGTAGAGAAGCATTTGAAAGAGTTGATAATTCAGTTTTATTGAGAGGACCTTGTAGATTGTCCCCCTGCTTGTTGTTGTAGTCTTGTCCTGAGACTGGTTTGATGCAGCTCTCCATGCTACTCTACCCTGTGCAAGCTTTTTCATCTCCCAGTACCTACTGCAGCCTACATCCTTCTGAATCTGCTTAGTGCATTCATCCCTGGGTCTTCCTCTACGATTTTTACCCTTCATGCTGCCCTCCAATACTAAATTGGTGATCCCTTTATGCCTCTGAAGACGTGCCTCCAACCGATCCCTTCTTCTAGTCAAGTTGTGCCACAAATTTCTTTTCTCCTCAATGCTACTCAATACCTCCTCATCAGTTATGTGATCTACCCATCTAATCTTCAGCATTCTTCTGTAGCACCACACTTCGAAAGCTTCTATTCTCTTCTTATCTAAACTAGTTATCGTCCATGTTTCATTTCCATACATGGCTACACTCCATACAAATACTTTCAGAAACGACTTCCAGACACTTAAATGCCGGCCGGAGTGGCCGCGCGGTTCTAGGCGCTACAGTCTGGAGCCGAGCGACCGCTACGGTCGCAGGTTCGAATCCTGCCTCGGGCATGGATGTGTGTGATGTCCTTAGGTTAGTTAGGTTTAAGTAGTTCTAAGTTCTAGGGGACTGATGACCTCAGAAGTTAAGTCCCATAGTGCTCAGAGCCATTTGAACCATTTTAACACTTAAATCTATACTTGATGTTAAAAAATTTCTCTTCTTCAGAAACTCTTTCCTTGCCATTGCCAGTCTACACTTTATATCCTCTCTACTTCGACCGTCATCAGGTATTTTGCTACTCAAATAGCGTATCTACTACTCATTTCCTGATCTAATTCTCTCAGCATCACCAGATTTAAAACGATTACATTCCATTATTCTCGTTTTGCTTTTGTTCATGTTCACCTTATATATCCTTTTCAAGATACTGTCCGCTCCATTCAACTGCTATTGCAAGTCCTTTGCTCTGTCTGACAGACTTACAGCGTCATCGCCATACTTCAAAGATTTTATTTCTTCACCATAGATTTTAATTCCTACTCCAAATTTTTCTTTTGTTTTCTTCGTTACTTTCTCGATATACCAATTGAATAACATCGGGGTAACTACAATCCTGTCACACTCCCTTCTTCCGGCCGGAGTGGCCGAGCGGTTCTAGGCGCTTTAGTCCGAACCGCGCAGCTGCTACGGTCGCAGGTTCGAATCCTGCCTTGGGCATGGATGTTTGTGATGTCCTTAGGTTTAAGTAGTCCTAAGTCCAGGGGAATGATGACCTCAGATGTTAGATCCCATAGTGCATAGAGCCATTTGAACCATTTGAACACTACCTTCTCAACCACTGCTTCCCTTTCGTGTCCCTAGATTCTTATAACTGGCATCTGGCTTCTGTACAAATTGTAAATTGCCTTTCGCTCCCCATATTTTACCCCTGCCATTTTCAGAATTTGAAAGAGGGTATGCCAGTCAACATTTTCAAAAGCTTTCTCTTAGTCTAAAAGTGCTAGAAACGTTGGTTTGTCTTTCTTTAATCTATTTTCTAAGGTAGGTCGTAGGATCAGTATTACCTCGCGTGTTCCAACATTTCTATGGAATCCAAACTAATCTTCCGCGAGGTCGGCTTCTACCAGTTTTTCCAGTTTTTCCATTCCTACTTATCTTGCATTTATCGAGGATTTCTTGCCCAGCGCAAAGACTCAAGCGACTTCAGAAAAACTCAAGTGACTCCCGCGTACGAGAAGGGAAAAAGAAAGGACACGCATTATTACGGACCAATATCCTTAACGTCGATTTTCTCTAGAATTATTGAACATATTCTTAGTTTGAACGTAATAAATTTCCTTGAAAGGGAAAAGCCAGTGTGCACAAATCAGCTCGCATTCAGAAAGCATCGTTCATCCGAAACTCAGCTTGCCCTTTTCTCGCGCGACACCATGCGAACCATGGATGAAGAGCAGCAGGCAGATTACATACTCCCAGATTTCCGGAATGCGTTTGACACGATGTCCCCCGGCAGACTGTTGACGAAGGAACGAATATAGTGAACAGGATCACAGATACGTTAGTGGCTCGAAGACTAAGTAAGAGAACCCAGAATGTTGTAGACGACAGGCGGGTGTTCATTAGAGACAAGGGTATCGTCAGGAGTGGCCCAGGGAAGCATGACAGGACGTCTGTTATTCTCTATGCCCATAAATAATTTGGCGGGCAGGGTGGGCAGCAGTCTGCGGTTGTATACTGATGATGCGGTGGTGTACGGTAAGGTGTCGCAGTTGACGGAGTGTAGGGGGAACAAGAGACGACTCGGACACAATTTCTAGTTGGTGTGATGAATAGCAGCTAGCTCTAAATGTAGAAAAATATAATTTAATGCAGATAAGTAACTAAAACAAACAAGTAATGCTCCAATGCAGCATAAGTAGTCTGCTACGTGACGCAGTCAGATAGATTAAATATCTGGGCGCAACGTTGCAGAGCGATATGAAATGAAACGAGTATTTAAGGACGACAGTAGGAAAGGCGAATGGTCGACTTCTGTTTATTGGGACAATTTTAGGGAAATGTGGTTCATCTGTAAAGGAAACCGCACATAGAACGCTAGTGCGTGTTCTGGACCCGTACCGGATCTGATTAAAGGACGACATCGAAGCAATTCAGAGGTGGGCTTCTAGATCTGTTACCGGTAGGTTCTAACAGCACGCAAGTATTACGGAGATGCATCGGGAACTGAATTGGGAATCCCGGGACTGAAAGAAAAGTTCTCTTCGACCAACTTCATTGACAAAATTTGAGGCTGACAGCAGAACGATTCCTCTACCGCGAACGTACATATCGCGTAAGGACCAGGAAGATAAGAGAACTAGGGCTCGTACGGACAGTCGTATTTCGCTTGTTCCGTTTGCGTGCGGAAGAGCAAAGAAAATGGCTAGTAATGATACAAAATGGTTCAAATGGGCCTAAGCACTATGGAACGTAACATCTCAGGCCATCAGTCCCCTAGAACTTAGAACTACGTAAACCTAACTAACCTAAGCACATCCCACACATCCATGCCCGAGGCAGGATTCGAACCTGCGACCATAAGAGCAGCGCGGTTCCGGACTGAAGCGTCTAGAACCGCTCTGCCACAGCGGCCGGCCAGTAATGAGACAAGGTACCCTCCGCCATGCACAGTAAGGCGGCCTGCGGAACATGTATGTATGTATGTATGTATGTATGTATGTATGTATGTATCTATGTACACGTGTATAGATTAAACTTTTAAAGAGCTTGCAGTCGCTAGATATACTTTTAACTGGCCTGTACTTTGGTGTGTATCTAGGAAAGTGCCAGTCTTGATCAAAGACATACGCAACGTACGCTCAAATAGAAATCGGTAATCTGCTACAGAAAGATTAAATACTTGGTTTTTTCACTGCCGGCCATCGCAGTTCTTGAGACAACTCGCCCGTTTCATTAGTCCCGGCTTTAACCCCGTTTCCAAACTCCAGGAAGGAGCAGCTCTTTGAAGCACCGACTTCGGCCATTCCTCAGTCTAATTCCGCAGTTGCTTTACGATTCTCTTCCGTCTGGGAATTTGATTAACTCGCCTCTGCGAAGCGTTTACTTTTCATTGCCGCGCTGATGCCGTTCTGTGAATTTGTTAGCACCCATCGCCGCCGATTGTAGCAGTGATCACTGCTGAAAGTCGGCCACTATAACCTCTGTGTCCGTCTTTCAAAACAATGTAGCACGGCAGTAGGATCTAGAACGTTCGTACGTAAAATAACTTACTGAAAGAACAGTGTGCATCGTCTACAAATTGTATGGTTGAAAGTGCAGAAGATTTTCGTTTGATTGTACACTGAGAAACAGAGTTAAAGAACTTTTTTGTATTTTCAACACTGCACCACAGTCATCAATCGTGATAATCTAAGAAACTATCAGCCTCGATTGCGGTAGTGAAACCAACGTTTTCCTAGGTTTCAGCCGAAGTAATTGAGACTTCTTCAGAAGATATACCTGAATCTATAATTTGTCTAATGCGTTGAATAAAATTGAAATTCGCCACAAAGGTGTCTATAGCCTCCTCTTAATGATGAAAAAGCTCCGATGCATCCGAAAAAAGCTAGAGCGCAGAAGTCCATGTGAGTGTAAGGTTAATCAGTGATGTCTCATTGGTACCAAATTTCGCAACAATTATCCCCAACTCCACCGTTAGTGTGTTACACTATGGATAGGTCATCGAACCCTCTCTTATCGACATTCCATCCTTCTTTTAACGCCTCCACGATGGCGATGCTCAACGTTGAAATGACGCAGCTTTCTTGTGTGGTCGAGAAAGATATTTTAGACACACCGCCGCTCAACATCGACACGGAAAGGGCTCAGGGCGTGGCATCGTTTGTCATCAGTCTACTGACTGGTTTGATGCTGCCCGCCACGAAGTCCGTTCCTATACTAACCTCTTCATCTCAGAGTAGCACTTGCAACATACGTCCTCAATTATTTGCTTGACGTATTCCAATCTCTGTCTTCCTCTACAGTTTTTGCCCTCTACAGCTCCCTCTAGTACCGTGGAAGTCATTCCCTCATGTCTTAGCAGATGTCCTATCATCCTGTCCCTTCTCCTTATCAGTGTTTTCCACATATTCCTTTCCTCTCCGATTCTGCGTAGAACCTCCTCATTCCTTACCTTATCAGTCCACCTAATTTTCAACATTCGTCTATAGCACCACATCTCAAATGCTTCGATTCTCTTCTGTTCCGGTTTTCCCACAGTCCATGTTTCACTACCATACAATGCTGTACTCCAGACGTCCATCCTCAGAAATTTCTTCCTCAAATTAAGGCCGGTATTTGATATTAGTAGACTTCTCTTGGCCAGAAATGCCTTTTTTTGCCATAGCGAGTCTGCTTTTGATGTCCTCCTTGCTCCGTCCGTCATTGGTTATTTTACTGCCTAGGTAGCAGAATTCCGTAACTTCATTGGCTTCGTGACCATCAATCCTGATGTTAAGTTTCTCGCTGTTCTCATTTCTACTACTTCTCGTCACCTTCGTCTTTCTCCGATTTACTCTCAAACCATACTGTGTACTCATTAGACTGTTCATTCCGTTCAGCAGATCATTTAATTCTTCTTCGCTTTCACTCAGGATAGCAATGTCATCAGCGAATCGTATCATTGATATCCTTTCACCTTGTATTTTAATTCCACTCCTGAACCTTTCTTTTATTTCCATCATTGCTTCCTTGATGTACAGATTGAAGAGTAGGGGCGAAAGGCTACAGCCTTGTCTTACACCCTTCTTAATACGAGCACTTCGTTCTTGATCGTCCACTCTTATTATTCCCTCTTGGTTGTTGTACATATTGTATATGACCCGTCTCTCCCTATAGCTTACCCCTACTTTTTTCAGAATCTCGAACAGCTTGCACCATTTTATATTGTCGAACGCTTTTTCCAGGTCGAAAAATCCTATGAAAGTGTCTATGGGGACTGAATGAAACCATCCCTACCCTTGATCTGTTGATTCCACAGATTTTGCAGTCGAAAATGAGACTTCACAGTGCGACAAGAAACAGGACGGCGTTCTTGATAACGTTTGTCACTGCCAACGCCTCAAAGGCGCTTCAACCCTTGACCTAAGACACCGTCGGCTAACAGCTCAACTGAACGTGTTCGCACCCCGTTGAAGTTCAGTACAACCGCAATTTTCACTCTGATGTCCTAGCACCACAAAGGACTGTTGCAAACCTTCGACGAAATTCGAATGCGATCTTAAGCAGCAAGTGGTGCTTTTCCTATTCGAGCCCTCCTTAGGCGTGACCACAGAGCGGTGTCACATTGATACATGCGTGAATAAAACAGCTATGGGTTCCCAGTTCGGCAACACCTTCGGTGCCACCTGGCTACGTTCGTTTAGACTTTAAAAATACACATGCACAGAGAAAACTGTTTATGAGAGTCGCAGGCGCCTGCAGGTAGACAACCATTTCACTCCTCCATCTACATCTACATTTACACTCCGCAAGCCACCCAACGGTGTGTGGCGGAAGGCACTCTACATGCCACTGTCATTACCTCCCTTTCCTGTTCCAGTCGCGTATGGTTCGCGGGAAGAACGACTGCCTGAAAGCCTCCGTGCGCGCTCGAATCTCTCTAATTTTACATTCGTGATCTCCTCGGGAGGTATAAGTAGGGGGAAGCAATATATTCGATACCTCATCCAGAAACGCACCCTCTCGAAACCTGGCGAGCAAACTACACCGCGATGCAGAGCGCCTCTCCTGCTGAGTCTGCCACTTGAGTTTGCTAAACTTCTCCGTAACGCTATCACGCTTACCAAATAACCCTGTGACGAAATGCGCCGCTCTTCTTTGGATCTTCTCTATCTCCTCCGTCAACCTGACCCGGTACAGTAACTGCTGCCACCTATCCACTGTGGCACGCCTACTAGCAGGCAGCAGGACTTTCTATGTGGATGTGAATTTTTAAAGCGCTCAACATACGCGGGTAGGGGGCGCTGACAGTATTGACGAACCGGATGTGTCTTGGAGAGACCCTTTCCCATTTTATGCACGCATGTATCAATGTCGCACCCTTCCACTGTCTCGCCATAGGAGGCCGCAAAACACGAGCTGAAGAAGCATAAGTACACATTGATGCTTCAAATAAAGTTCAAATTCTGTCAAATGGTTTCCAGTGGTCCCTTGTCTTTCCACACTGAACACCAGAGCAAAAATTGCAGTCGCGCTGCAATCCAAAGGGATGCTATCACTTTCAACGGGACTGCTAGTCCATGACGGCGGCAGAGAAGGGTTGAAGCGTCCGCGGAGTATCACCAGTGTCAAAGATTGTCAAGAACATCTGTTAGTCATCGCACGTGAACTGTCGTTTTCTACCGCTAAATGTGTCAAGGAAAGGAGTGGTTTCATTGACATCCTTTATGTCATCTCCTAAGGCCTTTTTCGTGTTCGATTCTTGGTGGCGCTGAAACGTTTAATTCGTCCCGTCATAAGAAAACTGCGTCGTGGTTCTAATCTCCATCATAGAGGAGTCAAAACAAGGGGTGGAATGTAGATAAGGGGGAATGTGTCGACCTTCCCATCATTTAACATGTCCACGGTGTTGTGGGGCAGAATTGTGCTGAATTTTGGTGCCAATGTGACATCAAAAACTCACCTTATAACTCACATCAACTTTCGGGCTGTGGCCTTTTATTAGTATGTGTTGACACCTTGCTGTTTGAAGCGTGGCCAAGCCGGAGGGTGAGGTCGCAGGGCTCCAAGCTTTCCCGTCATTAGATGATTGTTGTAGGCACTCGTGAGCTAAGTTTCAAATTTGTACGTCACAATGGCAATAATTACGGGGATACGAAACAGTGATCCTTTGATTGAGTTATGCAGTGTATTAAAATGTACACTACTGGCCTTTAAAATTGCTACACCAAGGAGAAATTCAGATCATAAACGGGTATTCATTGGACAAATATATTATACTAGAGCTGACACGTGATTACATTTTCATGCAATTTGGGTGCATAGATCCTGAGAAATTGGTACCCAGAACAACCACCTCTGGCCGTAATAACGGCGTTGATACTCTTGGGCATTGAGTCAGAGAGCTTGGATGGCGTGTACAGGTACATCTGCCCATGCAGCTTCAACAAAGATACCACAGTTCGTAAAGAGTAGTGACTGGCGTATTGTGACGAGCCAGTTGCTCGGCCACCATTGACCAGCCGTTTTCAATTGGTGAGAGATCTGGAGAATGTGCTGGCCAGGGCAGCAGTCGAACATTTTCTATATCCAGAAAGGCCCGTACAGGACCTGCAACATGCGGTCGTGCGTTATCCTGCTGAAATGTAGGGTTTCGTAGGGATCGAATGACGGGTAGAGCCAAGGGTCGTAACACATCTCAAATGTAGCGTCCACTGTTCAAAGGGCCGTCAGTGCAAACAAGAGATGACCGAGACGTGTAACCAATGGCACCCCATACCATCACGCCGGGTGATACGCCAATATGGCGATGACGAATACACGCTTCCAATGTGCATTGACCGCGATGTCGCCAAACACGAATGCGACCATCGTGATGCTGTAAGCAGAACCTGGATTCATCCGAAAAAATGACGTTTTGCCATTCGTGCACCCAGGTTCGTCGTTGAGTACACCATCGCAGGCGCTCCTGTCTGTGATGCAGCGTCAAGGCTAACCGCAGCCACGGTCTCCGAGCTGATAGTCCATGCTGCTGCAAACGTCGTCGAACTGTTCGTGCAGATGGTTGTTGTCTTGCAAACGTCCCCATCTGTTGACTCAGGGATCGAGACGTGGCTGCACGATCCGTTACAGCCATGCGGATAAGATGTCTGTCATCTCGACTGCTAGTGATACGAGGCCGTTGGGATCCAGCACGGCGTTCCGTATTAACCTCCTGAACACACCGAGTCCATATTCTGCTAACAGTCACTGGATCTCCGACCAATGCGAGCAGCAGTTTCGCGATACGATAAATCGCAATCGCGATAGGCTACTATTCGACCTTTATCAAAGTGGGAAACGTGATGGTACGCATTTCTCCTCCTTACACGAGGCATCACAACAACGTTTCACCAGGCAACGCCGGTTAACTGCCGTTTGTGGATGAGAAATTGGCTGGAAACTTTCCTCATGTCAGCAGGTTGGAGGTGTCGCCACCGGCGTCAACCTTGTGTGAATGCTCTGGAAAGCTAATCATTTGCATATCACAGCATCTTCTTCCTGTCGGTCAAATTTCGCGTCTGTAGCTCGTCATCTTCGTGGTGTAACAATTTTAATGACTAGTAGTGTAACGACTTTTTAGTGAACAAAATACAATGATAAAAAAGTAAAATATGCACAGATTATGGCAAGATATTAAAAAGAGAGGGTCTATGGATATTAACGTTCTAGTTCATTTTCCTGTCAGGAGTGCCCTGGAATGTGTCCCCTTACTTTTACGAACTGACGCTCTCAGATATGCAAGGGATTAACCTTTTCGGGCAACCAGACAAGTATATAAGAAAGATTATGCACCAGATTTCTCATACGCAAATCGTACTTTTTGGAAACCGGCTGGTGTTTTAAGTACTTGAGACAAGTGAAGGCCGGAAGATATTTTATCGAGTGTAAACATTACGAGACTCTGCATCCTCACAGAGCTGACGTTGAAGCGTGTCTCTTGGCCTGTTGGGTCTGCATCTTTCGTAGCCTCGCAGTGGAGGGGAAACGACAAGTGGAGGTAAGGAGAGTGGGTGTTTAGCTGACGTGTCAGAGAAACGTCCGCTGCAATTCGCGCCCGCGGCTGCCTGGACCCTCACCACTGACCGCAGCGCCACACGCGGCGCGCAATCAGCCCCTCTGATTGGCTAACGAGGCGCGAAATGCGGCCGACCGCCTTCAGCGCGCCAATCCCGGGTCGCGTAGCATAGCGTTCGCTACCGTGCCGCTGCCGTGTCGCACTTTTGCGCCAGACTGCCCCCATTAATTAATCTCCGCGTCATTACCCGCCGTGATGACGGGACGGCGAGGAAACCTACCTAACCTGTCACCGGCGCCGGGCGACACACAGCGTTCTGGCTATAGGCTGTTTTAATGATTTTAATCAGTCAAGCAATGAGAGTTTTCACGGCTGCACAGATACTACAAGAGTCTGTTGTCGGGTACAAGTGGACCATACCAGCGTAGGAAGGATAGCGAGTACACGAGTTCGCAAGTACAGCTGAGGTCTTGGTCCTTCTTACAAGGGAACCTCCCCATCGCACCCCACTTAGATTTAGTTATAAATTGACACAGTGGATAGGCCTTGAAAAACTGAACGCAGATCAATCGAGGAAACAGGAAGAAGTTGTGTGGAACTATGAAAAAAATAAGCAAAATATACAAACTAAGTAGTCCATGCGCTAGATATGCAATATCAAGGAGGGTGTGAGCTCAGGAGCGCCGTGGTCCCGTGGTTAGAGTGAGCAGCTGCAAAACAAGAGGTCCTTGGTTCGGGTCTTGCCCCGAGTGAAAAATTTACTTTATTTTCGCAAAGTTACGATCTGTCCGTTCACTCATTGACGTCTCTGTTCACTGTAATAAGTTTAGTGTCTGTGTTTTGCGACCGCACCGCAAAACCGTGCGTTAGTAGGCGAAAAGACGTGCCTCTCCAATAGGAACCGAAAACATTTGAACGCAAGGTCATAGGTCAACCGATTCCTCCACAGAAAAACGCGTCTGATATATTCTATACGACACTGGTGACGGCATGTGCGTCACATGACAGGAATATGTTGTCGACCCACCTAACTTGTACACTTGGCGAATGGGTAAAAAGATTCTTCTACCTTGCCCGATTTAGGTTTTCTTGTGGATGTGATAATCACTCCCAAAAAAGTGATGAAAACATAAGAGTTTCAGATAAACTGCAACAAATGAATGCAACATTTTCACAGTCGCACAGTTTTCCCTGTGCTCTGTTAAAACATATGTTTTTTTACGTTTTCAAATGTTCCTGTGTGTAGACCGTCAAATCCTGTGTATGTCCAAGCAAATCTGAACATGGCCTGGAATTTTGGAGAGCGAAGTTGATTATGTGTGAGTGCCTGAACTTTGATAATTGTCTGAAAATAAAAAATTAAACTTTTCGCTCGAGAGAAGACTTGAACAAACGACCTCTCGTTCCGCAACTTCTCACGCTAACCACGGGACCACGGCGCTCGTAAGCTCACACTTTCCTTGATGTTGCCTACCTTGCACATGGACTACTCTGTTTGTATATTTTGCTTATTTTTTTTCATAGCTCCACACAACTTCTTCCTGTTTTCTCGATCGATCTGTGTTCAGTTTTTCAAGGCCTGTCCCTGTGCCAACTTATAACTAAAACTGAGGGGGGGGGGGGGCGATAGGGAGGTTCCCTTGTTAGCAACAGGGTGGCTCAGAGGAAAGTAGCCTATGTAAGTGTAAAGGAAATGCAGTGAATCACAGAAACGAGGAGCTGAAATGAGTTTTTTTATAGTGAAAAAAAACAGTGAAATTTACATTTATAGAAGATGTTGAAAGTGACCCCCTGTAACATAAATACACAGCCTATGCGGTCAATATTTGTATGACGTTTCTATTAATATCGCCTGCCAAGTCGTTAATATATAACATGAACAGCAAGGCTCTCTGTGACACAGCTGCTGTTACTTCTACACTGATGAGCGAAAACATTATGAGTACCTGCTTAATAGCGCGTTTGTCCGTCTTTGGAACGAAATGCTTCACTGATTCTGTGTATCAGGGATCAGACAATTTGTTGGTACGTTTGTGGAGGTATGTGGCATTAGATGTCTACGCAGAGATCATGTAATTCGCATAAATAATGAGGCGCTGATATGCGTACGCGATGACTGCGTCCGACAGACACGTCCGGAGCTCGTCGCTCAGTGACTAGCGTAGCTGCCTCTGGATCACGGTGTACTGGGTTCGATTCCCGGCCTGGCTGGGGATTTTCTCTGCCCGGGGACTCTGTCTGTGTGTGTGTGTGTGTGTGTGTGTGTGTGTGTGTGTGTGTGTGTGTGTGTGTGTGTGTGTGTGTGTGGTGTGTTATTTCATCATCATCATCATCATCATCATTATTCGTGACAGTGGCTAGATTGGATTGTGTAAAACTTCGATTGTGTAAAAATTGCGACTTTATACGAGCGCTGATGACCAGGCAGTTGAGCGCCCCACAATTCCAGCATGATCATTATCCGATAGCGACCCTGATAGGTTTACACTGGACGAATTTGGTGGCTGAGAGATCCATGTGAGTTCACTATGATCCTCCTCAAACCACTGTAGCACGGTCCTGGCTCCGAGACGTGGACAAGTATACTACTGTAATATGACATTGCCGTCGGGGAAGGGAAACAGATGGTTCGCAGCTGGCAGCGAGTCTTCGATTACTACCACAGACCCTAGGCAAGGGCAGGAGAATGTCTCTCATAGCACAATACTCCTCCCACTTGCCTGCGTCCGTACCGCGCTGCACGTTTCGACCCATTGTTCACCTCGATGACAGCTTTTATGGAGACGAAGAGCGACTTAGTGTAGCAAAAGCGTGATTCAACCGAAAAGCTGACACGTTTCCATTGATCGACGGTCGAATCCCGATGCTCCCGTGCCCACTACAATCGTAATTGACGATGTCGTTGGGTCGACATGTGAACACGTCTGCTGTGCATCTCCATGTTTAACCATGTACGATGAACGGTGCGCATTGCGGTCTTTGGGCAGAGATGGCACAGATCACTATCTGTCCTACTTTGCAGAGCAGACAGGTCTCCGAAACCCATGTTCCGTGAAGAATCGTGGACATCGGAGTATTTAGCGCCTAGTGGTAGTTTCACTGTCTTTCTACCTCTGTCCGTAGGTACGCGAGCATGCGACCAATTTCGTCGTTTCCGATATACTCGTTCACAGGCTCTGCCTAATGATAATCTGCCCTTTGTCAAAGTCGCTTATCTCAATCAATTTACCCATTTGCAGCCCATATCTCCCGTGTCTGCTCCGTTTACACATTTGTTACCGCGTCACATGCCCACAACGCCACCACGCGGCATCCAGCGTCGTGGTGGGCACTGGTCACAATGTTTCGGCCCATCAGTGTACATACACTGCCTGATAAAAGCGAGTGAAGCACCCAGAAGTGAAGCGCCGTAGCCTCAGATTCGACGCTCAAAACAGTTTCTCACCTCTCCCACCCCCTCTTTCCATAGTTTTAAAGGAAACTAATGGAGAATTACGACCGGGAGTTCAAGAATCTCTTTTTGGAAGCTCTAATGTTCTTGTGACGGCATCAAGATCTGGTAAACTAACTTGTGATGACGTTAAAACATGTTTGACACAATGTTTCTATTCCCAGTGTGGGAAAAAAAAGACTGCCTGATTATTAGATTCTTCTGATCGCAGAAGACTCGATGGGATGCGTACAGACCTCGGATGTATATGACATTTGATGTTGGAAGAACTTTGTGAGAAGATTTTCATATCCAACTCTGCTGAATCATTATGGTGTCAGTGTCCACTTGAGAAATACTATAATCAAGCTGCAGTCAAAAGTACGTAATCACTTCTCTCCTCCATTGTTTCCAGTGTCCTAAAATATGCTTCGTACAATCCATGATATTTAGAAGATCGCCGGCCACAAACAGGAATCCTACAGAAATTTGTTTTACATTATGTTGTTCGTCGTGTTTATTTGTCCATCTTACGATGCATGATGTAAAAATGTTATATTTTAAGCATTTATTCACAGATAACTATTACTGTAACGATTTTGTATCATGGTAGTGAGCTACGTATAAGTAAAATAAAGAATAATAATTAGTGTATATTTGAATTAAGTATGTTGAAAATACTCCGACAGCAAATTGTCTGCGGCTTATTTTCGTGGAATAGTGTTTCAGAAACCAATTGTATTACGCATGAGTGGATATTGCTTAAAAGCTTCTTTAATTTTTGTGACAAAGGTTTTCATTTTTAAAAATTAATTGCTAGTAGTGGGCTATTTCCCAAAATTTCAAATTATTGCAAAACATAGTTGTACAGAATGAAATATTCACTCTTGAGCGGAGTGTGCGCTGATAAACCTCCTGGCAGATTGAAAGTGTGTGCTGGACCGAGACTCGAACTCGGGACCTTTGTATTTCGTGGGCAAGAGTTCTGCCATCTGAGCTTGCCCACGAAAGCTTGAAATTGCGTGCTTATGGAATATCGTCTAAGTTATGTGACTGGATTTGTGACTTCCTGTCAGAGAGCTCACAGTTCGTAGTCATTGCCGGAAAGTCATCGAGTAAAACAGAAGTGATTTCTGGCGTTCCCCAAGGTAGTGTTATAGTCACTTTGCTGTTCCTTATCTACATAAACGATTTGGGAGACAATCTCAGCAGCCGTCTTTGGTTGTTTGCAGATGACGCTGTCGTTAATCGACTAATAAAGTCATCAGAAGATCAAAACAAACTGCAAAACAATTTAGAAAAGATATCTGAATGGTGCGAAAAGTGGCATTTGACCCTAAATAACGAAAAGTGTGAGGTCATCCACATGGGTGCTAAAAGGAACTAAAAGGAACTCAAACTTCGGTTACATGACAAAGCAGTCTAATCTAAAAGCCGTAAATTCAACTAAATACCTAGGGATTACAACTATGAACAATTTAAATTGGATGGAACACACAGAAAATGTCGTGGGGGAAGGCTAACCAAAGCCTGCGTTTTATTGGCAGGACACTGAGAAATTATAACAGATCTACTAAGGACAATGCCTACACTACGATGGTGCATCCTCTTTTACAATACTGCTGCGTGGTGTGGGATTTTACCAGATAGGACTGACTGAGTACTGAGAAAGCTCCAGGCAAATGCCGGGATGGTTCCTCTGAAAGGGCACGGCCAACTTCCTTCCCCATCCTTCCCTAATCCGATGAGACCGATGACCACGCTGTCTGATCTCGTTCCCCAACCAACCAACCAAAGCGTTCAAAGAAGGGCAGCACGTTTTGTATTATCGCGAAATATGGGACAGGGTGTCACATAAACGTTACAGGATTTGGGCCGGACATCATTAAGAGAAAGGCGTTTTTCGTTGCGCCGGAATCTACTCACGAAATTCCAATCACCAACTTTCTCCTCCGAATGCGAAAATATTTTGTGACACCGACCTACATAGGGAGAAACGATCACCACGATGAAATAAGGTAAATCTGAGCTCGTACGGAAAGATATAGGTGTTCGTTCTTTCCGCGCGCTATACGAGATTGGAATAATAGAGAATTATGAAGGTGGTTCGATGAACCCTCTGCCAGGCACTTAAAAGTGATTTACAGAGTATCCATGTAGATGCAATGTAGATGCAGATGTGAGCTACCCAAGCAGGACGACCCCCCCCCCCCCTACCGTCACAGCACCAATTGCGCCAATACCTCGTCTCCTATCTTCATATCAGCGCACGCTCCGCCGCAGAGTGAAAATGTCATTCTGGAAACATCCCCCAGGCTGTGGCAAAGCCATGTCTCCGCAATCTCCTTTCTTTCAGGAGTGCTAGTTCTGCAAGGTTCGCAGGAGAGCTTCTGTGAAGCCTGGAAGGTAGGAGACGAGGTACTGGCGGAATTGGGTCTGTGAGGGCGGGTCGTAAGTGGTGCTTCGGTAGCTCAGATGGTGGAGTAGTTTAAGTCAAAAGGCATAGGTCCACAGTTCGAATCTCGGTGCAGCACACTGTTTTAGTCTGCGGGGAAGTTTAATGGTTGTACACTATTTCAAGAAAGTTAATTATTTTTTAACTTTTATATGAAACACATTTTTAATATATCGTTGTTTCGAAGGGATTGCCTCTAAACCTAGCACATCTAACTACATTTTGGAGTGTGTTTTACCCCTTAAAAGTAAAATTTTCATCAAGATTGTTTATTTTTACATAGGAATGTTCGCTTGTGAGTACGTAGCGCTCTGATCTTGTGATACCGAAGTCACAGGTTCTATTCTCATATTATTTTCGTATAAAACTGATGATTTTAGTTTTAATTATTAATGATACAAAATGCGAGATTCATAGTAAATTAAAATTTAAGCATTCGGCTGCAGACGACTTTGTTAGAATGCTCGCAAAGTGCTTTGATTAATAACACTCGGAAATTATCCAAGGCGACTTCTTCGAGTGTACGTGGTAGTGGTTTAGGACTGCGAAACTGTGTACTGTGTGAACAGATTCTATAGCGTTTCCACCCAATAGGACACTGTCGGTGAACACGTTAATTTCTTCGTTACCACTTTCAAGTCCAACATCTATATCAAATATTCGAAAACCTTTGACATTGACTTCGATGGTCTTGTTTCACTGAAAGTGACGCAACGTATCGAATTACCTACCCCCAGCAATAGGAATGTGTCACCTGAAGAAAACTTCACCACAGCCGAAAAATGTGTTAACTCAAAAAGAAAGAAGTTTTGGCTGCAGGATAGCGATTGTTTAATAACGCGTTTCATCCTTTTGTGGCATCATCAAATTATCTACCAAGAAGGGGGAAAAGGGCAATATTAGTAAGAAAAGGTGGCATGGTCTTATCATACAAATCTAACAGGAGTAAATAAGTAGTTTAAAAACCGTAAGGGAAAACTTGCACGTTTTTTGATGAATGTTTATCTTCAGAATACTGTGTGAGATAGGGAAGGACCTATAAGGCAGATATAATAGTAAGAAATTTTGAAATTAATAAGCAACAGGAGGAAAATGAGTCCCGCATGAACTGACCGCACGGTCTAGGGCACCATGTCACGGGTTGTGCGGCTCCTCCCGCCGGAGGTTCGAGTCCTCCCTCGGTCATGGGTGAGCGTGTGTTGTTCTTAGCATAAGTTAGTTTAAGTAGTGTGTAAGTCTAGGGACCGATGACTTTAGCAGTTTGGTCCCTTAGGAATTCACACACATTTCAATATTCGAAAAAGTGCAAAGACGCGAAAGTAGAAACCATAAACTTTACCTTAAACACACCAGAATCTGCAGACAAGACAGTGCAGAAATAGGACCACGGTTACGTATTTGACATGTAAACGTGTACGTCAAAGTGAAGGGAAACTGAACTGTGTGCGTTGAAGGTGGAGGCGAGGTGGGGGGGGGGGGGGGGGCGGGGGGAAGAAAGGATATGGATGGAAATAATGATATCAGGTGCATTGGGACATTATGCGTAATCAGCGGTGATGAATGAAAATGTGTGCCAGACAGGGACTCGAACCCCGAATCGCCTGCTTGGTAGTCAGGTGTGTTAACAACTGCGCCATCCGGACACAGTGTTCATCGCAGATGCACGCACTATCTCGGTACGCTCCCTAAGTGACTCACCTTTCCGCCTAGCACTACCAGTCTGCAGCACCCGTCGATGTCCCTCGTGTTTGCTAATTTTACATTCCCGCTGGAGGTCGAATGTAAAAATGCATCATTGCCAATCAAGACGAATCAATTGTATGAATGTGTGATGTCTGTTCTTTCGAAATTTTCGAAAGAACAGACAAGTCGCATTCATATAAGGGAAACTGTATGCTGCGTGAAGTTTAGTAAGGGAAACTTTACCCAGGAGGCTTGTGTAGACTTAACATAGAGATAACGGCCTTTAAGATATGATGAAGAGTTATGATACTGAATAACAATAAAGGTTTTAGTATATTTATCGTTGGTTGGTTTTGGTGGAGTGGGCCAAACAGTGTGATGACTGGTCCCACCGATTAGGGAAGGATGGGAAAGGAAGGCGGCCGAGCCCTTTTAAAGGAACCGTCCCAGCATTTGCATGAAGCGAGTTAAGAAAATCAGGGAAAATCAGGAGGGGTCCGACGCGAGTTTGAACTGTTGTCGCCCCGAATGAGAGTCCAGTGTGCTAACCGCTGCACCAGCTCGGTCGGCTTTTATTGCTGTTCTGTATCACGACTATGTGAATAATACAGGGTGTCCAGAAAAGGGCTCCCTGATTTCAGAATTAAATATCTCGAAAACAAAGATCGGTAGAGGAATGCAGTAACCGGTTTGTTTATTGTGAAAGCTGTAAGAAGTTTATACAGCAGTTTGAAATAATAGTTACAAAAGCTGCTAACAGATGGCGCTGTACGCTGTACAGCTAATATCAGCATACGTAAGTGAAACAATCGTGTGAAAACAATCTTTGCAAACAATCAAATCACAATGTTTTCAAAATGTTCACCATTGGCACTACAGAGGTGGCGCAAACGAAGAAGAAATTCGCCATCACATTTCGTAGTGTCTCAACCGAAATGGATTCACATGCCACAGAGATCGCCGATTTAAGCTCGTCCAGCGTGGCGGGATGCTTCGGGTAGACCATGTCTTTCACTGTGCCCCACAAAAAGAAGTCACTGGGAGTCAAATGCCGCGAATATGGAGGCCAATCCACGCCTGCACCAGTAAATTTGGGATATTCCAAAGCAATGCTTCGATTCCCGAAGTATTCCTCAAGAAAGCGAAACACTTCTTCGGTCCGATGTGGTCGGGCTCCATCTTGCATAAACCATTCAGTACCTGGTCGATCCTCTAACGCTTGCTGTGTGGCAACAAATTGTTCCAAAATTGCAACGTAATGTGCACCAGTGACCGTTTCTCGAATGAAAAAAGGGCCAATAATGCCTCTGCTGCATACTGCAGCCCACACAGTAACTTTAAGAGAATACAGGGGTTTCGCTTCGCACCAATATGGCTTTTCGGAACCCCAAAATCGCCAGTTCTGCTTATTCACGTATCCATTCAGGTGGAAGTGTGCTTCATCTGTAAACCAGATGCAGCCAACATCAAATCCTTCACTATCAATCATTGTGAGCATCTGATTAGCAACGGCAGCCCTTTGTTGCACAGCTCGTACGGGTATGGCCTGGTGCGTTTGAATTTTGAATGGAAACATGTGTAGGCTCTGTCTCAGTATTTTCTGCGTGCTGGAACGCTTCAAACTAGTCTCAGACGCAATTCTACGGACGGATGACATTGGATTTCGCTGAATAATTCCAGAAACTGTGGCGATATTTTCAGGCGTAACTGCGGTTTGCTTGCGGCCAACATGCCCCACTAGATCATCAGTTACGCTGCCTGTTCGTTGAAATTTTGCGAAGAGCGTACGAATGGTTTTCGCATCGGGTCCTTTTGTAACATTAAATCGTGCTTGAAAACTTCGCCTTGTTGCCGTAGGACCCTCTTCTAACCTGTGGTACTCTAGCACCAGAAAAACGCGTTGTTCAACGGAGTACATGGTTTTAATCTCTTCCTTCGGTACGCTAACCTCCTTTCACGTTTCAATAGTGGAACTGATCGCTTTGGGCTTCGGATCACTATTTATACTAGGCATTACGTATGTAACTATTATTTCAAACTGCTGTATAAACTTCTTACAGCTTTCACAATAAACATACCGTTTACTGCATTTCTCTATCGATCTTTGTTTTCGAGATATTTAATTTTGAAATTAGGGAGTCCTTTTCTGGACACCCTGTTTCTGAAGTGCTGTACTTTCTGTGGTACGTCTGTCTGTTTCCGTTACTAAACTAAACTTCATGCAGCGTACACAGTTTCCCTCCAGTCTGACGCAAACGTTTACATGTCCGTTTTCCGGAAACTACAGATATGCATACACATGATGACACATTACTAGAGATTTGTAAGCTTGGTCCTATTCCTGCCCTTCTACGTCTGCAGATGCTGGTGTATTTAACGCGAAGCTTCTAGTTTCTGTTCTGCTTCTTTGCGCTATTTGCCCCTTTTTCCTGTTACTTTCAAAATTTGTTAGCGCTATGTTTGCCTTGTAGGTCCAAGTTGTATCTCACTCTTATTTGCGGAATACTGTGTAACTTTTCCCCTGCCCGCCCGGTTAGCCGTTCGGTCTAACGCACGGCTTTCCGGACTGGGAAAGAGCGCCTGGTCCCCGGCGCGAATCCGCCCGGCGGACTTGTGTCGAGGTCCGGTGAGCCGGCGTGGATGGTTTTTAGGCGGTTTTCCAACTGCCTCGGCGAATGCGGGCTGGATGCCCTTATTCCGCCTCAGCTACACTATGTCGGCGATTGCTGCGCAAACAAGTTCTCCACGTACGCGTACACCACTATTACTCGACCACGCAAACATCGGGGTTACACTCGTCTGGTGTGAGACGTTCTCTGGGATAGGTCCACCGGGGGCTGAACCGCACAATAATCCTCAAAGAGTGCTTCGGTGTGAAGTGGACTGCGGTAGTCGTCGTGGGGTTGTGGACCACTGCAGCTGCGGCGGGGCCGGCGCCTCTCCGTCGTTTCTATGCTCGCGGTTAACATATGATACAATTCCCCTACAACGTTTTTCAAATTACTTATTTACTCACTGCAGAGGTGCATTATAGGACAACGTCCCCTTTTCTTATTAATATTTTCTTTTTTTCGCTTTCTTTGTAGATAATCTGATGATAGCCCAAAACGGTGAAAGCGTTATTAAATAATCATTTTCTGCAACCAAGACTGTTTTCTTTTTCAAATAATTCACCAAAGCCAGCCAATAGAGTGGAAAAGGTTTGATCTATGAAACACGTATGTAACATAGCAGCGATGGCGAGGCATTGTAGCATCTGTGACCAGAGAGTATGCGCTTGACCGCGCGAGTGTTGCGAGCGGTTCTCAGTCTGTCAGTCAGTCGTTGCGAGTCTGTAGCTCTGTCTAGTTGAGGGCAGTACGCTAGTAGTCGTCATGCAGAGCGGTCGATCAGTGGTAGCAGCCCAGTGGGGTTGCGTGATGTGGTCTGGCGACAACACTGGTCAAGATGCTGAATGAGGTATACTGTTAATTAAGATAATCATCGGATAATGTAAAGTTTAATTATTGTAACTTTGATTTCAAAAGCAATTTTACATAAAATTTTCATTTAATTGAAGTAACTATTTCGTTCCACTTCCCCTAAACAAAAGTTTCAGTTTTCAATTAGATTGCAAAAGAAAAAAAAAGGGAATATTATTATTTGCAATGCAGTTCCTCCAAGCGGTGCGCAACAACAAGAGCAGAAATTTGATTAGGTGTTGTAATGAGGTAAGAATTTTAATTTTGATTTTTTGCACAGGGCCAAAGACCGATATTTCGGTTTAATTGAATTATCATTATCACTGAGATTTTCTTATCACTGAATGGACTTTAATTTTTTTTGTGAAGAACTTATATTTGAGTCAGATTGCGATTCTCACTTTTATTGTCATTAAATTTAATTGCTAGGGAGGTTACGTTTGGCTCCTATTCATTTATCATTTCTGTCTTTAAAATTTCAGTGGAGAGGTTACACTTAGCGCAATGTCCATTGGCATTCCTAAATAATATTTCTTTCGTGTAAATTTTTGTGGGGAGGTTACATCTATTATTTTAGTATTTCGTATGACGACATGGCCGTCCATCCAAAATAATTATAACAAGATATAGCACATGGTGCGGAAGATAAATAATGAAAAGAAAGTTTAGTGCAATTGCTAAAATATTGTTATTTATTTACACATATATTAATTTAATTCTGTGACGGGCAATTAAGCCACGTGTGGTACCAGAAGAAGCCTTTCGTGCAACATTTATAGCGATCTAACAGCCATGCTACAACATAAGCCTTGTGTGTAAGCTGGGCGTCCCCACGTGATAAAGAAAAGGCCAAATAAACAACTGAAACGCAAACTACTAGCCGCTCTGACAGACCGAGCTATCGACACACAACACGAAAGCGACACAGAAGAAGACGCACACAGCAGCACGAGGAAGTCCTACCTGCTCTGCGGACCTGAATGTCTCCCGGTCTGCGCACTCCGTACGGGCCTGCAATGACGAAACACGACACTCAAAGCCAGCACACAACAGGCGAGGCACGAGGCCACGACGACCACGACATGGACTGCTCGCGCCGCACAACACGAACACAACACAGGAATTCACAGGTTGCTGTTAAAAGCGTGGTAGAAATTCAGCTCCCAAAGGTGCCTCAAATGCCTAGCCTATAACGCCTAAGAAGCCCAAGACTGCTAAAATGCGTAAAAAAGTATTTTTTTCGAAATCTTGAAATTGTCTCCCGTCTGTAATTTGGCTCAAACGTGCCTACATCCTTCCTCTGTAGCTACGCAAAAGCGTGCGCTGTTACCCTCGGGTCCGAAGAGCTACGAATGACAAGGTGTGCCGGCCGGAGTGGCCGAGAAGTTCTAGGCGCTACAGTCTGGAATTGCGCGACCGCTACGGTCGCAGGTTCGAATCCTGCCTCGGGCATGGATGTGTGTGATGTCCTTAGGTTAGTTAGGTTTAAGTAGTTCCAAGTTGTAGGGGACTGACAACCATAGAAGCTAAGTCCCATAGTGCTCAGAGCCATTTGAACCGTTTTGTCAAGGTGTCCACACAAGCGACAAGAAGATCAGAACTCAATTCATTTGAGCTGTAAGGCAGGTTAATGGTGTCACGTTGGCACCAATTTCCCCCTATTCTACCCAACGCCATCGTTAATGTGCCACGTGATGAGAAAGTCTTCACACACCGTCGTAACCGCATTCTGCCCTTTCTTTTGACGTATCCGAGCCAATGGTCTTGCCGAAGTGGTAACACCGGTTCCCGTCAGATCACCGAAGTTAAGCGCTGTCGGGCTGGACTAGTACTTGGATGGGTGACCATCCGGTCTGCCGAGCGCTGTTGGCAAGTGGGGCGCACTCAGCCCTTGTGAGGCAAACTGAGGAGCTACTTGATAGAGAAGTAGCGGCTCCGGCCTCGTAAATTGACATATGGCCAGGAAAGCGGTGTGCTGACCACATTCCCTCCCCTCCCCCCCCCCCCCCATCCGCATCTGGTGACGCCTGCGGGCTGAGGATGACACGGCGGCCGGTCGGTGTCAAAATGTTCAAATGTATGTGAAATCTTATGGGACTTAACTGCTAAGGTCATCAGTGCCTAAGCTTACACACTACTTAACCTAAATTATCCTAAGGACAAACACACGCAGCCATGCCCGAGGGAGGACTCGAACCTCCACCGGGACCAACCTTACAGTCCATGACTGCAGCGCCTGAGAGCGCTCGGCTAATCCCGCGCGGCCCCGGTCAGTACCGTTGGGCCTTCCAAGACCTGTTCGGATGGAGAGTTTCGCGCATCTGTCTTGGTACTCAGACCTGCGACGCCCAGTTTTGAACTCGCGCAGTTTTCTTATGGTCGCTGAGGATAACATTTCAGACAATCCGCTGCTCAGAGTCGACACGAAAGGTCCTCAGGAGGTGGCATAACGGACGTCAGTGAAACCGCCGCAATGAAACCTCCTAAAGGGAGCCAAAGGGGTTGCCTGCCCACAGGGGCTAGAGCATCCGCGAGGCACTTCTCAGCCGAATGGGTGTGGAAGTCTGGACAGGCACATTTTTAACCTGCTCTACGAAGGCGCGTAGGTGGCACTGAGATTGCTGCGGAACTGGGAAGTAAGAGGGTGCCACTGTCGCATCACTCTGGGATCGCGCCACAGGAGAACCTGAAACATGATGGCTGGGAAAGCATTAACACTGTTTGCTGTTTTGGATCACGCTCAAATTTCGTCGAATTGTTTTGAACGGTCACTAATGGTTCCACCACGTATACAAGAGAAAAAATTGCGGTCGCACTACACTCCAGAGGGCTCATATCACGTTCAGTGGGGTTTCAGCCCAGTAATGTCCTTAGAATATGGTTGAATCGTTCAGGGAGGGGGGAGGAGGTTGTCAGCAGTGTCTAACGTTGTCTAGAACGTTCGCAAAGCGAATTATAGTTTTATATTGAATAGTGTGGGAATCAACATCCCAAGAGAGGGGGTGGTGTCATGGATGTCCTTCATGCCACCACCTCACTGCTTTGCGTGTCGATTGTGAGCGCCATTGGGTTTGAAATGCTTTCCTCGGCCACCCATAAGAAAACAGCGTGATTTCAGCCATGGGCATCGCGGTTCTGATCACCATTGGATAATGACAAACGAAGTTTTTTTAACGTGGTAAGAAGGGGTGTGACGACTTTCCTATAGCGTTACACGTCCACAGTAGCGTTAGGCAGAGCTGTGTTGAAATTTTTGACTCCATTAACTCACTTCACACCTCACATGAACTTTTGTGATGGGATTTTTTTTTCGCACGTGTTGACACCTTGCTGTTTGAATTGTTGGCCAGCCCGAGGGTGCGTCGCAGGGCGCCACGCTTTTGTATCATCACACAGGAAGGCTGTGGGCACTCTCAGCCAGCATTTACGACAATTCTGAGAGGAAATAGTTTTTTTTTTTTCTTGCGCAGTATATAGCCCTCTCGCCTGTCCCTACCCGAAGGCTAACATCTCTTAAGGCGATGTCCCAAACTACAATTTCTGGTGCTATGTAAAAATTGCAACCCACTACATGCAATTTACTCTTATAAATGTAAGGCGTATCTTCTCCCATCAAACCTAAATTAACTGTCGCAGTCTATTCCATAGAAACACTACTCACCCAAAAATAATCATTACGTCCCATTTCAAATGGTTCCAATGGCTCTAAGCACTATGGGACTCACCATCTGAGGTCATCAGTCCCCTAGACTTGGAACTACTTAAATCTAACCAACCTACGGACATTACACATATCCATGCCCGAGGCAAGATTCGAACCTGCGACCGTAGCAGCAGCGCCGTTCCGGACTGAAGCGCCTGGAACCGCTCGGCCACAGTGGCCGGCACGTCCCATTTCGTACTCTCTTTCTAATAGGGTTGCACTTTACGTTAAAAAAATAAAAAATAAGAAATAAAAAGAACAATGGAAGAAAAACAATTATCCGTAGAAACTGTTTTTTTTTCCCAAAGTATTTGCCTCCAAAATATGTAGATTCTTGCTTACTTTCTAACCGATTCTGGAAACATTTTCTACACTTTGATTTTGATATCTGTCTAAAATGTGGTTTTGGAAGCATTCAGCAGCATCTTTGTGTTAAACAAAAAATATGTTCACCCGATTTTCTTGACACAAAACCAAAAAAATAATTCATCAGGAGATAAACCAGGTTAATAGGTGAAGCGAGACATAAATTAGTTTTTCTTCGTCAAATAATAAATTCCGCATGCAGACCATCGCTCGACAGTCGCATTTATGGGGGAAGAACTGAATTTGAGTCACTCCACTTTTCATCAGGTACTGACTAATGAATTGGGTATGAGGAAAAGCTGCTCAAAACTAGTTCCGAGAAACCACACACAAACAGGATATGAGGTGGGACAGGGGCGCTGGTATTACGCAGTCAAATGAAAATCAGCCCCTTTCTGGAAAGCACACACTTTGGGGTCCTGGAGAATATTCAAATGGCTAGAACCGATGAGCTGAGGTTATTCCAGTGCCTCGTTCCCGCACTGCTGTTACGTGTACAAGATCCGACTCCAGCCCTGTGTGGCCTCCCAAGGGAACAATGCTCAATTCTAACGTTAGTGGGATAAAAGAGATGGAAAGAAAATCAGTCTCATTGTTTTTGTACACCTCGTATACTATTTAGTGCCATATTCAACCAGATGAAGAGGTAGGTGGGCAAAGTAGAAGAAACCGTGGCTGCCTACATCAAATTGTATTTCGAATGACCCGACAGAGCGTCACTTTATGCGGTGTTTAGGTGGAATATTACCTCTCTCTCCTCCCCCCCCCCCCCCCCCCCCCGCAATGCCAGGATTTTTCAGTCAGTAACGTTACACGTCATTATTCCCCCTGTCTGCATCTGTAGACGAGTGGTCAATACCAAGCAGTGGACCTCGGTTCAAGTCCCAATACTGCCAGGAATTATTCCTGGATTGGTGGATGGGGACAAGGTGCATTCAGCTTCGTGATACTAACTGAGGAGCTGCTTAACCGAATGGTAGCGGGTCCAACGTCTGGGAGGTCAGAGAGCAGGGTGCCCCCCCATACCGCATCCAAATGACGCCTCATAGCAGAGGACGACATGGCCCTCTGTACCCAGTCTCGAAGATAGACATGTCCAACCTCCCCCAGAAGGCGAAGTACATAAATGCAAAACTTAGTCGTCACAATCGTATTGCAACAGCAATGTGGCCGTGTCAACTGTTAGAAAGCTATACCTAGACGTCAGGAAAGAGGTGTAGAAGAACAGAGGAGAGCACAAGGCAGTTAGGGAAAACAGAGACAAAAGTTGTGATAGAACAGAGCCGCATGGCTCCGGTAGAAATTAAACTACACGAATGGGTAAACAACCCAATGACAACTTGTTCACACACGTCAAAACGTTCTAGACACTGACGTGTAAACACGCAGGTACACTGAAGGCAATATCTTCCACAAATAACAGTTATCACAATTAACATTCACATAGTAAGCATATAATTTAACAGCGCACAAAAACGGATGCATATTGGAACAGGTATGCAGCAAAATTTGTAACATTTAAGCCATTTATTGTTTCGAGCCATTGCCGTTTATGAACAAAACGTTCTTCAAATAGCTGTAAATAGTTAATATGACGAACTGCAGATCAGGTATGTAAAGCTGTAGCTAGAACTGCACAGATGTTAACACACGAGGAGAGCGGTGCCACAATGTTAAAGCTTTATTGGTCATAACAAAGTTATTTAATAACTGGGAATTAAAAGTTTTGAAAAGGAAATGATCGTAAAAATTTAGACTTCACATACAAAACTGTTTATAATTGAGTATGCAAATTATTTTTCATTTATTGACGTTCGGTGTTAATACCGTGCAGAAAGCACCATGTTACAAAGTGGTACATCTGATCCAAGAAACATTGTGGAGCATCCTGGCAAATTACAACTTTGAGCTAGACTGAAAGCAAATTTGTGTAATGATATAAAAACCGCAAAGCGGCAGATATCATAACATATCCTCGTGACAAACGTCAAATTCAATTCTTTTGTATTGTGGAGGAGGATAAACGTAAAGGGCGTTAGAAATGTACTAATTTCATCTAAAGTAATACTGCACATTATCTTACGGTTGTATGTAGGGTTTCTTAAGGTAAAGATTAAACGATTGGAAAAGTAACTTTACTGTTACCAGCAACTACTTATTTATTTGCATGACGCTTTTCAGAGGTTTAAACATCTATCGTCAGGTTTATACCTTCTTTTACGACTTTGGCGTAAACTGAAGTACTGTCTGGCAGAAGACAGAATCACTGGTTACTCCAAAGTCATAACACAAAATGTACATGTCGGATTAATCCACAAAAACCCAACTCATGATGGCAGTTTAACCCTCTGAAAAGCGTCGTTGAACTACATAAACAGTGTCTGGTAACAATAAATTTATTGTTTCATTTGATGTCAATAACAGTAACAGCAATGCCTAACCAAAAATGTTCAGATTTAAAGATAACAGCCATATGTACTCATAGATATGACTTTAGTGTGACATAAACAGTTGTGTCGTGAAAGAGACAACAACACTTTTAAACACGCTTGGTGGTTCTGTAAAATGTATAATTTTATGGCGTGAGGATAGCGGTGATTCAGGTTAGAAACTGGCGCTTCCACTTTCTTAATCTTTTGCTCAAAGTGATTTGATGATTGTGATATTCTGTATCAGCATCAACTGGTGTCCCACATAACTCAACACGTAGAAAAAAAAGTTGACTATTTTGCAATTAAATTTTGTGTTAAGCATAGCTTCACGATAAAACAATTGTAAAATATTTAGATGTTTATTAAAATTATTACAAATAGTATCATTAGAGAGAAGATGTTACAGATGTGTTTCTTTTCTTTTGTAACACAGAAATCTATGATTTTCTTTATAACAACTATTTTATTGCAGTAAGCTCTTGAACCTGCATCAGGAAATATTGCAATGGGAGTGGGAAGCTAAGCTGCTTTATCGACACACCTCTTCTGGCTGCTAACCGAAGCATGCTCTTCAGAAACTTTACAGAGAGCATGTTTATTTTTGTTGCTATAATTTTTATTGAATTGACAGGGCAGCTCATTCTGCTCGTAATGTATACCATCAAACTTATTTTCATATATGAAGAAGAAGGACTATAGAATGACACTGAAGTACTTCTGTTTTGACTAGGTTTGTAACAAGTTGCAAATTTTATAGGAAAAGTAAAACGCCATCATTGTCAAGACAAATGCTATATGATCATAACAAAACTGGCGCATTATAATTTAATTCAGGCACGAGTTGTATCTTTTATATCATTTGTTTTAAGCCCTTGAAGTTTTACTGAAGTGGCCAGCGAAATCACATCGCCCAGGATGCATTAACTGGTCTGTATTTGAGTTGGTGAGTGAGAAGCGAAGAAATGTGGAATATGGCGACTTTGACACGACTATGAGAAGTGGTTTAACAACTGAACTGTTGGGATATTGTATGGGAGAATGCTAGGTGGGATACATGGGATTTGGGATAAAGGTGACGTGGAAGGAGACCAGGCCATGGTTATGGAGAGAGAACTGAAGGCAGGAAGTAAACAACATCTGAAGCAATGCATTGTTTGTGCAGCTATGAGAAGAAAATAACAAGGACTCCGATTTGTTTCTCCTACACACTGAAGCACGCTGTCTCTCATAAAACTTGACCTGATTTTTTTCACTTTTTGAGACTTTTAGAGTTTTTGGATGTTAAAGGTCCGATTTTAAAAGAAAATTTAATCTAGTGGAAACCAAATATTAATAATTTAACTGATTTTTAACTAAATTTAATGAGCTTAATTTGCATTTACAAGGTGGGAGTCTAAATTTCAGAAAAACAAAGCCCATCATTTAAGCTTTCCTTGGCAGAACTGACTTAAGGAAGCAAAACATTGGACGGTGGGAATTTTATTAGTTTCCCAATTTGTCGGTGACAAACTGCCCAGATGATATTTCAAGCTACGATCAACATTTAAATATTCTTCACACAGATTCTGAATCTCAGTTCGAGGCTGCTTTAACAATACACGTAACACAGCTGGCTGTCAAACCAAAACACGATGTTAAGGTCACATTACAAGAAGAGCTGATCGAAACAACTACCAATGAAGGACTTAAGGTACGGTTTAGAAGGAGATATCAGCAATACTGGCTTTAGAGAAACACACTTGTTACTTATTTCGTATTATGGACTTTTGCAATTAAGTTTTTGATACTTTTTCGATCTTCATATCTCGTGGAACGGAGCTTCAGTGTAGTTGAGAAGAATTTATGTAAGAATTTTATTAGATCTGCATTTCAGGTAGTAAATGGATAGAACTTGAAATTTTTAAAAGTTTTTCACTCTGCACTTCTCTAGTTAAAGTGAGTACTACGGTATCAGCTGTCAAAAACGTATTTGTAAGTGACGAATTTGTAAAAATTCAGTATATATAAAGGCGGGGTGTCTGCCCAAAACCGGACAACTTGGCAGATAGTCTACGAGACAAAAAATTTTGAGGACCTCAGGTATAAGGCCTTATCGTAAACAAGGTCATTCAAGAAGGAGAACAAAACTCTAATAGGGGAAGGAGAGAGAGAGACAAAGAGAATGTGTGACCTAAAGATCAATCGCAGCATTCACCTTAAGAGATTTTGGGAGATCAGAGGAAACCTAATGTGGTGAGCTGATCGGCAATTTGAACAGCTGTTTTTGTAAATAGATGTCCATCGTACTATCACTGAGCTACGTTGCTGCCTAAATAGATAATATGAGGAAGGTCAAATGTACCTTAAGGGAGAAAGAGTGGTTGGGAATGGGCGATAGGAAGGACAAGTGTTAGGGGCTGCTTTGTTGTCTATGCGTGGGAGGTGGTATGGTGCAGAGGTAGAGGATGTGTATGTGGGGGGAGGTAGGATGTGTTGGTCATGTCGCAGCAACACTTCAGGGCTGGAAACTACGGGGATTTTGGAGTCACGTTTGTCGGACGTACCTCTTGTATGGAGGTGCTCATTGTGAATGGGAAGGGAGGGGAGGGGAATTTGATGAGTGTAAACGATTTGAGTACGTGAGGGTAAGTGATAGTCTGGATTGCTTATCCTGTCTGCCAGGAAATGGTGATGAATAGGTAACCGATCATAAACTAATAGCACCTTCTTGAAATACACTCCTGGAAATTGAAATAAGAACACCGTGAATTCATTGTCCCAGGAAGGGGAAACTTTATTGACACATCCCTGGGGTCAGATACATCACATGATCACACTGACAGAACCACAGGCACATAGACACAGGCAACAGAGCATGCACAATGTCGGCACTTGTACAGTGTATATCCACCTTTCGCAGCAATGCAGGCTGCTATTCTCCCATGGAGACGAACGTAGAGATGCTGGATGTAGTCCTGTGGAACGGCTTGCCATGCCATTTCCACCTGGCGCCTCAGTTGGACCAGCGTTCGTGCTGGACGTGCAGACCGCGTGAGACGACGCTTCATCCAGTCCCAAACATGCTCAATGGGGGACAGATCCGGAGATCTTGCTGGCCAGGGTAGTTGATTTACACCTTCTAGAGCACGTTGGGTGGCACGGGATACATGCAGACGTGCATTGTCCTGTTGGAACAGCAAGTTCCCTTACCGGTCTAGGAATGGTAGAACGATGGGTTCGATGACGGTTTGGATATACCGAGCACTATTCAGTGTCCCCTCGACGATCACCAGTGGCGTACGGCCAGTGTAGGAGATCGCTCCCCACACCATGATGCCGGGTGTTGGCCCTGTGTGCCTCGGTCGTATGCAGTCCTGATTGTGGCGCTCACCTGCACGGCGCCAAACACGCATACGACCATCATTGGCACCAAGGCAGAAGCGACTCCCATCGCTGAAGACGACACGTCTCCATTCGTCCCTCCATTCACGCCTGTCGCGACACCACTGGAGGCGGGCTGCACGATGTTGGGGCGTGAGCGGAAGACGGCCTAACGGTGTGCGGGACCGTAGCCCAGCTTCATGGAGACGGTTGCGAATGGTCCTCGCCGATACCCCAGGAGCAACAGTGTCCCTAATTTGCTGGGAAGTGGCGGTGCGGTCCCCTACGGCACTGCGTAGGATCCTACGGTCTTGGCGTGCATCCGTGCATCGCTGCGGTCCGGTCCCAGGTCGACGGGCACGTGCACCTTCCGCCGACCACTGGCGACAACATCGATGTACTGTGGACACCTCACGCCCCACGTGTTGAGCAATTCGGCGGTACGTCCACCCGGCCTCCCGCATGCCCACTATACGCCCTCGCTCAAAGTCCGTCAACTGCACATACGGTTCACGTCCACGCTGTCGCGGCATGCTACCAGTGTTAAAGACTGCGATGGAGCTCCGTATGCCACGGCAAACTGGCTGACACTGACGGCGGCGGTGCACAAATGCTGCGCAGCTAGCGCCATTCGACGGCCAACACCGCGGTTCCTGGTGTGTCCACTGTGCCGTGCGTGTGATCATTGCTTGTACAGCCCTCTCGCAGTGTCCGGAGCAAGTATGGTGGGTCTGACACACCGGTGTCAATGTGTTCTTTTTTCCATTTCCAGGAGTGTAGATGTTTTCGTGTTTTCCATTTAGCAGTGAGGACATACTTTTGTAATACGATTGCTTATTAACGAACTAGCGTCTCGGCCAAGCATAGGTTTTGTTGCAACTGACAGTAAACCTCGTTACTTTTTAATGATGGCAGTAGCCGAAACGTTGTAATGAACGCAAAACAAAATTAAGCGATGTAGAAGACTTTATTCGCACTGTGAAATTCATTTGAGACAAGTATTCGAGGATAATTCATTATATCCATTGTTGACGACCAACTGTAGTGTGATTTAATTTTGGCGGTTTATGTAGACATGACACGTAACCAGTTGCTTTTTAAATTTGGTACGATGGAGGGCGGTTATAATTAAATTTTCGCTATTTGAGCCATAGTAGATGGAAAAGTATTATACTGTGGGGACTCAACTATATAGGAATGATGTTCGGACTGTGTACTGCAGGATTTGCGTTGTTAGTAGTGTTAGTGTCATGACGTCAACAGTCGTACGACTTGGCAACATCGGTTCTTGCCAGGTCCCACACAATGAGGAAAGAAGTCAACAAACCTAACTCGAACACTTAACAGCAAGAACAGCTAATTCATTCCAAAACCGGACGCAACGTAAAATATCCAAAAACCAAAAACAACATGAACACCTAACACCAAAAAAATATCCAGTGAAAATTTAATAAAAGAGGAAAGCATAAAAGTAAAAAAAATGAAACAAAATAAAAATCACACATTGCTTGTTGTAACACCACAGAGTGCGACCTTCAGAGGTGGTGGTCCAGATTTCAGTACCCACCGGTACCTCTAATACCCAGTAGCACGTCCTCTTGCATTGATGCATGCCTGCACTCGTCGTGACATACCATCCACAAGTTCATCAAGGCACTGTTGGTCCAGATTGTCCCACTCATCAACGGCGATTCGACGTGGATCCCTCAGAGTGGTTGGTGAAACAGAGGTTTTCAAATCGCAGGCATGCTCGATAGGGATCATGTCTGGAGAATGTGCTGGCCACTAGTCGAGCGATGTCGTCATCAGCCGGCCGGGGTGGCCGAGCGGTTCTAGGCGCTACATTCTGGTATCGCGCGACCACTACGGTCGCAGATTCGAATCCTGCCTCTGGCATGGCTGTGTGTGATGTCCATAGGTTAGTTAGGTTTAAGTGGTTCTAAGTTCTAGGGGACTGATGACCTCAGAAGTTGAGACCCATAGTGCTCAGAGCCATTCGAACCATTCTTCTGTCGTTATCCTGAAGGAAGTCATTTACAAAAGATGTGCACGATGGGGGCGCGAATTTTCGTCCATGAAGACGAATACTTCGCCAATATGATGCCAATATGGTTGCACTATCGGCCGGAGGATGGCATTCGCGTATCGTACAGCCGTTACGGCGCCTTCCATGACCACCAGCGGCGTACGTCGGCCCCACATAATGCCTCCCCAAAACAGCAGGGAACCTCCACCTTGCTGCAGTCGTTGGTCAGTGTGTCTAAGGCGTTCAGCCTGAGTGGGTTGCCTCCAAACAGGTCTCCGACGATTGTCTGGTTGAAGGCGTATGCAGCACTCATCGGTGAAGAGAACGTGATGCCAATACTGACCGGTCCATTCGGGACGCTATTGGGCTCATCTGTACCGCGCTGCGTGGTATCGTGGTTGCAGAGATAGACCTCGCAATGGACGTTGGGAGTGAAGTTGCGCATCATGCAGGCTATTGCGCACAGTTTGAGTCCTAACACAACGACCCCGTGGCTGCACGAATAGCATTATTCAACGTGGTGGGATTGCTGTCAGGGTTCCTCCGAGCCGTAATCCGTAGGTAGATGTCATCCACTACAGTAGTAGCCCTTGGGCGGCTTGAGCGAGGCATGTCATCGACAGTTCCTTTTTCTCTGTATCTCCTCCATGCCGGCCGCGGTGGTCTCGCGGTTCTAAGCGCTCAGTCCGGAACCGCGCGACGCTACGGTCGCAGGTTCGAATCCTGCCTCGGGCATGGATGTGTGTGATGTCTTTAGGTTAGTGAGGTTTAAGTAGTTCTGAGTTCTAGGGGACTGATGACCACAGATGTTAAGTCTCATAGTGCTCGGAGCCATTTGAACCATTTTTTTCATGTCCGAACAACATCGCTTTGGTTCACTCCGTGTCGCCTGGACACTTCCCTTGTCGAGAGCCCTTCCTGGCACAGAGTAACAATGCGGACGTGATCGAACAGCAGTATTGACCGCGTAGGCATGGTTGAACTACAGACAACACGAGCCCTGTACCTCCTTCCTGGTGGAATGACCGCAACTGATCGGCTGTAGGACTCCTTCCGTCTAATAGGCGCTGCTCGTTCATGGTTGTTTGCATCTTTGAGCGGGTTTAGTGACATCTCTGAGCAGTCAAAGGGACTGCGTCTGTGATACGATATCCACAGTCAACCTCTCAACGTCTAAGAAGTTTGAGAAGTGGGGTGATGCGAAACTTTTTTGATATATATCATTGGTTTTAAGGACGCGCAAGTCGGCGAAGTGGAATCCATTTGCAAGACTTGCACTAGGCCATGATGCCACACGGCATTTATTTGTTTATTTCCATTTAGTGTTATGACTTGCATTACAGTTACAGGAGTCAACATGGGTCAGGACAAGGTGAGCAGGGCTTTGCTCATGAAGCTGCTTTTACCCAAACAACAGCAACAATGCTGGCACTGCTTTTCGCGAGTATCGCTGCATTAAAGGAAACACCAACATGTAGGCAAGGCTTTTGTGTGGCATTCGTGTCTTTCCTACGAACAAGTGGTGCAGAAGTGTGAACTGTTATTACCAAATGTGTCCAAACAGGACCCACTTGCTGATATTCTTTTCTAGACTGCCGAAGGACAATCACCGGTAGACATCTGTCGGAGCATCAAGAATGCATGTGGTGTGGCATATCTGTCGGAAACCACCGTTAGGGAATGGTGCGCCAAGTTCCGTACTGACTGCGTTTCAGCACAATACGCCCCCATATGGCTAACGTCATGACGCAGGTGTTACGTCAGCTCAAGTGAGTGACACCCGCTCTGTAGTCCTGATCTCTCCCCACGCAGTTATCACGCCTTCGGTCCCTAAAAAACGGCCTCAAAGGGCCGACAATTGCTGTTGAACGATGATATACAGCAGGCAGTAATAGACTCTTTTACGCAACAGGACACGGTGTTTTGCCGAACGATTATCTTCAACCTGATACGTCGGTGAGCTGATTGTCTCAAAGCTTACAGCGATTTTGCCTGATTGGCATACCGATTCTGGACTGTACGGGCTTCGAACAGAAACTTTGCGAGTCTTGTTGTTGTGTGCCTGTGGATAGGCCCATAAAATATGTCTTCGTTTTCTTATGTGATGTCGAGATTCGATAGTATTTCTGTTGTTTTTCGGTAGTGTAGTGTAGTCTTTGTCCATCCTCTTTTCTTTTGGGGACGAGTATTTTTCTTAGGATTTTACGTCCTTGTTTTAGGATATCTTCCAGATCACGTTTCCTGTGGAATGTTTCGTTAGCATGCAACACTTCAGGCTTGTTAACTTTTTTATAGTGCATGATTTTTGTGTGGGTGGAGCTACATTTGTGTTAGACATTTTAGATGTCACCATTATCTCTCTTACGTTTCTGCATCTGAATTTTCTTCACCATCTTGTCTGCCCCTGTAGGTTCAAGGATTTCACCTGTACAGTCGAAGTATGAAACTTTTTAGATTTGCCCATATTTTGGTATCAGTTTTTGAGCAGGATGTTTTGAGCAGATGTGCTTCGCCTTTGGAAACAATATCTGGAAGCCAACTCTTTCAGTGCAATCCTTGAGAATTTCTGTCTTTTTAATTGCTGTCGTTTCGTCGTCGTCTGCTAGATTTACCAGATCACCTGAAAAAGCCTGGCAAGAAATCTGGACGCCATTTTTAGCTCTTTGCAAGTCATACAGATTCCCATTACTTTTGGTTTTTAAATCATTTTTCCCAAAAATAAAAGCAAATTAAAGGGAATAGGAGACAGACTGTCACCTGCCGAACACAGATTTTGATCAGAAATGGCTCTGAACTTTACTTTGGATGTTATTTATGTATTTCCTAACTGAGTACCCAAAGCTCCCTGGCAACGTGTTTATTCCAATTCTGTTAGCCCATCTCCTCCACTGCTCCACACCCTGAGTCCAATTCCTCCTGCCGTCTTTCTCTTCCTCGGTCCACTTCATCTCCCCTTTCTCTCTGTCCATTTCCCCCACTCCCACTGCCTCTCTTTCTCTCTCTCTCTCTCTCTCTCTCTCTCTCCCTTTGCTTTTGTCCATCTCCTCCACACCATCTCTCCATCTGTTATCTCACGCCCCTCTATCTGTCTGTCCATTTCTTCCTTCCCCCTCCATCTTCCCATCTTCTCCTCCTCCCTCCATCTTTCTCCATGTTATCACACATACGCCGATAGGATGATGCTGGTTGCCAGCTCCAGAGCATTCTTTCCATATAGTAAGTATAAATGTGTGCCACGTTTGGCTGAAGTCAACCCAAGAGTTTAGGAGGAGCTTTCTATCTTCAGCTTTACCAGAGGACGCACATTTCAAGTATATTTCACATATTTTTAACATATTTGACATGTATCTATTGCGAATTTTGTGAAATAATTTTTTCACGCAGCTCAATATGAATAATACCTCCACTAAACATTGTGTCGCACAAGGATATAGTTTTACAGTCGCATTCAGTGGCACATTTTCATACTGTCTGCAAAATGTGTTGCAAATGTTAGTAACAAATAACTGTTGCAGTGCAGGTTATTTCAGAAAAATCATACAATAAATTGAAGTTAAATCTTGAAAATTTTTTTAGAACAATGGGAAGGGTGTTGTCCACTGATCACTGTACTCTGGGTGTCTAAAGCAGTTATTTATTTATTCAACCAGATCTGATTAGGGTCAACACATTTTACATTTTTTAAGAACATAACAATTTTAGCATGACAACTAGTATTAAAATTATTTGAGTGTTTGATGTGCCTGTGTGAATAAATTATACCATGAACTAAT
The DNA here is from genome assembly GCF_023864345.2 of Schistocerca serialis cubense. Lineage (NCBI taxonomy): Eukaryota > Metazoa > Arthropoda > Insecta > Orthoptera > Acrididae > Schistocerca > Schistocerca serialis. Next base: position 29,905,290 of record NC_064649.1, read on the forward strand.
GAAGTGAATGTCGGTAGTTCTTGTACCACTGTAACTGCAGCTACTAATAGTGATGATAATAATAATAATAATAGTAATAACAATTCTGATAATAATAATAACAATTCTGATAATAATAATAATAATAATAATAGTAACAATAACAGTGCCACATAAAAGAAGAATTTAGATGTCTACAAAACATATGTTTTCTGATATAGCGAGTTCTGGGAGATGGAAATTTAAGGAGACTATATCAGCTAAGAATACTGGGAAATAAGGAATATGAGGTTGGAAAGAGGGGAAAAGATGTGGAACATACAGATGTATAGACATACATGCATACGTACAGCCATTTTCATAATATGTATGGATTTATTTCTTTATTTGTCTTGAAAAGTACTTGTATGGTCGTCCGAACGCAGATTGCACAGAATAGACGCTTGGTTATTTTATGAGCAGACTGAATGGAAGGGTCTGTGCTGAAACCCGCGCCTGGAATAAGCGGCAGCAGGCTGTGTGTATTCTGCGCCGCCAGCAACAAGTGTCCGCGTCGATCGAAGCTTGTTGGCCTGTCGTCAGGTGGGGCTACACACACACACACACACACACACACACACACACACACACACACACACACACACAGAGAGAGAGAGAGAGAGAGAGAGAGAGAGAGAGAGAGAGACACAGACACCGGGGATTCCCCCAACCCCACAAGCTAAACCCTCCCTACAAGCAGCGCCAACACACTGCGGACAGAGCGATCAGGAAACGCAGCAACGCCTGTAATGACTAAAAACCCGCCACGGGGGTTAAAGACTTGTGATCACACGGGAGTGGGTTGGGTTGGGTTTGTGGGAAGAGACCAAACTGCGAGGTCATCGGTCCCGTCGGATCAGGGAGGGACGTGGAAGGAAGTCGGTCGTGCGCTTTCAGAGGAACCATCCCGGCATTCGCCTGGAGCGATTTAGGGAGATCACGGAAAACCTAAATCAGGATGGCCAGACGCGGGATTGAACCGTCGTCCTCCAGAATGTGAGTCCAGTGTGCTAACACCTGCGCCACCTCGCTCGGTCACACGGGAGTGTCAGTAGCAGATTCGACAGTATTTTTTTGGTGCCGCACGCCAGGTTCACTTTGACCCATATTCAGATACAGATGTGCCTATCATTACTGTGTTGCTTGTGTTAGCAAACACAGGGGCGTCAACGAAAGGATTACATAATTATTAGTCCAATACATTTTCTTAAATGCAGAGGAAGTAATGGAAAAAATTGTAGGTGGTCAAATTTAGCATGGGTTTTGGGAAGTAATGGAAAAAATTGTAGGTGGTCAAATTTAGCATGGGTTTGGGGATACATTGACACGCCTATACTTCCCCACAATGGTCAACTACCATTCCATTTGTGGTCAATGCTTCAAAAGCTTTGACCACCCAGAAATAAATTCATTGATATAAAGTTTTCTTAAGCCTCACAGAAAAACTAGTATGGCGCATAGATAAAAAAAAAAAACAGTGTGATCCATAATCAGCATTATAAATTTAATGAAAAGTTCTAGGATGGAGTACCATACACATAGTTCGAAGTTTAGTCCAGCATATCTTCAATCTCATCCATCTTAAAGCTAAATTTGAAAAATATGTAAAAAAATCTGCCAACCGGTTGCATAGGTTTTCTATATACCTTGACCAGGTTTCGTCAACTCTAAGGGTGACTTCATCAGAAGGAAAGGTAATTACATGAAGAACATATCGTCAAAGATGTACAGTGATTGAAGAGCCGAGTTGCTCAAATCATACATTAAAATATAAGACATAATGTTCTTCAAAAAGTATCAAAAAGTAACACTGGTGTTACTTATGTTTTAATGTTTCACTTTTTGAAGAACATTATGTCTTATATTTTAATGTATGACTTGAGCAACTCGGCTCTTAAATCACTGTACATCTTTGATGATATGTTTTTCATGTAATTACCTTACCTTCTGATGAAGTCACCCTTAGAGGTGACGAAACCTGGTCAAGGTACATATAAAACCTATGCAACTGGTTGACTGATTTTTACATATTTTTCAAATTTGTGTATACGGTTGCTGGAAACGTCAGCCATGTTCAAAGTTTTAAAGTTAAATCCTTGTTTCAAAACATCTGGTGCAGTTAAAACTAAGCTTAACTATTCTTCATTTAGTGAGTCCATATCTAGCACTCGTTGCCACACGAACTCCATTCCTTGTTTCCAGAGATATTGCGTTAGACACGAATCACTACCTGAACCAAAACAGCTCGCAGTTTGAGCAGTCCATGACTGACGTTTGCTTTTCTTGGTCGTGGCCACATTAACGATTACAAATGAGCATTCGTCTATATACTGAAGAATGTTTGTATTCCTTAGTGCCACACTGTCATTGGTATCAACATTGTTGAGTAAACTGTGTACCTGTAATACTGGAGCAACGATGACCACAGGTTCCAAGTAACCCCAAAACAGAGAAATCATGCACATGACCCGAGAAATCGTAATGAATTGGTAAATATGCACATGTGAACAAAAACCTAATCACTGGTATGTTTTGAGAATTGATCGTGTAACTTACACAATGCAGTTGAAAACACTGATTGCGCAGTTGTGATATCGCTGGATTTTGCAAAACCACATTTTAACACATTTTTTCGTACACAATCATAAGTCACAATAGCTTCGCCAATTGGTGGGCAGGAAAATCGGCGTTACATGCTGCCATCTAGCGTATATTGCTGAAACTTTACCACCAAACAGTAGACACTAAACGCACACCGGGGAGCCAGCAGAGAGCTGTAAAATTTTTGGTGTATGGGTGGTCAAAGCCCACAGTGGTCCCAGATTACGCAGTTTACGGTACCGTTATGAATTTCTGATACGGCCACCGAAAGGAAGGAAGTAATGCAAAGAACTTTAAACCAGTCGTCTTTACAAATTGCTGGAACGTTTGATTTTAAATCGCCTGTCACCTGTAATTGACCCTTTAGCTGTACCTCAGCAATCCGCATTTCGACATGACAAAAGCTGAACTGAACAGCTGGTAAATCTCTCCGAAATTACAGAAGACGGGGTTGAAGTTCGTAAGGTGACAAGAGTGGTATATGTCGATTTATCAGCAGTGTATAACATTGTGAATCACGAGCTACTACTAGGCAAGGTGTACGACCTGACGAAGGTGTTTTACCAGAACTAGGCTCATCCCCAATCGTTTCCAGAGCCGCAAAGCCGGCGGAGACTACAGAAAGAAGGTCTGCCTCAGGAAAGTATGCTGGCTCCAATACTGTTCAATATATACACGAACGACCAACCCACAGCATCCAACTGCTGGAGCTTCTTATATGTCAATGACCTTGCTTTAGACACCGAGTGTATACATTTTGAATCAGTGGACAACGCCCTCCCCATTGTCCTTAAACAACTTTCAAGATTTAACTTCAATTTATCCATATTATATGGCTGTTATTTGAGGACTGCGACTGTACTGTACGATTTTTCTGAAATAATATGTACTGCAACAGTTACTTGCTACTATTATTTTATTAGTATGACACGTTTCGGCAGCATGCATCATCAGGTGCATTTACAGTTACTTAACAAAAATGCATTTAAATGCACTAACAAAAAGACTAATCCTGCTTATCATATAATGCACACACTGTAACATATTCATCTTCAACAGGCGTCTTCGTCGAAATATGAACCTCGCTGGCATACACAGCAAGGGAAACTAACCTCACTTCAATTACAATGTAAATGCACCCGATGATGGCAGTATGCTGCGAAACGCGTCGAGCTAATAAAATATTTGTAACAAGTGACTGTTGCAGTATATATTATTTCATAAAAAACTTTCGAGATACTACAACACAATCTTCTTAAACCAAATAAGACAAAGACACAGGTGTGTGATTTTCATTTGAGAAACCGGGAAGCTAGTCTCAAATTAAAGGTAGTATGGTCAGATGCTGAACACTTTGAGACTCCAAAATACACTCATGTTCAGAAAAAAAACAGAAGACCTTTAACAACTTCACATAGGACGTTCATATTCACAGAACATGTACATTAGTATGTTCTGCAGAAACGATCATCATTTGAACCATGTCGATCCGCGGGACCGGCCGGTGTGGGCGAGGGGTTCTAGGCGCTTCAGTCCGGAACCGCGCGACCACCACGGTCCCAGGTTCCAATCCTGCCTCGGGAATGGATGTGTGTGATGTCCTTAGGTTAGTTAGGTTTAAGTAGTTCTAGGGGACTGATGACCTCAGCTGTTAAGTCCCATAGTGTTTTGAACCATTTTTTTTATCCGCGGGCACAAGGTCAACATCGATATCGCGGCGCAGCACCACCTACAGGTAAAATGTGCCTGTGGCTCTCGTTGTTGCTGTAAACAGAAGGTAATGGATCAGTTTGAAAGTGGGCAGGTCATTGGCATGAGAGAATGTGATGCATCAATCCGGGAAACGCTGCTCGTGTGGGACGAAGTGTTTCGGCAGTGCAACGAGTGTGTAGAGAATGGTTCACTGAAGGCTGTAGAACACGACGAGATGGACCAGTTCGCATCACCTATACAACCCCGCTAGAAGATAGTCACCTCACCCAGATGGCATTGCAGGACAGATCTGCGCCCACCCTCGGATCTGGCTCAACAGTGAAACAATGTAACACATCGGAAACTTTGAGGGGTGAAAGTCCGTCGCCGTTTATTATGGCATGAGTTACGTGCGCGTCGTCCACTTCTCCGCCTACCTTTGACGAATATGCAGGAACATACTAGACGTCAATGGTGTATGAAACGACGTCACTAGGGACAGGAATGACATCAGAGTTTTCGGACGAATCCAGATTCTGTTTGTCTGAAAATGCATTTTGGTTCACCACAGAGTGGGGAGATGTATCACAGTGACTGCACTCGCAGAAGACATACAGGGTCAACTCAAGGCCTTATGGTGTGGGATGCTATTGGGTACAACCACAAATCACAATTGTTGCGTGTCCATGGCACTGTGACCTGTGTGACCTACGTGAATGATATCTTGCGACCTATAGCCTCTGCACAACACAGACGCGATTTTTCAGCACGACAATGCACGAGCACTTGTTGCTGCCCTAGCACGTGACTTCTTGGTATCACAGCATGCAGCCTTTTGCCCTGGCCCACCAGATCACCACACGGTTATCCAATCGACATTGTATGGGATGTGGTGAAACGACGGGTGCAGTGCTGTTACTCACTGCCAACCACCAACCTTCACAGATCAACTTTGGAACCAGCTGAATGCAGCACGGATGGCTATACCACAGGACGCCATTCGCGCCTAATACGTGTCGATGTCATCAGGCATGGAACAAGTTGTTAGGGCCGTTGGCGGACCTGGAGCCGATTAGACCACAGGACACATGCTGAACTTGTAACAACAACAACGCTGTACTATTATACAAATAATATTTTTTTTTGATTTTTCGATAAATTAGTGTAATCGATGTTCCGATTTCATTTCTTTTTTTTTTTTTTTGTTTCATGCCATTATGTTGAAGAAACTGTAAACAATTTTCAATGTGAATATTAATGTTTATGTCAAATTTCAAGCAATATTGTAATAGAATTGAAGTGTAACAAACGTTGAATCTATTTTAACATGTTTAAAATTGTAATTGTGCGTCTGGTCCATACGTAGGCAATGTGTTAGGATATGTAGAATGCAAAACCTCTGGTGAATACCCTGTCTGTAGGGGAGCGGTAAAAGGTGGATGGCAGGTGAGCGCGGGAAAATGCACACGAGCGCGGCACGGCATAACGGGCTCAGCAGTAGTAGTCGGAGTTGGGCATTGGTCTGAGCAACACGTTCTGGATCGAGGAGGCTCTCCTGGAAGACGTAGTTTCATTGAGCCTCGGATATGCCGTTCCGACGCCTACACAGCATGGCAAAATTCCATAGGCACTAAATGGAAAAGTATTGCGACGTTATGAAGAAGTGAAGTGCCGATACATCAAGAGCCATTGCTGTGGTTGTATGTGTGCAATGTGCCTCGCCATCTCGCCGCCCGCCAACCGCCGCATCGAAACTAGCAGGTTCAAACTTCTAGTACTGTATTCGTGTGGACCAGTGTTACTTTTGTTCCATACTGTTCAATAACAACTTAAATTTTACCAGAACAGTCCTATCATTGAATTATCCTCACAACTAACCTAGACAGGGTCCTTTCCAAATGTTGCGCAATCCGAGTGTCCCGAAATGAAGAATTAAAGTTTATGTTAATAATAATTACCTGCAGACCTAGCTATGTTAGAAAGATGGTTAAAGAACTTTTTTTGTTAATGAACTAATAGACGAATAACACAGGTCTGACAAAGTGGGAAGATAATTTTGATATTGATTTAGTAATGAAGCTTAATTATTTCGAGACAGATAGAATGGTATTTAAATGAGTAGGAAATAAGACAAAAAGAGTAGTAAATCATATATTGGAAATCTTGTGGGCATAATGATTTCAGTAGTTAATTGTTTTAATACAATGATCATAAGAGTTTCAGGGTACCCCCCCCCCCCCCTTTTTATTCATTTGAATTCTGAAGTGTTCTAAACTGATTTGACCAGCAAAGTCAAAGCCAAAATAGAAACCAAAATTTATCAGTGTTTTACCTTTTTCAAAATTGACATTGTGTTTCGAAAGTGCTATTTCTAGGGTAACCTATGCCCGATTTTAATCAGATCAATAGACAGTACGAAGTTTTGTAGTAAACATTATAGTCTAATGTTATGTATTTATGGTTTATCCATATTAGTACAGAAAGTGAAATTATCAGTTCAGTAGATTTTCTGGTTCTAAAATTTACCATATTATGCAGTGTTATCACGTGTTGTTTTGTATGAACGTACATCAACTTGTACAGGGAAGAAACTCAGTTAATGCCTAATTAGGCTGGCGACCGTATTATTAGCAAATTGGTAGCATATTCTGTGTTGTTTCTTGTCCATCCTGACGTGTAGTTGCATTTCGGACTTGCTTGACGTATCATTGTTATTACAGAGTGGGTGTAAGTCTGATTTGCCTCCATTCAGGTACACGCGGTCAATTTCTATACAAAAATCCTTTCTCATAAGGTGAAGCCCGTCGACTTACCATAGTACAGGCTTTAATGAGTATCGTGTGCACAAGCGCAGCGTTACAAACTGAGGTGACCGAAATGCATGTTTTATTTCCTATAATTCAAGACGTACCCGATAGGTGGACATAGCTGTCAATGACACCTGGAGAATAGTAACAGACTGTGTGAGGCGTGAGGCAGATGTCAAGGGAGGATCCAAGCCACAAACGGATAATACTTCAGTCTGAGTAAGCTTTTAAGATCGCGCAGTCTCTCAAGGAATTCCAAACACCAGCCGTGCAATACACTGATCTGATCTGGAGGGCTGTGCGGTTGTGAAATTTGGAGCGTCCAGGAAAAGGACTTAAATAACCTTTTTTTCAAGAGAAAAGTGTTAAGATATATGGTATAGAACAAGATGAGATTACTGGAGAATGGAGGATTCGGCACAGTTGTGAACTAAATGAAAGCTACAACCTACATCTACACTACATTTATACTCCGCAAGCCACCCAACGGTGTGTGGTGGAGGGCACTTTACGTGCCACTGTCATTACCTCCCTTTTCTGTTCCAGTCGCGTATGGTTCGCGGGAAAGTCTCCGTGCGCGCTCGAATCTCTCTAATTTTACATTCGTGATCTCCTCGGGAGGTATAAGTAGGGGGGCAGCAATATATTCGATACCTCATCCAGAAACGCACCCTCTCGAAACCTGGACAGCAAGCTACTCCGCGAAGCAGAGCGCCTCTCTTGCAGAATCTGCCACTTGAGTTTGCTAAACATCTCTGTAACGCTATCACGCTTACCGAATAACCCCGTGACGAAACGCGCCGCTCTTCTTTGGATCTTCTCTATCTCCTCCGTCAACCCGACCTGGTACGGATCCCACACTGATGAGCAATACTCAAGTATAGGTCGAACGAGTGTTTTGTAAGCCACCTCCTTTGTTGATGGACTGCATTTTCTAAGGCCTTTCCCAATGAATCTCAACCTGGTTCCCGCCTTACCAAAAATTAGTTTTATATGATCATTCCACTCCAATCGTTCTTCACGCATACTCCCAGATATTTTACAGAAGTAACTGCTACCAGTGTTTGTTCCGCTATCATATAATCATACAATAAAAAACCAAACTAATGAGAAGTAAGTGGCTTGTATGTGCAGGACAAGTTGCTCGAATGGACAAACACCAATGATCTTTAAAATCCATGCATTTTACTCCCGGTGGCAGAAGTTCACTAAGAAGACCAAAGAAAAGATGGAGAGATCGTATTCATGAGGACTTGCCTCACTTCGTCATAGAAGGTGATTGGCGACAGAAGGCCCAAAACAGAATCCACTGCAAGAGAAATTTAAAACTGCACACTGTCCTCTGGACGTGACCGAATATAGCAATGAGTAGATTATGACAGCATTTTAAAGGTTTGAATTCGGTGAGTAGCCGTATGACTACTATAGACAACCTCCAACTGCGACTTGGTCGACAAAATTACTTAACAGAGATCCACTTCAGTTGTACTGATTACTTATCAAACAATGACAAGTTTCGGGATTTTAAAATCGCTTCTTCAGGTGTATGAAATTATTCTATTCGGTCGAGCCGGACAGTGCTAGAGCTTCAGTCACTATATGTTGGAGGAAACTGCCCGCCACCAGGTAGCCGCAGAGTAGCGGTTGGCGTTCCGATGTGTTACCGAATACAATAATTTTATACACCTGAAGACGGGGTTTTAAAATACCGAAACCAATCCTGATTTGAATAAATAATTAGTACTACTGAGGTGGATCGCTCTAAATTAATCATCATACCTGTCACTTGTCTTACGTACCACATCTTGGTCGACAAATCCTGTGAATATGTCTATTTTTCTTGAATCTTCTTGCACGACTAGTCGCAACGTCAGAAACGAATCTGTTGACGTGTGCTGGCCGGAGTGGCCGAGCGGTTCTAGGCGCTACAGTCTGGAACCGCGCGACCTCTACGGTCGCAGGTTCGAATCCTGCCTCGGGCATGGATGTGTAGATGTCCTTAGGTTAGTTAGGTTTAAGTAGTTCTAAGTTATAGGGGACTGATGACCTCAGCAGTTAAGTCCCATAGTGCTCAGAGCCATTCGAACCATTTTTTGTTGACGTGTAATATAAGGGATAGTTAAATGAATACAAGGCAAATGGAAAATAGTTTATTATTTCAAAATTCCATAATGGTGGAAGTAAAGCTCTGAGGACGGGTCATGAGTCGTGTTTGGACAGCTCAGTGAGTAGAGCACCTGCCCGAGAAAGGGAAAGGTCTCGAGTTCGGGTCTTGGTACGCCACACTGTTTTAATCTATCACGAATTTTCATATTTCATAATTAATCACTATAACTGTTAATACACTCTACGATAACCAAAAAAAGGGCGCACCATGAAGGAATTATATAAAAGGCATGGAAATCGACAAATGTTGTCCAATTGTACACACGAAGGAATTATGACAATTTCAGAAAAACTGAGCAAGCTCAAATGGTTCAAATGGCTCTGAGCACTATGAGACTCAACATCTGTGGTCATCAGTTCCCCTAGAACTTAGAACTACGTAAACCTAACTAACCTAAGGACATCACACACATCCATGCCCGAGGCAGGATTCGAACCTGCGACCGTAGCGGTCGCGCAGTTCCATACTGAAGCGCCTAGAACCGCTCGGCCAGCAGAGGCCGGCGAACTGAGCAAGTCAACAACGCCTTGGTCCACCTCTGACCCTTATACAAGCAGCCGTTCGGCTTGGTATTAACAGAGTTCTAGGATGTCCTCTTGAGGGATATGGTGGAAGGTTTTGTCCAATTACCGTGTTAGATCGTCGAACTCCCAGGGTGGTTGGCAGACCCTGCCCATAGTGTTCCGAAGGTTCTCAACTGGGGGGAGATCCGACGACCATACTGGCGAAGGCGGGGTTTGGCGAGCGCGAAAATAAGCAGTAGGAACTCTCGGCGTGTGTGGGCGGGCGTTATCTTGCTGAAATGTATGTCCGAGATGGCTTGTTATAAAGGGCATCAAAACGTGGCGTAGAACATTGTCGACATGCCGGTGTGCTGTAAGGGTGTCGCGGATGACAACAGAAGGCGTCCTGCTGTGAAAAGAAATGGCATACCGGGGCACCACTCGTGCTTTTCGGGCCAAATGGAGGGCGTCACTCAGATCCGTAACCCACCCCTGTCCAGGATGTCTCCAGACACGTCTTCGCTGGTCATTGTAGCTCAGTTCGAAGTGTAACTCATCAATGAAGACCGTTGTGCTGCAGCCAATGAGATTCCAGGCCGAAGACGAGTTTGGAGACGCTGTGGACAGCTGTGGGCTACCAGCCTGGTTGCATCCCACCATACGAGCCGTCAACTGGGACTGGTGGTCTGGGGTGCCATTTCTTTTTATAGCAGGACCCGTTTGGTTGTCATACGCGGCGCATTGATGATATTCTAAACCCCGTTTTGTTGCGCTTCATGGCAAGCCATGCTGGGCTTGTATTTCAGCAAGATAGTGCCCAACCGCACACGGCGAGAGTTTCTTCTGCCTGCCTTCATGCTTGCCAAACCCTGGCTTGGCCAACTAGGTCACCGGATCTCGATTGAGAACGTTTGGAGCGTTATGGGCTAAGCCAACGTATCTTGACTTTGACGATATAAGCCGCTAATTAGACAGAGTTTGGCACCGTACACTATGTGACCAAAAGTATCCGGACACCTGCCTGAAAATGACTTATGAGTTCGTGGCGCCCTCCACCGGTAATGCTGGAATTCAGTATGGTGTTGGCCCACCCTTAGCCTTGATGATAGCTTCGACTCTCGTAGGCATACGTTCTAGGTTTCCTGGGGAATAGCAGGCCATTCTTCACGGAGTGCTGCACTGAGTAGAGGTATCGATGTCGGTCGGTCAGGTCTCGCACCAAGTCGGAGTTCCAAAACATCCCTAAGGTGTTCTATAGGATTCAGGTCAGGACCCTGTGCAGGCCAGTCCATTACAGGGATGTTATTGTCGTGTAACCACTCCGCCACTGACCGTGCGTTATGAACAGGTGCTCGATTGTGTTTAAAAAAGCAATCGCCATCCCTGAATTGCTCTTCGACAGTGGGAAGCAAGGAGGTGCTTAAAACATCAATGTAGGCCTGTGCTGTGATAGTGTCACGCGAAACAAGGGGTGCAAGCTCCGTCCATGAAAAACACGGCCACACCATAACATCACAGCCTCCGAATTTTACTGTTGGCACTACACACGCTGGCAGATGACGTTCACCGGGGATTCGCCACACCCACATCCTGCCATCGGATCGCCACATTGTGTACCGTGATTCGTCACTCCACACAACGTTTTTCCTCTGTTCAATCGTCCAATGTTTAAGCTCCTTACACGAAACGAGGCGACGTTTGGCATTTACCGGCGTAATGTGTGTCTTATGAGCAGCCACTCGACCATTATATCCAAGTTTTCTTGCCTCCCACCTAACTGTCATAGTACTTGGATCCTGATGCAGTTTGGAATTCCTGTGTGACGGTCTGGATAGATGTCAGCCTATTACACATTACGACCCTCTTCAACTATCGGCAGTCTGTCAGTCAACAAACGAGATCAGCCTGTACGCTTTTGTGCTGTACGTGCCTCTTCACCTTTCCACTTCAGTATCACATCGGGAACAGAGGACCTAGGGAAGTTTAGGAGTGTGGAAATCTCGTGTATAGACTTATGACCCATGTGACACGCCATCTCCTGACCACGTTCGAAGTCCGTGAGTCCCGCGGAGCGCCCCATTCTGCTCTCTCACGATGTCTAATGACTACTGAGGTCGCTGATACGGAGTATCTGGTAGCAGGTGGCAGCATAATGCACCTGATATGTAAAACGTATGTTTTAAGGGTGTCCGGATACTTCTGATCACATAGTGTATGAAGTTGAAATTTATGCCATAACCGAGGCCTATGGGCCCTTGACGGTACAAAACATTGAAGTTTCTGAGTCAATGCAATCAAAAGATACAGGCATTGATGGCCGGCCGCGATGGTCTAGCGGTTCAGGCGCTCAGTCCGGAACCGCGCGACTACTACGGTCGCAGGTTCGAATCCTGCCTCGGGCATGGATGTGTGTGATGTCCTTAGGTTAGTTACGTTTAAGTAGTTCTAAGTTCTAGGGGACTGATGACCACAGATGTTAAGTCCCATAGTGCTCAGAGCCGTTTGAACCATTTTGAACCAGGCATTGATGTCACATATTTTGACACTCGCAGACTCGTTCATCGAAACCTGTAGGGTACTTCCCGTTGGCTTAGAGTCATGAAATTTGTCAAAAAGGAAGGTTTCAAAGTAGAAGTAAAGGAAATCATCCGAAAATTATTAATCTGTAATTATATCACACGATAAAATACCTATCTTATCATTTGGTCTCTGACGTCAAACTCGAAATTAAAACGACCAGTAGTTTTGCATTCAGGCTGACTGAGTCGCAATGTTAGAGAAGTAACATCAGGCCAGGGAATGAATTTATTCCTGGTATGACGCGTTTCGCAATTTACGCGTATCAGACATCCAGGAGCGTTTAAAGAATAAATTCCAAAACGAGTCATGTGAACAATAAAGTCATTCCTTGGAATTTCTTAGACTTTCCCAGCGATCCGGTGTCATCTCGTGGAATTCGATGTACTACCGGTGATCTGCGTCTTTCCAGCACAATGCATCCCTTGCCTGCTGTTTAACTTTTGCCACTGCGACCCAGTCAGTCTGAATGGAGACCCGCTGATTACTATAGTAATGGTCGCGCGCCTCCTCCACACTTATATCAATTAAATTAAAACATTTTCGAAAATCTGGGTGTCCTTGGGACAGATATCTTGCCAGTATCATTGCCGATAACATGCCAAAATGGTCTAGATTCTAGATTTCCGGGATGGATGAACTATCTGTATACATAACTAAGTTGATATGGAACCCACAGTGTGCGAGTCCTGGCTAATTCTGTCTCAGCTGTCTCGTTTTCATTTGACTCCCCCTCGTACTACGCAATCACAATTTTTTTTAACCCCACCGAATTGTGGTCTACAGAGGGTGCCCCATGCTAATGACGCGCTTCCAGAGATCAGCAGAGGCACAGGTGAGGGGTGACTGGGCGGGCTGACCGATTGATTGACAGATTGATTGATCGGACGCGGCACCTGGAACGCGAGCACGACCTCCGTCTAAGCAATATCTGGCGCTTTGGTGAGTGGTCGAAGATTCGAAGGCAAACGCAGTCCGCTGTGCAGAAAAACCTAAGGACGCCATCCGCAATAAGCTGCTTGCAGTTCAGAACTTGTAAGGGGTGTCCCACGAGTATATATGGCTAACATATGATGACAAGCAGATAGAAGAAGTGTACAGTGTTAAATTCTTGGGATTACAGCTTGATAATAAATTCAACTGGGAGGAGCACACCACAGAACTGCTGAAGCGTCTTAACAAATCTCTATTTGCAATGCGAATTTTGTCAGATATAGGGGATATAAAAATGAAAAAGCTGGCATACTATGCGTACTTTCATTCCATAATGTCATATGGGATAATTTTTGGGGGTAGTTCATCAAGCCAAGCTAAAGTTTTCCGGGCACAAAAACGTGCAGTAAGAGTTATATGTGGTGTGAACTCAAGAACATCCTGCAGAAGCCTGTTTAGGGAACTAGGGATACTAACTACTGCTTCCCAATATATTTATTCCTTAATGAAATTTGTCATTAAAAATATATCACTTTTTCAAACCAACAGCTCAATTCATGGAATCAATACTAGAAATAAGAATAATCTTCACAAGGATTTGATGTCACTTACTCTTGTACAAAAAGGTTTGCATTATTCAGGAACACACATTTTCAGTAACTTGCCAGCAGCCATAAAATGCTTAACAACCAATGAAATGCAGTTTAAGAGAAGCCTAAAGGATTTATTGGTGGCCAACTCCTCCTACTCCATTGATGAATTTCTCAGTAGAACAAACTGATTTGTCTAACTTCTGCACAATTTCAGTGCAGTAATGTGTTAATTGTAAATAAGTATTATAGTAGATGTATTACACGTTTATCACCTTATATAAAAATAAATAAACTTTTTTATTTTAAATTCAGTGCATTAGTGTTTGCAAAATGATTTTTTCATATAGTGTTCATTAAAAAGTGACGATCATTCCACTTGAGACCTGTGGAATGGTACATTAGCTTATTTGTTTCAGTTTTAAATATTTGTCATGTATTGTTTTTCTGACATGTTCCACATCCTGGAGGACCTCCTCACTACGGATTAACTGGAATGAAAGTAAATCTGATCAAAATCTAATCTTATAAATACGGCGTTATGTACGTTGTAAGACTACCTTGCCTTCCACTATGACAGTCTTTGAAAACGTTTAACTGTTATTTGTGCGCTCCGAGAATTCACTAAGGTATGTAAGTGTGGCTAGGCGTACATAAATCGTTTGACATCGGCCGTTAGCAAAATCTGTAGCGAGGTTCAAAATTAAAGACCTCGGAAGTGATGGACAATAAGCGACACTGAATGGGAAACTCAGTTATGGCATGCAAAACATGGTGTGCTTTAATCGTGTAAGTTGGCATTTCCACGGTAATCAGAGGGATAGCAGCTCTGTCTCGAAATTCAGATTTCAGCTAGTGGTGACTTCGTCATGTAAACACTGGTAAGTGTCAAACATAGTAGCGTTTAGTCATAACATATGCGATGGTCGTGCCAAGAAAATATTTTCCGCGAACGAGCTGTACGAATCGGACGGTCTTGTGGATACATATACCGATGAGCCAATACATCATGACCAGCTGGAATGAAATTTTCACTCTGCAGCGGAGTGTGCGCTGTTCTGAAACTTTCCTGGCACATTACAATTGTGTGCCGGACCGAGACTCGAACTGGGGACCTTTGCCTTTCGCGGGCAAGTGATCTACCATCTGAGCTACCCAATAACGACTCACGCCCCGTCCTCACAGCTTTAATCTGCAGTTTTAATCTGCCAGGAAAGTTTCATAACAGCGCACACTCCGCTGCAGAATGAAAATTTCATTCTGGAAACATCCCGCAAGCTGTGGCTAAGCCATGTCTGCGCAATATCCTTTCTTTCAGGAGTGCTAGCTCTGCAAGCTTCGCAGGAGAGCTTCTGTAAAGTTTGGAAGGTAGGAGACGAGGTACTGGCAGAAGTAAAGTTGTGAGGGCGGGGCTTGAGTCGTGCTTGGGTAGTTCAGATGGTAGAGCACTTGCACGTGAAAGGCAAAGGTCCCGAGTTCGAGTCTCGGTCCGACGCACAGTTTTAATCTGCCAGGAAAGTTTCATCATGACCACCTGTTTAATAGCGTTTTGTCCGTTTTCAAAACACTACAACAGAGACACTGATTGACAAGGATCGTACAAGTGTTTGACAGGGGTCCAGAAGTATGTGGCACCAACGTCTAGCCACATGCAATTCCTGCAAATTACGGGATGGCGGTTTACTAGCACGCATGAGTACAGATCAGGCACATTTGCTAGTCAAGAGAGGGATGTGAGTTCACTATAATGCCCCTTAAATTACTGCAGCACGATTCTGAATCTGCTACACGGACAGTTATCCTCCTGGAATATGTCATCCCGTAAAAGGAGACCTCAAGCACGAAGCAATGCATGTGGTCCGCAATAATGTTCACGTAGTTCTCGACTGTCATGACCCCTTCGATTATCACAACAGATCTCATACAAGCCCAACTCAGTACACCCCATAACATAATTCTGCCCTAACCGGTCTGCACGTGTGGCGCAGTGCATGTTTCGTGCAGCCATTCGCCTGGATGACGGCATATGAGGACCCAGTTGACTTGGACAGGATTTGTGATTGGTGTAAAGAGTGGCAGCTAACTCTAAACACAGATAAATGTAACTTAATGCAGATGAATAGGAAAGAGAATCTCGTGATGTTTGAATACTCCATTAGTAGTGTAGCGCTTGACACAGTCACGTCGATTAAATATTTGGGCGTAACATTGCAGAGCGATATGAAGTGGGACAAGAATGTAATCGCAGTTGTGGGGAAGGCGGATAGTCGTCCTCGGTTCATTGGTAGAAGTTTGGAAAGATGTGGTTCATCTGTAAAGGAGACTGCTTATAAAACACTAATACGACCTATTCTTGAGTACTGCTCAAGCGTTTGGGATCCCTATCAAGTCGGACTGAGGGGGGACATAGAAGCAATTCAGAGGCGGGCTGCTAGATTTGTTACTGGTTGGTTTGATCATCACGCGAGTGTTACGGAAATGCTTCAGGAACTCGGGTGGGAGTCTCTAGAGGAAAGGAGGCGTTCTTTTCGTGAATCGCTACCGAGGAAATTAGAGATCCAGCATTTGAGGCTGACTGCGGTACAATTTTACTGCCGCCAACTTATGTTTCGCGGAAAGACCACAAAGATAAGAGAGATTAGGGCTCGTACAGAGGCACATAGGCAGTCATTTTTCCCTCGTTCTGTTTGGGGGTGGAACAGGGAGAGAAGATGCTAGTTGTGGTACGAGGTACCCTCCGCCAAGCACCGTATGGTGGATTGAGGAGTATGTATATAGATGTAGATGTAGACCAGGTGAAACAAGAAATGCGATTCATTTGACAGGAGGCACGTTTCTATCGGTCTATGGCGAAAACTCAGCGGTGTCATGCCCACTGCAGTCGTAACTGACGATGTCGTTGGGTCAACACGGGAACACGTAAGGATCGTGTGATGTGGAACTCCATGTTCAACAATGTCATTTTAACGGTGTGCTCCGAAACACTTGTGCCCCTCACCAATAATGTACTCTGCCGTCAGACCTGCCACAGAGCTCTGCTGTCCCGGATTACACAGTGGACGATCCCCCAGTCTCTACATTTTATGGTGAGACGTGGTCGTCCAGTACCATACGGCCTACTCGTTATCCAACCATCCTTCAACCACTTTCCGTAGGTGCTCACGACAGCAGTACGCCAACGGGCGATCAGCTTCGCCGTTCCAGAGATTCTCGTGTCCAGCCGCAGAGGCATGACAATCTGCCCCCTTGTTAAAACAGCTTATACTAGTGCATTTCCGCATTTTCGGCCCTGACTTTCGCTCTAATGACTGCCCATACGTCTCTCTTTCGCTTACATTCTTTCCTTACCGCGTCACGTGCCCGCTTCATCACCAGGTAGCAATCAACCTCGCAGTGGGCGATGGTCATAATGTTCTGGCGCATCAGTGTATGTCTCCGATAAAGATCCTGCACATGTACCTGAACGGAAACGCGCATCAAAAGATGTTACTTATCAGGTACATGTGGATATTTCGTTAAGCAATTGGTTTGCCGTAGTTTACCAAATGTATAAGTATGAAACCGGAATTTCCCTATCTATGGTGCTAGCCGTCAGTGTAGGACCAGTGCGACCGCGTCTGCAGCGCCATCTGCTTCCTGTAACGGCTGACGACGAATGTCAACACACAATAACCCAAGTTCCATACATCTGTATTTGTTTCACACCCGTAAACATGCCGAGTATTGCGCCTACAAACTACGATTTGCGGACAGCATTGGTTATCTGTTATCATTTGAAGAAAACTGCTGCAGAATCGGATCGAATGCTTGTCGAAGTTTTCGGCGAACATGCTCTCGGGAAAACATAGTGCTTCGAGTGGTTCAGAAAATTCTAAGTGGTGACTTTGACGATGGAAACGACGAGCGCGGGAAATCACCGAAGAAGTTCGAAGACAACGAACTGCAGGCGTTATTGTATGAAGATGATACTCAAACTCAACAGGAACTCGCGGAACAATTGAATGTGACGCAGAAAGCCGTTTCTTTTCTGTTGAAAGCTATGGGAAAGCTGCATTAAGTGGGAAAATGGGTTCCGCATGAACTGAATGAAAGACAGCAAGCAATTCGAAAGGACATTTGTGAAATGCTACTTGCCAGATACAAAAGAAAGTCGTTTCTCCATAGAACAGTGAATGGTGATGAAAAATGGATACATTTTGAGAGTCCTAAGCGTTGTAAATCGTGGGTGAATCCAGGCAAACCATCGACAACCACTGCAAGATCAAATCGCTTTGGAAAGAAGATAATGAATGCTCTGTGTTTGGTGGGGTCAGAAGGGAGTCGTCTATTATGAGGTGCTAAAACCTCGTGAAACCTTTAACACTGATCGCTACCAACAGAAAATGATCGATTTAAATCGAGCATTACGTGAAAAACGACCGGAATGTGGAAAAGGGCAACACAGGGTCATTTCTCCATGACAACGCCCCATCATACACAGTGAAACGTATCAGGAAAACGGTCGAGGCGTTCACTTGCAGTAGCCATACGTTGAAGGCCATCTCGATTATGTTTCGTTGAATGGTTCGCACGCTCACACTCACTGATGGACCAGTATTGAAATCTGGAGAAATTTGCGGAAGGGTTGCACTTGTGTCACGTTGAACGATTCTGTTCAGTCGTCGCTGGTCCCGTTCTTGCAGGATCTTTTTCCGGCCGCAGCGATGTCGGAGATTTGATGTTTCACCGAATTCTTAATATTCACGGTACACTCGTGAAATGGTCGTATGGGAAAATCCCCACTTCATCGCTACGTTGGAGATGCTGTGTCCCATCGCTCGTGCGTCGACTATAACACCACGTTCAAACTCGCTTAAATCTTGATGACTGCCATTGTAGCAGCAATAACCGATCTAACAACTGCTCCAGATACTTCTTGTCTTATGCAGGCGTTGCCGTCCGCAGCGCCGTATTCTGTCTGTTTACATATCGCTGTATATCAATACGCGCGCCCACATCAGTTTATTTGGCGCATCAGTATATAAGCAAGCTCGAAATACGCCCAAAAAGGTAAAAGAGGCCAAATAAAATGCAAAATTTTGTGCCCTTCAATGATCCAGAATGAATATACAGAGGGAATCACCTAAAACTTGCACCGCAAAAATAGCGGAAACGGAAAATGCCATTGATGTGCTGTATTCACAGAATGGATTGGTAGTCAGGGGCTCGTATTATTAGCAAATCACCCTAATGGAATAATATTTCGAAATTGCATTTTTTTATGAAAACATACAGTTTTTAAATGGAACAGTGCCTATTGACATTAAGAGAAAAATGTAGGGTAAATTGGAATGCCAGTAGTGTGTGTTGCAGGAGTTTTGAAAAGTTCCCCCTCTTATGCTTATACAATACTTGTGGTAGCACATACTAAATAACAACACAGTGCATACACCAGTTATGTTGATTAGCACCGCCGGCCGCGGTGGTCTAGCGGTTCTGGCGCTGCAGTCCGGAACCGCGGGACTGCTACGGTCGCAGGTTCGAATCCTGCCTCGGGCATGGGTGTGTGTGATGTCTTTAGGTTAGTTAGGTTTAAGTAGTTCTACGTTCTAGGGGACTTATGACCTAAGATGTTGAGTCCCATAGTGCTCAGAGCCATTTGAACCATTTTTTGATTAGCACCAGTAAAGAGACAAATGACCGTCACAGGCTGTGGAAATTGGAAATTTGTGCCAAGGTCTTATGGGACCAAACTGCTGAGGTAATCGGTCCCTAAGCTTACACACTAAAAGTCGAGATCCTTTACACCTGAAGATGTCTATCACACAGCAATGCGATGCGACAGGTAAAAAACGACTTTTCATCAACTTCCGAACCCCACTCATAACAGTAGCATTAAAGCGCACAGAATAAACTGCACAGTGGAAACACGGCCAGGCGATCAAGATTCCCGTAGCCTGCTCGGGTTGGGCACAGGTCGGCTTCCGTGGAACTAGAGCAGCCTGTCCGTTCTGCTGATAACGTGCGGCAGCTTGGCCGCCTGGTTGACGGGCAAGCACGGGCAGGTTAAGAGCGGAATGTGTACACCCCTGCATTTATACCGGAGACATTTCGTGGAAAGAAATAATGTCGGTATGCCTCTGTGTGGGCTCTAATCTCTGATTTTATCCTCATGGTCTCTTCGCGAGATGTATGTAGGTGGAGGCAATATACGGCTCGACTCCTCGATCATGGCTCTGATGAACAGGAAAAAGAATCCTGTAATGTTTGAATACTCCATTAGTAGTGTAGCGCTTGACACAGTCACTTCGATTAAATATTTGGGCGTAACATTCGGTATGAAGTGGGACAACCATGTAATCGCAGTTGTGGTGAAGGCGGATAGTCGTCTTCGGTTCATTGGTAGAGTTTTGGAAAGATGTGGTTCATCTGTAAAGGAGACCGCTTATAAAACACTAATACGACCTATTCTTGAGTACTGCTCGAGCGTTTGGGATCCCTATCATGTCGGATTGAGGGAGGACATAGAAGCAATTCAGAGGCGGGCTGCTAGACGTGTTACTGGTAGGTTTAATCATCACGCGAGTGTTACGGAAATGCCTCAGGAACTCGGGTGGGAGTCTTTAGAGGAAAGGAGGCGTTCTTTTCGTGAATCGCTACTGAGGAAATTTAGAAAACCAGCATTTGAGGCTGACTGCAGTACAATTTTACTGCTGCCAACTTATATTGCGCGGAAAGACCACAAAGATAAGAGAGATTAGAGCTCGTACAGAGGCATATAGGCAGTCATTTTTCCCTCGTTCTGTTTGGGAGTGGAACAGGGAGAGAAGATGCTAGTTGTGGGACGAGGTACCCTCCGCCACGCACCGTATGGTGGATTGCGGAGTATGTATGTAGATGCAGAATTCTCGCTTGGTGGTGCTGTTTAGCTTGTTTTGGATCCGGTGTGAACCGGGTGTGAGACGCCGCCGGGTCTGACATTCGCGGCCTCACAGTGCAGCACGTGTCTGCCGACCCGCGTCACACGTGTCGCGTCTGCGCTGATTGCGAGCCGACAGTCCGGCCTGACGGACGGCAGCCAGCAGGGGTCGGCGGGGCGGCAGACAGACACCTGTTAGCCGCGCGCCAATCTCGCGGCCCAATCGGCGCAGCGGGGCGGCGGCGCCGCGCTGATGGGACACGGCTGCTATAGTGTGTCCCACACAACGCGGAAGCGTCCACAATCACGGCCAGCTGTACCAGCGTTCGGGGGGTGGGGGGGGGGATGTAGCCGCGTGAACCGGAATTTACGAGCTCGGACACCCCAGCGCGCCCCCCTCACAGAGCAGCAGTACAGAAATATCACTTTAAAAATTATGTCCCTTACATATTCCTGGTAGAAACTGCTAGTCATACACGGTTTATTTGGCTGTAAGTGTGAGGCAGGCATCTTAATCGTCTGTATCAAACGAAACTAAAGGGAATAGGCAAAATAATGTGAACAGTGGCAGTAATGTGATGCGTGTGTTTCACGGACAACAACGCACGCAACACTCGTGTCACGCTGGACTGTGCGTGTTCAGTACGGATCAGGCAGCAGTGCAGCTTGAAGGCAAATACGAAGTGTGCACTACTCGTTAACAGAGGCCGAGGTAGATTTGCAATGAAAGACCTACACTACCGGCCATTAAAATTGCTACACCACGGATATGGCGTGCTACAGACAGGAAGAAGATGCTGTGATATGCAAATGATTAGCTTTTCACACAAGGTTGGCGCCGGTGGCGACATCTACAACGTCCTGGCAGGAGGAAAGTTTCCAACCGATTTCTCATACACAAACAGCAGTTGACCGGCTTTGCCTGGTGAGACGTTGTGATGCCTAGTGTCGGGAGGAGAAATGCGTACCATCACGTTTCCGACTTTGATAAATGTCGGATTGTAGCCTATCCGGACTGCGGTTTATCGTACCGCGACATTGCGGCTCGCGTTGGTCGAGATCCAATGACTGTTAGCAGAATGTGGAATCGGTGGGTTCAGGAGGGTAATACGGAATGCCGTGCTGGATGCCAACGGCCTCACTAGCAGTCGAGATGACAGGCATCTTATCCGTATGGGTGTAACGGATCGTGCAGCCACGTATCGATCCCTGAGTCAACAGATGGGGACGTTTGCAAGACAACAACCATCTGCACGAACAGTTCGACGACGTTTGCAGCAGCGTGGACTATCAGCTCGGAGACCGTGGCTGCGGTTACCCTTGACGCTGCATCACAGACTGGAGCGCCTGTGATTTTGTACTCAACGACGAACGTGGGTGCACGAATGGCAAAACGTAATTTTTTCGGATCAATCCAGGTTCTGTTTACAGCATCACGATGGTCGCATCCGTGTTTGGCGACATCGCGGTGAACGCACATTGGAAGCGTGTATTCGTCATTAACATATTGACGAATCACCCGGAGTGATGGTATGGGGTACCGTTGGTTACACGTCTCGGTCACCTCTTGTTCACATTGACGGCACTTTGAACAGTGGACGTTACATTTCAGATGTGTTACGACCCGTGGCTCTACCCTTCATTGTATCCCTACGAAACCCTACATTTCAGGAGGATAAGGCACGATCGGATGTTGCAGGTCTTGTACGGGCCTTTGTGGATACAGAAAATGTTCGACTGATGCCCTGGCCAGCACATTCTCCAGACATTTCACCAATTGAAAACGTCTGGTGAATGGTGGCTTAGCAACTGGCTCGTCAGAATACGCCAGTCATTACTCTTGATGACCAGTGGTATCGTGTTGAAGCTGCATGGGCAGCTGTACCTGTACACGCCATCTGAGCTCTGTTTGACTCAAAGCCCAGGCGTATCAAGGCCGTTATTACAGCCAGAGGTGGTTGTTCTGGGTACTGATTTCTCAGGATCTATGCACCCAAATTGGGTGAAAATGTAATCATATGTCAGTTCTAGTATTTTATATTTTTGCAATGAATACCCGTTTATCATATGCATTTCTTCTTGGTGTACCAATTTTAATGGCCAGTAGTGTAACAGAGTTCCCTAGGGAGATTCTGGGGGCTCGATTAGTGGAGCATAAGTAACCAAGACAGTCAATTATGTTTTAAGAGCAACTGTTTCAAAAGTCATGACAGCCTACACAAAATGAGGGAAGACATCATCTTGTAAACATAATAGAGGGGCAAATCAGAACTAAACGACAGAGATCGTCGTGCACTAACACGAATTGTGTCAAAAAAACACAAAACTACGGCGGCTAAAGTGACTGCAGAGCTCAATACGCATCTTCGAAACGCCGTATCTATCGACACTGTCCGCCGAGAACTCCATAAAGCGAATATTCGTGGACGAGCTGCTATACCGAAACAATTAGTGACGGCAAGCGCCGCAAAGAAGCATATAACGTGGTGTCAGGTGCATAAATCCTGGACGGCTTATCAGTGGAGACTCGTCTTCTGGTCCGACGAGTAATTGTTTTCGTTATTTCCAACATCTGGCCAGGTTTACGTCTGGAGAATGCTAGAAGAAGCCTACAATCCTGATTGCTTGATTCCAACGGTTAAGCATGGAGGTAGAAGTTTGATGGTGTGGGTTGTCATATCATGGTATTCTGCTTGTCCCATCACTACTCTCAAAGGCTGTGTTGCAACCAATGACCACGTGAACATTTTAGGCTATCAGGTGCACCCCATGATTCAAATATTGTTCCCAACAATGATGCCATATTTCAGTACGATAATGCACCAATTCACCCAGCCAGGACGATACAATCGTGGTATGAGGAGCACGCAGCTGAACTGCAGCGTCTTCCCCGGCCAGCACAGTCCCCGGACTTTAACATTATCGAACCCTTGTGGGCGTTATTGGAGCGCAGACTCCGGAGCAGATTTCCGCCTCCCTCATCACTACAGGAGTCAGAAGAGGCTCTGAAGGGTGGAGAATATACAATAATTCTATGCCAGTATTCCAAAAAGAATCGCAGCTGTATAACGTTCAAAAATGGCTCTGAGCACTATGGGATTTAACATCTGAGGTCATCAGTCCCCTAGAACTTAGAACTAACCTAAAGACATCACACACATCCATGCCCAAGGCAGGATTCGAACCTGCGACCGTAGCGGTCACTCGGTTCCAGACTGTAGCACCTAGAACCGCTCGGTCACCATGGCCGGCTAGCTGTATTAAGGGCAAATGTGAGTCCAACCCCTTATTAATAACATATCCCGAAATAAGTACAGGTGTTCACATTATTTTGCCTATCCCCTGTATATGACAAGTGAAAATTTGTACTGACGCCGGGATTCAAACCAGTGTCTCCTGCTCACTACGCAAAAGGCGCTAACCACTACTCCATCTTCGCACTGTGCAGTTGTGGAAACGCATTGTGCCAGTGCAGCGTAGGTGCTAGCGCATTTGCCTCATGTGCAGAAGACCCACGGTCGAATCTAGGCCTTGGTACAAATTTTCATTTGTCGCCTCAGTGTGCTTAAATACATCAGTTCTCTGTAGTTATGTCCAGTTAGTGCAGTGGATAGAGTACTGCGTTAGAGTATTCGAGCCGGAGAGTACGCTATCGAGTTTAAGCGTAACTTTTGGTTCTAATTTTAAGCATGTTATATTCTAACTGCCTTCTTAAACGTTATACAGCAATTATGTATAAATACACTGAAGAGCCAAAGAAACTGGTATACCTGCCTAACATCGTGTAGGGCCCCCGCGAGCACGTGGGATTGCCGCAAAACGACGTGGCATGGACTCTACTAATGTCTGAAGTAGTGCTGGTGGGAATTGACACCATTAATCTTGCAGGGATGTCCATAAATCCGTAAGAGTACAAGGTGGTGGAGATCTCTTCAGAACAGCATTAACATGGTGAGTATTGCTACATAAAGTGAAGTGTGTGACAAGTGTAAAAACTTTAACGTTAAACTGATGTCCATATTTGTGGTACACGGTTTGTCGTGTAGAGATAATCCCAACTTCAATGGACATACTTTAAGATGCTCCACTTACGGGATAAGTCTCCATAAATAAATAATATTGTTTGCTTGACACGAATACATTCTACGAGCATCATTCAAGGTGAGTTGAACGATAATTTTTATTTCGATGCCGATCCTTCTATAGTAAGCTGTCAGCACATCTAGGAGTTGCGTTCCTTACTTACTTACTTATACCGGCCACAAAAACCGCAACCGGCCTTCCACACTTTCCTGTCACCTGCAGCTTCTCCCACATCCCGAATCTGCATGTATTCCATGGTATTATCCTTCTGTCTCGTTCTCTGCCGTCCCAGTGGTCTCTTTCCTTCAGCTTCTCCATCCATTACAGCCTTTATTACCGTCTTCTCGCCTCCTCATATTTCGTACCATTTTAGTCTCTTATTTTTCACACGACGTCAGGTAGTGTGTATAACTGTCCGAGTTCTCTGTTTTTCCTCATTCTGCACTGTTCATTTTTTCACTTTTCCCCATATTTTTCTCACTACTATATTTTCAAAAGTGATGATTTATCTCTCTGTTTTCTTTGTCAGGGTCCATGTCTCACTTGCATAGCACACTACTGGGTTGATGATGGTCTGATATATTCTTATTTTTGCCTGCCTACATAGCAACTTCGATCTTATGATGATGTGCATATTTCCTAGACATCTTCCCCCAGCTTGAATTCTTGTTACTAACTCTTGTTCTATAAGCTTTTGTGGTTGATGTTGACACCGAGGTACGTAAATGTGTCGATCTTATGTATTGTTAGATTTCCGATTTTTAGATGGTTTGGTTCTAAATAAGCTCTTCTTTCTACTACCATAAACTTTGTGCTTATGTAAGGAGCTAAGAAAGTAGGTCTAAGTGTAAATGAAAGTAAAACAGACACCATTTTCTCCAGGTCTTCCATGTTCTTTCCTATCAGCTCAATATCATCCGCAAAAGCCAGGACATTTATCTTTTAGCCTATGGTGACTCCTGCACTTTCACATGTTACTCTCCTCAGGGTGCTGTTGAGGGCCAAATTGAACAGGGTTGGTGATGTAATATCTCCCTATCTCACTCCTGTTTTTACTTCAAATGGAGCTGCGTTAAGCGATTTACGAGGGTCACTCCAAAAGAAATGCACACTAGTTTTGTGAAAATACAGTTTTCATTCTGCACGTGTGAAAGTTTCACAGTGTGTAGATACATCCCTCCCACTTGTTTTCAAACTTAGTTCAACTTGTTCCCATGTTCAACATAGCTGCTACACTTGACGTTCGTCAGAAGCAACGTGCTGTCATAGAATTCCTGTGCTGTGAAAACGAGACAACGGGAAACGCTCACAAGAGGTTGAAAAAGGTGTACGGAGATGCTACTGTCGATCGCATTACAGTTAGTCCGTGGGCAAGTAGGTTACGTGATGAAAGCGGGCACGGCAATTTTGAGGATTGTCCTCGCAGTGGCAGTCCTTGCATCACAGTGAACGAATTGTCACGCTACGTTGGAATAGGGGAAGGAAGTGTCTGCAGAGTACTGAAAGTGTTGGCGTTAAAAAAGGTCAGCCACATGTCAGTCAAAAACCATGGAAGCGATCACAAAATTTGGATGGACAACACTGAAACACCCGCCTTACAGTCCTGACCTGGCTCCATGTGACTATCATCTCTTTGGGAAACTGAAAGACTCTCTTCGTGGAACAAGGTTTGAAGATGGTGACTCCCTTGTGCATGCTGCCAAGTGGCTCCAACAGGTTGGTCCAGAATTGTACCCTGCGGGTATACAGGCGCTGGTTCCAAGATGGCGTAAGGCAATTGAGAGGGATGGAAATTATGTGGAGAAATGAAAATATTGTTCCTAAAGGATGTACCTACACATTGTAAAACTTTCCAACAAGTACAATAAAAGATGGACTTTAAAAAAAAATAGTGTCCATTTCTTTTGGAGTGACCCTCGTATTTTCATAAGACATATTTCAGCCGGTAAATGGACACGGCGGTTTATCGGAATCCGAGCAACTTGTGGAAGTTGTGCGACAGGTCTAGTGGATATTAAGGAAAGCCGCTGACCACTGGAATGGCTCGCTGGTAATAAGGCACCGAGTTTCTGTCTGAGGCGCGGAAACTGCGGGGGAGGACCGTCGGATCGATTGAAACGTCTGCAAAGTGGGAGAGTCTTCTCACCGCATAATAGCCCCATCCGTGTTGCCTGTACACTGTGTGTGTGTGTGTGTGTGTGTGTGTGTGTGTGTGTGTGTGTGTCTGGGGTAGCGAAGCAGCTGATGGGGAGTGTGTTCGCTAATCACCGATTCAATCGCAGTCTCGATAATTACAGCCCCGCAAGCACACTTAAGCCTTCTTTACATTGAACTTAAGTGGATGTGCAACAGCGAATGATGATCCTGCCAGGTGCAAACGCCAGATACACAGGGGCAAATTGCATACACTCACGTACGGTTCGCATTCGCTTGTGTTGCGCTGGTTGTCTGCCTTTCAACGAACCATCTAAGGAAATTGGCTTCCTTGCCGCTTCGATGCTAGCAGTCTACAGTGCTTTCGTCTGCTTTGTCTATTTGCTGTTGACGTGTTGTGTGTTCGAGGGAAAGGTCCGAAGACAATTTAATTTTGCTGACTCAAGAGTATAGATATCATACGTGTGTTGGCGTACGCTTTCGCCAGCATACCGATCAGCACTAGGAAACATTGTAGAACAGTCGGTGAACTAAGCGCGTCTTTGACAAGAGAAGACCACGACACGCCCCCAGGCTATGTGCCGATAACGTCACCTGGCCAGCGTGCATATAGGCCGCCGCCGTCGACCGAGCTGTCTCAACCTCTCAGTACGAGGTCGTTTGAAAAGTCCGTGCAAAGTCCGAGGGATGGCACCACCGGCGCGTATCGAGGTCATTTTTAGTTTGTAGCGTCTTTGGAAAGAACGCACACCAAGTTTCAGCCATATTGGTCTATTTCTTTGTTTTTGACATTCGTGTGAATCAAGGAAGTCGAGTGACTATCAAAAAATGGACGAAAAAATATTTCGTGTGGTGACTAAACATTATGAAAGGCAAAGCGCCTCAGGAGACTAAAGAGAAGCTTGATAAACATTACGGTGACCCTGCACATTCAATTAGAACAGTTTGTAAGTAGTTTCAAAATTTTCGGAGTGGCCATAGGGCACAAATGGTGCTGAACGTTCTGGACGCCCTGTGGAGGTTATGACTCCAGAAATCATTGATAAAATCCATGATATGGTGATGGATGACAGAAGGGTTAAGGTGCGTGAGATTGCTAGTGTTGTGGGCATCTTGAATGAATGGATACATAATATTTTGCATAAACATTTGGACATGAGAAAGCTGTCCGCTAGATGGGTTCCGCGACTGCTCCCGCTTGACCAAAAACGGAATCGTGTGAAGTGTAGCAAGGATGGTTTGCACCTCTTCAGGAAGAACCCGCAGGACTTTTAAGCGTCATTTCGCCACTGTGGATGAAACTTGGATACATTACTATACTCCTGAGACCAAACAACAATCTAAACAATGAGTTACCAAGGGAGAATCTGCATCAAAAAAGGCGAAGACCGTTCCTTAGGCCGGAAAGGTGATGGCGACTATCTTTTGCGATTAGCAAGGGACAATCCTCATAGACTATCTGGCAGAGGGTAAAACTATTACAGGTGCATACTATTCATCGTTATTGGAAGGTTTGAAAACCGAGCTGCAAGAAAAACGCCGGCGATTTGACCGCAAAAAAGTCTTTTTCCATCACGACAATGCACCAGCACACACCTCAGCAGTTGTGGTCGCAAAATTGATGGAAATAGGATTCCAACACGTTTCACATCCCCCCTATACTCCAGACTTGGCTCCCTCGGACTAGTATTTCTTCCCCAATTTGAAGAAATGGCTGGCGGGACAAAGATTTTATTCAAACTAGGAGGTGAGTTCAGCAACTAATAGCTATTTTGCAGACATGGGCAATTCCTATTATTCGGAAGGGATCAACAAATTAGAACAGCGTTCGACGTTGTGTATAAGTCTAAAAGGAGACTGTGTCGAATAATAAAAAAGGTTTACCCCAAACACGTAACTAGTTTTTATTTTTACACGGACTTTTCAAACGCCCCTCGTACGTCGCATAGGGACTCTGTTCGCGTTGGACCTCAATAGGTCGCCCTGTGCTCTAATTTGGTAGTTCTTTAGTAGCGATTTACCTTCAAAAAAATTTCGCCTATTATTTATCCCCTTATAAGTTGAATTCCCAAATGTGGTGAAACATTGTTTTTAATTCCTGACTGTGAAACCAAATACCAATTTACGTAGTTATAGCTTTCAAATTGCCTCACTAGGGCCATATTTTCAAAAAGCCTTACATCCCTTATTTCACCCCCGTAGGGGTGGAGACTCGAAAAATTCATTCTTAGACGACGCCTACAAAGGAAAGTCAATACCTTCTCCAAATTTCAAGTTTCGATTCTTAGCTGTTTGGGCTGGACGATGATGAGTCGGCCAGTCATAACATTGCGTTTCATATATAGAAATTATGGTCATTAACATTAAAAACATGCGAAAGAGTTGATCGTTCTCGTTGCATCGGTTCAGGAAATTTATAATTACGTGACTGACGTTTCAGCGTTATGTTAGAGATGTGTGATGAAGCTTCGTTACCTCTGGCAAACTACATAGCACAGAATTTATCGAGCAGCCTTTGTGACAGGTCGTTTGTATATTTCACATTTCATTAAGCATATTTTATTGACATTACCTTCCGTATTGTTACTTTAGTGAAATCCTTGACGTGCTCCGCAGATGTCACTGCAGACATCAGAAACGCCGGCCGCTGTGGACGAGCGGTTCTAGGGGGCTTCAGTCCGGAACCGCGCTGCTGCTACGGTCGCAGGGTCGAATCCTGCCTCGGGCATGGATGTTGTGATGTCCTTAGATTAGTTAGGTGTAAGTAGTTCTAAGTCTAGGGGACTGATGACCTCAGATGTTAAGTCCCATAGAGCTTAGAGCCATTTGACCATTTGAACATCAGAAACTATCAAAGATATAGGAGCTATTGAAATGCGAAGCAGTCATTAATGTAAATATATGCAGTTATTAATAACCAGAGTGTAAATGCTAGCCACTCATCAGGTTATGTTGGCCATCTGTATTAACGTTCGCTTCTTCTGCTGAAGTGTAACGAGAAGCCAGGGAAAAGCATCAACCGACGTGTGTGGAAAATCTTGGACTAATGCTAAGGGAAGGTGGAGTTGGAATTCAATGTCATGTGCACTACCTCCACGTTTTTGACGTTTACGCGCAAATTCAGAGTGCTAAATCCTATTCCCTACGTTATCTTGCCTACTTGCCATTAAAAACACACTGAAGTGTCAGTCATGGGATCACTCTTTTGCGTGGGGTTGTGCAGCAGCTCGACTTAGTAGGGCTCCACAGTTCGTCGGAAGTCACCAGCAGAAATATTCGGGCATGCTGCCTTTATAGCCGTCCACAATCGTGGAAGTGTTGCCGATGAAGAATTTTGTGCACGAACTGACCTCTCGATTGGCTCTGAGCACTATGGGACTTAATATCTGAGGTCATCAGTCCCCTAGAACTTAGAACTACTTAAACCTAGCTAACCTAAGGACAACACACACATCCATGCCCGAGGCAGGATTCGAACCTGCGATCTTAGCAGCCGCGTGGTTCCAGACTGAAGCGCCTAGAACCGCTCGGCCACAGCAGCCAGCGAAGTGATTTAGGAAAATCACGGAAAACGAAAATCAGGATGACCGGACGCGGGTTTGAACCTTCGTCCTCCCGAATGCGAGTCCAGTATACTAACCACCATTGCGCCACCTCGCTCGGTCAAATACTATGTTGAAATTCATTACTTAGCTCTCTTTCCCTTCAAAAGACAGGAATTCATTTTTTACGAAAGCGTGGTTCCGGACTGAAGCGCCTAGAACCGCTCGACCACAGCGGCCGGCCTACAATGCTCTTCAAATGTGAGTGAGTGACATGTTCGGAAACATGAAGCCCGTGAATGGCTGCAAATGATCTCAAAGTATCCGAACATAACCTTTTACGATCAGCGATCGTTTCAGTTGGACCAGAGGACCCAGCCCACACCATGTGAACACAACCCAAAGCACTGAAAGCGTAATACTAATACATTTAGTCGTTAAGATCGGTGCTTGACGTCAGCTAAAAATGAGCAAAAATGTGACTGTCAGCAGTACTTCGCATAGTGCGTGATGACATAAATACGGCTTTTTGCCCTCCTTCACGTGACGGAAGATGTTTCGGAACTTAATACGGCAGGGAGTGAAGCGTGCGCGTTCAGTATGTATCTATAGACCAAGCCGCAAGGCGTCGAGATACCACGACACGTGTAGCACGCCACTGGACCGCAAGACGTTCTCGCAGAAGGCGTTAAGTTGCCTCAATTAGGTCATCCCAGCCGGCGGCCCCTTAACTGGCACAGTTAGGCCTGCCCGCACAACACGTGTTAGCGCTGCCCCAGTGCTCCCGGCCACGTCCTGACGTCCGTAGCGGCCAACGCAACTTCCGTTCGTAATCCCGTTACCACAAGGCGGTACGTGTCCGCAGCTTCAGAGAGGAAGAAAGACCAGTCAGTTAGCAACTGTGGGACGGCACAATTATCGGAACTTCCGTCGACGACTGACGAAAAGTTAGCTTTCGTTTTCCAACCTCTGCCGCTCGTGCGCCGAGGGATTTACTTTATCGAAGTTTAAGTCGATAAATTAATTGTGTTATGTAGCGGCACTTCTGCAAAGAGCGGCCGAGAATGCAGCGGATGATGGACAGGCTCAGAGGCAGAAAAATGAAGCGAGGCACGTCTGTCCGACAACGTCCAGTGAACAAGTTACAATCGTCTCACATAACTTTTAACCTGTTCACAGTGAAGTTTCGGGCAGATGTTCCTGATAATACCACTACTCTGCACTGAAAATCTATCCCTGTCAGAAGCAGTTAATTCCAGTTCATTTCGACGTGAAATAAACAAATATGATGCTTGGTTGGTTGATTTGGGGAAGGGGTCCAAAAAGAGAGGTCATCGGTCTTATCGGATTAGGGAAGGAAGTCGGCCGCGTCATTTCAAAGGGACCATCCCGGAATTTGCTTGAAGTGATTTAGGTTCAAATGGTTCTGAGCACTATGGAACTTAATATCTCAGGTCATCCCCTAGAACTTAGAACTACTTAAACCTAACTAACATAAGGACATCACACACACATATCCATGCCCGAGGCAGGATTCGAACCTGCGACCGTAGCAGCAGCACGGTTCCGTACAGGAGCGCCTAGAACCGCTCGGCCACAGAGGCCAGCAAAGTGATTTAGGAAATCCACGGAAAACCGGACGCGGGTTTGAATCGCCGTCCTTCCGAATGCGAGTCCAGTATACTAACCATTGCGCCACCTCGCTCGGCCAAAATGACGTTGAAATTGTTTTCTTAGCTCTCTTTCCCTTCAAAACACAGGAATTCATTTTACGACAGACAAAAATTTTGCAATGATCGTAATTTGTTTACTGCTACAAACTAATGCTGTCAACACAGTGCCCTGTATTTTGTTCCTACAAAATCCATTGTGTGTATGTAACTTTCTTTAGATGTTCTTAGAGAACCTATCTGCTTTTTTTCCTCAGCAATTTCCTGTGTCTTAATTTAAATTTCATAGGCAAAATAAGAAATCTAGTTAAAACCTTTATTTACCTTGTTGGGTGCAAAATAAATATTCATAATTTATATTTTCTTGATTTATTCTGAAATTACATTGAAATGAATACTCCTAGCTGCATACAGGCGTTGATGTAAGTCAACGGTGTCAGTTAAAAATGTGTGCCCCGACCGCGACTCGAACCCGGGATCTCCTGCTTACATGGTGACGCTCTACCCTTTTTTTTTTTAATCTCATTTTGCTCCTTATAGTTCGTTGCAACTGCTCGTGGCGGACGTCCTCTGACGCCCGTTGCAGTTCATTATTGATCGATTCATTTTTTTTTATTACAGAGGGCAGCTAGCCCTCTGACAGAACACGCTGAGCTACCGTGCCGGCATCCATCTGAGCCACCGAGGACACAGAGGATAGTGCGACCTCAGGGTCTTATCTCTGGCACGTCTCCCGTGAGACCCACATTCACAATTTATTGTCCCACACTATATTCATAGTGCCCCTGCCCATTATACTCATTACTCGCGTCTTTTTGCCGATTCCCGTTAAGAGTTCGGGCACAGTCTGTGCATTCGCACAGAAGAAGATGGTCAAATGGCCGGTGAGCCACTGATGATCTCAGAACTTAAGTCCCATAGTGCTCAGAGCTATATATATATATATGTGGTATCTGTTCTTTCGGATACCATCTTCATATTTATTCTGTTTACACTTACGCTTAATTCAATTTTAAGATGCCATATAAATGTGTTAACAGTGTGAAAATCTTTTACTTCTCTCCAAAGTAGGCCAGAAAGGCTCAACAATATTGAGATAGATTGTGGTGCTCAGGGGAGACGCGAGAATTCATGCTCGTGATCACAAAACCAGTTCTGGATGATCCTAACTGTGTGAAAAGGGGCCCTGTAGTCTAATAACACAGCGTCACTACTGGGGAACAAACATTGTACCATGGGATGGAATTGACCAGCCAAAATGATCACATAAACCTTGGCACTAATGTGACCTTGCAGTTTACCCATGGATGATGTAACACCACAATGGTTCTGTTCACCGAACTCCGGTGTTGTTCCAATCCTGGGACGTAAACTCGGCCACAGGTTGGAAACAGTGTGTAACAAGACTCATTCGACCAAATGCTTTACTTCAGTTGGTGCATAGTCCACGTTTTGTGGCCTCGGCGCCACGTTTTCCTGCTGGGAGCTTTTGCGACACTGATGATCACAATCCTTCTCAACGGCCAGTTGTCACGATCACCCACATACATTTTCGTCCACGTTGTGACTTAGCGCATCTTCGATGCGGTGCGTCTTGAAACTCTAAACATTTCGGCTAGCTTCGTTACGGAAAAACCCATCATACGAGCACCAAAAATTTGCCCACGTCGGAATTCACTTGGCTCCAATACAATGTACTCACAACTATACAGAACAGTGTTGTGGCCACAACTGCCACTTGCAACGTACTGAGGACATTGCACAGGTGCCGTCCGTGGT
The DNA here is from genome assembly GCF_023864345.2 of Schistocerca serialis cubense. Taxonomy (NCBI): domain Eukaryota; kingdom Metazoa; phylum Arthropoda; class Insecta; order Orthoptera; family Acrididae; genus Schistocerca; species Schistocerca serialis. The sequence goes on from NC_064649.1 coordinate 29,939,304, forward strand.
CAAATACAATAAATTGTACGAGGGTCATTCAGTAATTAAAAAGACAAATTGGTCTGGGGGAAAAACTGTTAGTAGGCAAGTTTGGAACTTTTATGGCTTTGAGTTGGCACCACTGGGATGAGCCCTGATTAGCTGATGTATCAACACTGTTTTGTTTATAACCTCAAAAATACATTCAAGATGGCGAGTCTGTTTGAAAACGTCCACATTAGCTGAACAACGTTATGTTATTCGTTTTTTACTTGCTGAAACCACTGAATATATACTGTAGAATGTCCAAAGTTTATGGTGAAAGTTGCATGAATCGTGCAAATTTTTACAAGTGGGTAGAGCAGTTCAAAAATGATGGCGACTCAGTGACTGATGAACACCGTTCTGGCCGACCAGTTGCTATTCCAACTCCCTCACTTGAAAGTCGAATTGATGACATTTTTCGTGCCGACCGCCGTGTGACTATGGAAATGACAGTTGATACGATTCAAGTTAGTACTAGTACAGTTCATAACATTATCTGTAACAAGATGAAGTACCGCAAAACATGTGCAAGATGGGTCCCAATGGAGTTGACGCGACTATACAAGGAAACAAGGTTGAGAGTGTGCACAGAGCTAAAGGAACGTTATGAAAGAAGGTGAGCACTTCCTCAACAAAATTTTAACATGTGATGAAACTTGGGTTCACTATTATGAGCCAGAATCAAAAAGATAAAGCAAGTAGTGGAAGTACACCAACTCACCTGTCAAGAAAAAAATCCAAGCATCAGCAGGAAAAGCCATGTTGACGGTGTTTTGGGACTGTGAAGGTCAAATTTTTTGCTATTACCTCGAATAGCAGCGTAGAATGAACAGCCAATACTACTTGGATTTGCTTTTAAACAAGGTGAAGCAAGCCATGAGAGAGAGAGACGTCGCGGATCTCAGAGCAGAGGAGTGATTCTCCAGCAAGACAACGCACGTCCTCATACTGCCCAACTAACCCGTGAAACCATCGACAAAAATGGGTTGGGAAGTACTGCCTCATCCCCCTTACAGTTCTGATTTAGCACCTACTGATTTCCATTTGTTTGGTGCACTGAAGGAGGCGTTACACGGGAAGAGGTTCCAGGACAACGAGGACGTGAAAAAGTTTGTGGGAAATTGATTCAAACATCAAGATGAAGAGTTCTTTGCAGCCGAAATAAAAAATTTTGTAGCCAGTTGGAACAAGAGCATAAATGTTCAAGGGGATTACGTTGAAAAGTAGAAGAAGTATTGTTTTGTAAAAATAGACGCTTTTTTTCTCCAGACCAATTTCTCTGTTTAAATATTCAATGACTCTCGTATAATCCGCATACTTAGCTGTCATCTTTATGTTCAAGGATGGATTTCTCGCGGTGTTTCCATATTTTCGTCCGACTCTTGTACAAAACGTCCAAGGGATCACCATGGAAACGTTTGCCATCGGAGATTTTGATAGTGGTACAGTCAACAAATGTACACTTATGTGTCGAAACATAATCTTCACTGCCTACCACGATCTTGAACGTCGCCAGGTGACATAACAGCCACTTGACACCGTAAGGAAAGGATCTTTGTGGACCAGAGACGAATGGCGAACCATTGTAACGAGGATACGGGCGGCAAATGGAGAAATGCACTGACGTAAGCTACTTTGACAGAAGTTATGTCCTGGACGGGGGAACGGGCACCTGGGAAATGGCAACGCTGGTCGACAATTGGTGTGCTACTGTCGTGACCATCTACGGAAAGTGCCCGAAGACCACTCAAACCACGAGTACGTGAGAAAGCGTTGGTCGCCCACGCCTCACCATGGAACGTGGAAGTCTGAGGATTCCCGCAAGATAGGCGGAGATCTGTCGCAAATCTGACGACAGGGTACAGTGCTGGTGCAGGGACAAGTGTTTCGGAGTACACTGTTTGGTGCACACTTTGGAACATGAGACTTCGCAGCGTACGAACCTGTGTGTCCCATGTTGACACTACGACATCGTCAGCTACGATTCAGTGGGAATTGGATCATCAAGATTGGACCGTGGATCAATGGGAACATGTCGGCTGGTTTCTTCTTACTCCAGGTCGACTGTCATGTCGGTTTAGACCCGACATCGGGTCGAACGTCTGCTCCAAACATCCACTGTGCCGAGGACGGAGGCCGATGGCAGTAGAAAGCTGTGGAGGATAGTCATATGGTCCTCCATCGGACCTATGATACTAATCGAAGGCACCATGCCAGCTCTAAGCTAAGTGTTCATTGTTGTGGTCCACTTGGATACCGTCCTGCTTGATGTCTTCCACAACGGCGATGGCATCTTCCAGCAGGATAACAGTCCATGATCAAGGCCAGAATTGTGGTAATGTTGTTTGAGGAGCATCACGATGAACTTAAGTTTAAGAATTGGGCACCAAATCAAGAATGATCCTGGTCGTACGTGAAGTACAAGAGTCGCAAGACATAATGAATACCTTCACTGCGAGACAATGTTGGTAATGTATGACCAGGCCGCTAAAGCGGAGTTACTCAGCTCGCCAGATCTGAACCCAGTGAAACATTTGTGGGCGCTGTTGGTTGCCAGTCTCACGCCGACAAACTACCAGCTCATGTTTGGCTATTGGGTGGTCTGTGCGTTGACACATGGTGTAGCATACCTCTGGAAACTTACCGAGCTATTACTATTGCTGTATTGCGTTGCAAAATGTAGACTACCTTTTTTTTGGGTCCTCAGTCTTCTGACTGGTTTGATGCGGGCCGCCACGAACTCCTCTCTTGTGTCAACCTCTTCATCTCAGAGTAGCACTTGCAACCTGTTAGCTGTATGTATCCCAGTCTCTGCTTTCCTCTACAGTTTTTGCCCTCTCCTGCTGCCTCTAGTACCATGGAACTCATTCCCTGATGTCATAAAGGGCGTCGTAAAATCCTGCCCCCATCTCCTTGTCAATGTTTTCCACGTATTCATCTCCAATTCTGCGCAGAACCTCCTATTTCCTTACCTTATCAGCCAACCTAGTTTTCAACATTCGTCTGTAGCACCACATATCAGGTGCTTAGGTTCTCTTCTGTTTCACAGTCAATATTTCACTACCATACGACGCTGTGATCCAGTTGTACATTTTCAGAAATTTCTTCAAGTTAAGGCCTATATTTGATACTAGTAGACTTCTCTTCGCCAGGAATGCCCTTTTTGCCAGCTCTAGTCTGCTTTTGATGTCCTCCTTTCTCCACTCATCCTAGGTAATTTGGCTACCTAGGTAGCAGAATTCCTTAACTTCATCTACTTCGTGACCGTCAATACTGATGCTAAGTTGCTCGCTGTTCTCATTTCTGCCACTTCTCATTACTTTCGTATTTCTTCGATTTACTCCCAGTCCATATTCTGTACTCAGTGGATTATCCATTCCATTCAGCATATCACGTAATTCTTCTTCACTTTCACTCAGGATAGCGATGTTATCAGCGAATCGTATCACTGGTATCCTTTCACTTTTAACTTTAACTCCACTCCTGAACCTTTGTTTTATTTGCATCACTGCTTACAGATTGAACAGTAGGCGGGGAAGACTACATTCCTGTGTTACACCCCTTTTAATCCGAGTACTTCGTTCTTGGTCATCCACTCTTATTATTCCCTCTTGGCTCTTGTATATATTCTGTATGACCCGTCTCTCCCTATAGCTTACCCGTACTTTCTTCAGAATTTTGAACATCTTGCATCATTTTACGTTGTCGAACGCTTTTTACAGGTCGACAAATCGTATGAACGAGTGGACTTACACGGCAATTATATGATGATCATCCAATTTTCCCTCGTCAGTGTATTTATGTGCATGAAAATATTCCAAGGTCGACCGAATCATTTAGGGGAAACAATGGCCACGTGAAATTCTAGCAAATTAGGTCCCAGGAATTCCAAAATTTTAGAGACTTTTTTGATTTTAAATTTGAAGTGGAATAACAATTGGCAGAAAAATTCTTTCGTGTGATGTAATTACACATTAACAATTTTCGAATTTTTTATTAACTTGTACTGTGAAGCCTTGCGTCTTGTCAAATCTCATTATTGTAGCTCAACGGGAAGTACCCTGTGAGTAATGAGTTAGGTAGAGTGTTTCAGAGTACGAAAAAAAAAAAAGTGAGGTAAGTGCTCGTATCTTTTGTTTGCTATTTCTCTACCGTTCCACTAACAGCGCGCGGGAAAAATAAACCTCTAAAGCTTATCTTGCGAGCTCCGATTTTTTTCACTTAGCTTGTAAGCTTACTAAGCTCAGAAACATACATTTATTACACCACCAAGGAATTTTGTACCCTAGTATGTGACACAAATTTGAACTTGCCACGCCTACACATTTTCGAGAAAAGGGGTTCTTAATGGACGGAGTGACTGACGCAGTCGGATAACAAATTTAAAAAATTTCTTGTGATATAATTACATATTAACAATCTTCGAATTTTTGGTTTACTTTTACCGTACAACTTTGCTTCGTACCAAATTTCATGATTCTAGGTCAGCGGAAAGCACACTGTAGGTTCCGATGAATGGGTTTGCGAATATTAAAATACGTGAAAAAATGGCCGTATCTTTTGACTCCATTGACTTAGAAGCTGTAGTTCGTTATAGCGCCAAGGGATTTTACTGCTTAGTATGTAGCGTAAATTTCAACTAGGAGGGAAAATGCTTTTAAGAGTCAGACCGACAGACAGACGACAAAGCGATTTGGAAATAGTTATGTTTCTACGGATTGCGGTGCGGAACCCGAGAAACATCATAGTTTAGTTGTTAGCAGATAATGCGGTATAGTATGGAAGATCTTCGGGAAATTCAGAAAACTGGAATGCACGCAGTTGTCTGCCTCTTGCGTCAGCAGGATACCATGTGTGGATAAACCAAACCGTGCGTCAGAGCAGAGCTGTAATATTGACAGCGTTATTGGCGAGAATTGACCCCGAAACTGTCAAATGCGCGCAGCGGGATGTGTGGCTGCCTGCGTACGGACGGACGTCCGACACGTCAGACGGCGTCGGCCTCCGCTGACTGATAGCTGCCATCAATTAGCTCAGGGGCGCCACAGATGGCTGCCTGCGAAAAATGGCGGCTTTGCTCGCGCGCGACAATTTATACTGCCCCGCTGTCAAGCCGCGCACTCCTGCAAATACATTTGCGGGATTGAGTTCTGCGGGCGCCTCGCAAATGAATCAGAGCGCTAAAAGAGTAATTAAAAACTAAACCACTTCTATCAGCCGCCCCCATAGCGCCTAAATAAATGAAACGTGGTCCAGGTCATTGTTAAAGCAACCGCACTATTCACGCGCTAGTTAAGCTGAACATTAAGCGGTGTCGGTACAAGTTTCAAAAATAAAGCTCTGAAAAAATGTGGATGACTACAGCGACGCAAAAAAAAGTACAGATTGGTCTCGTCACTAAAGTGGCATCTGGCGTGGCGTACCGGTGGTTCTCAGCTACACTGGAGCACCAAAGAAACTGGCATAGGCATACGCATTCAAATACAAAGAGATGTAAACAGGCAGAACACGGCGCTGCGGTCGGCAACGCCTATATAGGACAACAAGTGACTGGCGCAGTTGTTAGATCGGTTACTGCTGCTACAATGGTAGATTATCATGTCAGTTTGAACGTGGTGTTTTAGTCTGCGCACGAGCGGTGGGACACATCATCTCCGAGGCAGCGATGAAGTGGCGATTTTCCCGCGCAACCACTTCACGAGTGTACCGTGAATATCGGGAATCCGGTAAAACAGCAAATCTCCGACATCGCTGTGGACGGAAAAAGATCCTGCAAGAACGGGACCAACGACTACTGAAGAGAATCGTTCAGCGTGACACAAATGAAACCCTTCCGCAAATTATTGCAGATTTCAGTACTGGTCCATCAACAACTGTAGAATGAAGGCTTTCACGACCGGGTGACATGGCTGTTGATATACTTTCCGGGATGTGAGGTCGTGGTCCAAGAACTTTTCTGCTCCTTACGTTTCGTCCAGGACTGCGCTGGACTTCCTCAGAGGCGCTGCTCCGCTGAGTCTTGCCGACTGACTGGTCGGGTGTCTGAGAGCGACTTATATATTGTGAGAAAGGGGGGGGGGCGTGGTTCAGGTGACACGTGATGAGCAGTGATAATCCATAGCAAAGATAAGGTTGACTATCGATTACCACCTTGTCAAAGATAAAAATTGTTAGCAATTTTGTAGAGCCACAGTCCATATATCGCTAAGTTTCATAGCCTCCTCTTTCCTATTAAAATTATCGTGATGTTTATAAATTTCGATAGCTTCTCTATATAGCCGTGGATAGTAATTTAACGTTGTAGATAAAATATTTGGATGCTGAAGCAGGCTTTTGAAAAAAACGGCTATTCAAGAAAAGAGATAAATAGAATTTTGCGTCCAAGGAACAGAAACCCAAAAAATAAGAATGAACCACAACGACAGAAAAATACAGTAGTTCTCCCTTTTATTAAAAAAGTAACAGATCGGATCGGTGAGATTTTACGAAAACATGACATAAAACCAATCTTTAAACCAACAAAGAAAATAACTCAAGTACTACGATCTGTGAAGGATAAACGCCCACCCCTGTCGACATGTGGTGTGTATAAAATTCCATGTACCTGTGGTAAAGTTTACATTGGTACTACCAAAAGAAGCGTAAACACGCGACTGAAAGAGCATAAAAGTCTTTGTCGACTTGGAAAAATAGAAAAGTCAGCTGTAGCGGAACATGCTCTTCAAGCAGGCAACCACCAAGTGAAGTTTTCGGATACCGAAGTTTTATCTAAACGTTAAATTACTATCCACGGCTATATAGAGAAGCTATCGAAATTTATAAACATCACGATAATTTTAATAGGAAAGAGGAGGCTATGAAACTTAGCGATATATGGACAGTGGCTCTACAAAATTGCTAACAATTTTTATCTTTGACAAGGTGGTAATCGATAGTCAACCTTATCTTTGCTATGGATTATCACTGCTCATCACGTGTCACCTGAACCACGCCCCCCTTTCTCACAATATATAAGTCGCTCTCAGACACCCGACCAGTCAGTCGGCAAGACTCAGCGGAGCAGCGCCTCTGAGGAAGTCCAGCGCAGTCCTGGACGAAACGTAAGGAGCAGAAAAGTTCTTGGACCACGACTTCACATCCCGGAAAGTATATCAACAGCAATCAACAACTGTCAGCGTGCGAACCATTCAACGAAACATTATCGGTATGGGCTTTCCGAGCGGAAGGTCCACTCGTGTACCTTCCATCAGTGCACGACGCTAAGCTTTACACCTCGCCTGGGCCCGTCAACACCGATATTAGACTGTTGATGACTAGAAACGAGTTGCCTGGTCGGACGAGTCTCGTTTCAGATCGTATCTAGCAGATGGACGTGTACGGGTATGGAGACAACCTCATGAATCCATGGACCCTGCATGTCAGTAGTGGACTGTTGAAGCTGGTGGAGGCTCTGTATTGGTGTGGGGCGTGTGCAGTGGGGGTGATATGAGATACGATTCTGATAGGTGACACGTACGTAAGCATCCTGTCAGATCACTTGCATCCATTCATGTCCATTGTGCATTCCGACAGACTTGGGCAATTCCAGCAGGACAATGCGACATCCCACACGCCCGACATGGCTCCAGGAACGCTCTTCTGAGTTTAAACCCGCTGGCCACCAGTCTCCACCGACATGAACTTTATTGAGTATGTCTGTGATGCCTCCAACCTGCTGTTCAGATTTCCACTCCGGCGTACTGTTATCGATTTATGGTTACCCCTACAAGATTCATGGTGTCATTTCTCTCCGGCACTACTTTAGAAATTAGTCGAGTCCATGCCATGTTGTGCTGCGGTACTTCTGCTTGCTCGCGTGGGCGCTACAGATATTAGGCAGGTGTACCAGTTTCTTTGGCTCTTCACTGTAATTTACTGAAACACCTGCACATATACAGGGTGTTACAAAAAGGTACGGCCAATCTTTGAGGAAACATTCCTCACACACAAACAAAGAAAATATGTTATGTGGACATGTGTCCGGAAACGCTTACTTTCCATGTTAGAGGTCATTTTATTACTTCTCTTCAAATCACATTAATCATGGAATGAAAACACACAGCAACAGAACGTACCAGCGTGACTTCAAACACTTTGTTACGGGAAATGCTCAAAATGTCCTTCGTTAGCGAGAATACATGCATCCACCCTCCGTCGCATGGAATCCCTGATGCGCTGATGCAGCCCTGGAGAATGGCGTATTGTATCACAGCCGTCCACAATACGAGCACGAAGAGTCTCTACATTTGGTACAGGCGTTGCGTAGACAAGAGCTTTCAAACGCCCCCATAAATAAAAGTCAAGAGGGTTGAGGTCAGGAGAGCGTGGAGGCCATGGAATTGGTCCGCCTCTACCAATCCATCGGTCACCGAATCTGTTGTTGAGAAGCGTACGAACACTTCGACTGAAATGTGAAGGAGCTCCATCGTGCATGAACCACATGTTGTGTCGTACTTGTAATGGCACATGTTCTAGCACAGGTAGAGTATCCCGTATGAAATCACTGCGGTGAATCGAGGAAGTACAGTAAATACTGACGAAACTAAAATGAGCTCTAACATGGAAATTGTTTCCGGACACATGTCCACATAACATCTTTTCTTTATTTGTATGTGAGGAATGTTTCCTGAAAGTTTGGCCGTACCTTTTTGTAACACCCTGTAGATTAACGCGCAGTGAACTAGTTTTTGAGAGAAGGAGGTGATACGACTTAGATCGAACACTCGTGGTGGATTAACTGTTCTTTTAGATGGTTCCAAGCTCTATCTCAGAAAATACGATCCACAGTCGCCGGCCGGCGTGGCCGAGCGCTTCTAGGCGCTTCAGTCTGGAACCGTGGGACCGCTACGGTCGCAGGTTCGAATCCTGCCTCTGGCATGGATGTGTGTGATGTCCTTAGGTTAGTTAGGTTTAAGTAGTTCTAAAGGGGATAATGAGCTCAGATGTTAAGTCCCATAGTGCTCAGAGCCATTTGAACCATTTGATACACAGTCAAAATTCGATAACACGCAGAGCACAGTTTATTTGGAAACTAGAGCATGATCTCCTGGTTTGTTTTGTTTTGTTTTATGAACGCGGTCTGATAGCTGTGTGGGTCATACAGTTCATAAAATTAAATTACAGCTTTTTAAGAGCACACGTTTTTATAACCCTTTGCCGAACTCCACTGGCACCGAAATCCTCCGCCATATTGTGAATATTCATGGCATACTGCAGGTCAGGTGAATAATTACAATAAAAAAAACTCAGTCAGTAGAATATGGGTGTAGAGCCAAAACCGTAATCGAATGAAAAAGAAAGTAGAAGAACGGTTACATCGGGAAACTTATCACTTAGACTATTCTACAACGTCGTGGTCCCTAAAACAGGAAGTGTTAGGAAGATAATGTATGATGGATAATGTTACGTTTCAGATGAGACAGCAGAGCGTGTGGGACAGAGGGGAGCCGTGTGGGGACGAAGACACGAGACAGAAGCCAGAAGACGGGTGGCCGCTCTAGAATCGTGTTCCTTAATGACGCTCCGCCCTCGAGAGCGGCCAGCCCGCTACTCTCAGCTACGCCGCGTAATGAGACGGCCGGCCACACGCGGGCGCGCTGTGGGTTGCCGCGCTGCAAGGGGCGTCTTGTTTCTCTGCGGCGCGTCCAGGCAGTGGCAAAAGGCCGCGCCGTAGCGGCAGAAAGGTGGAGCCGTTATAAAGAGCTAATGACGATAGGTCTGACCGCAGCGTCTCAGGGATACACGAGGCCCTGTATTCACAGCCGGTGTCACCTCACCAACACGTTTCGTGTCCTCCTCAGAGACTGATACTGCCGGTCAAACTATTACGGAGTTGAAGGGTAAAATAAAAGTGAGTCCTCCACAGTGTTTGAGTGGTTGTGGCAGAAGGTACTGTCTGTCGTCTGCGTGAAATTTGTGCCAAATTAGATAGCTATTAATTGAAAAGTCAACATTTCAAATAGAGTTTTACTAACCAGGATAGTATTTCGTTCATAGCTTGGAACCATACTTTCCCAGTTATTTCCAAAACACTTATTTGTGGACATATATTTGGTTGCCGGTTTTGGCATGAAAGCGTCTATCCGCTCGTCGATCGAACCTTATGTGATAAAACATTTTGGATAGCTACTAACCTTTTGAGTCATCAGTCTTCTGATTGATTTCATGCGGACAGCCACGAATTCCTCTCCTGCGCCAACATCTCCGATAGCTCTTGCAACTTCCGTCCTCAATTATTTAGTGGATGTATTCCAATCTTTGTCTTCCTCTACAGTTTCTACCCTCTATGGATCCCTCTAGTATCATGGAAGTTATTCCATGATGCCTTAACACATGTTCTGTAATCCTATACCTTCTTGTCACTGTTTTCCATACAGTCCTTTCTTCGCCGATTCTGCGAAGAACCTAACTTTATCAGTCCACCTAATTTTCAACATTCTTCTGTCGCATCCCATCTCAAATGTTCAAATCTGTGTGAATTCCTAAGGGACAAAACAGCTGAGGTCATCGGATCCTGGGTATACACGTTTCGTAAACTAACTTATACTAAGTTATGCTTAGAACAACACACACACCCATGCCCGACGGAGGACTCGAATCGCTGGCAGGAGGGGATCTCTTCTGTTCGGGTTTATCCCGCACTTAATGCTTTGCTCCAAACTCACATTTTCAGAAATTTCTTTCTCAAATTAGGACTTGTGTTTGATATTAGCAGACTTCTTTTGGCCAGGAATGCATTTCTCGCCAGTGCTAGTATGCTTTTTATGTCGTCCTTGCTCTGTCCGTCACGGGTTACTTTGTTACCTATGTAACAGACTTCCATGACTTCATGTACTTCTGATCACAAGTCCCGATGTTAAGATTCTCATTACTTCGGTTTTTCTTTGATTATTCTCACTCCATATTCTGTACTCATCAGATTGTTCATTCCATTGAGCAGCTCTTAATTCTTCACTTCACTGAGGAAAGCAATGTCATCAGCGAATCGTTTCACTTACTTCCTTTCACTGTGAATTTTAATTCCATTCTTGAACCTTGCTTCTATTTCCGTCATTGCTTCTTCTGTGCATAGATTGAACAATAGGCTTGAAAGACTACATCCTCGTCTTACACTCTTTATAATTCGACCGCCTCGTTATATGCGACTAATAATGCGAAATAATGGTTAAGAGCACAACGAGCAGATCATGTCGCTATGGGGTGTTCGTAGCGCAATACTGGTTTTGCCTGTGACGTCATCGTACAACTATACGCGCATGAGCGTGGTTGTTACGAATTAGCTTTGTATAAAGTTAGAAATTGGCGTAGCGCCGAAACGCATTTGGCTACGACACTAACTCTGGTGTTATTGTGAAAAGCTTGAAGCGCACTGTTGGAGCCCAAATTAAGACATTACAAATATTCTCCGAAGTGAAAATTGGTATTAAATTGAAAATTACAAAATAGATATTTCTGTTTATACGACTCATAGGAATGCTCGGAATTACAGGAAACACAAGTCAGAGAAAAGCTCATATCGAAAGGAATGCAAAGAGCCTAAAAACTTCAGTATCGAGCGAATGGGAAACCTTCGGCAGCGTCGAAGAGAAAGGGAAGAAACGGCGAGAAAGGAATACGTAGTGGCGTCGTCGGGCATACAGCGGGTAGCAACAGATCATACTTGAGGTTTATATATTGTGCAACCATTTTACTACTCTTACCCCTCACGCTGGGTGATATGCCAGTACGGCGATGACGAATGCACGCTTCCAATGTGCGTTCACCGCGATGTCGCCAAACACGGATTCCACCATCATGGTGCTGTAAACAGAACCTGGATTCATCCAAAAAAATGACGTTTTGCCATTCGTGCACCCAGGTTCGTCGGTGAGCACACCATCGCAGGCGCTCCTGTCTGTGACGCAGCGTCAAGGATAACCGCAGCCACGGTCTCCGAGCTGATAGTCCATGCTGCTGCAAACGTCGTCGAACTGTTCATGCAGATGGTTGTTCTCTTGCAAACGTCCCCATCTGTTGACTCAGGGATCGAGACGTGGCTGCACGATCCCTTACAGCCATGCGGATAAGATGTCTGTCACCTCGACTGCTAGTGATACGAGGCCGTTGGGATCCAGCACGGCGTTCCGTATTACCCTCCTGAGCCCACCGATTCCACATTCTGCTAACGGTCATTGGACCTCGACCAACGCGAGCAGCAATGTCGCGATACGATAAACCGCAATCGCGATAGGCTACAATCCGACCTTTATCAATGTCGGAAACGTGATGGTACGCATTTCCCCTGCTTACACGAGGGATCACAACAACGTTTCACCAGGCAACGCCGGTCAACTGCTGTTTGTGTACGAGAAATCGGTTGGAAACTTTCCTCATGTCAGCACGCTGTAGGTGTCGCCACGGGCGCCAACCTTGTGTGAATGCTCTGAAAAGCTAATCATTTGCATATCACAGCATCTTCTTCCTGTCGGTTAAATTTCGTGGTGTAGCATTTTTAATGGCCTGTAGCGTAACGTGGACGTAGATATAAATAAGCAAAGCAATAAATGACAAATGTTCGTCACGCATTGTACACTGTTCATATTTACCACAGACGCAGAAACAAACACACACACACACACACACACACACACACACACACACACACACACACACACACACACACACACACACACACAGGGTGTGTTTGTCGGTCACTTTTCGCCCCACATTCCACTAATACCCGCAATTTGTGTAACGAGGGCCGGATTGCCCGATATGCCAATTTGCTGGTCATTACACGTCGAATTCCGTTAACGCCTAATCGGCGACCACTTGCGGCGCGTCATTCGATTGTCAGTCTGTAAAGGTTCCATTAGTGTGCGCTCCGATGCGTCATATGGGTCGTCCCCATCGCCGCAGAACAATATACCCAGATTAGCGAGACTGTTTTAAAAAATAAATACTTTTCAACGTGAAAAACCTTTACCAGCGTCCCAGGACCTGTATCATGATATACAAGGTAGTGGACAAAAATATGGAAACACAACACGTTACTATGCCCGATAAGGTGCGGGAAAAACATTGGCATTCAAAACAGATTCCAGTCGTCTCGCAATGAACAAATACAGGTCCTGTTTTCAAGGGAATCTCATGCCATTCTTCCTACAAAATAGTGGTGAGTTAAGGTAACAATGAAGATAGATAGCGACCACGCATGCTTCTCCACAAAGTACAAATCAACCGTTCCATAATGTTGAGATCTGGCGACAGCTCGTCCTCGTGGTCGGAAAACCAGCCCTGGACGATGCGAGCTGTGTGGATAGAGGCGTTATCATCTTGGAACACGCGTCGGAATAAAGATTGTACCATGGGATGACCTGATCAGCCGAAACTGGTCACGTAACCCTTGGCGGTAATTCATCCTTGCAGAGCAACCATGGGGCTCATGGAATACCAGTATATGGCTGCCCAAATCACCGCAGAACTTAGCCATGTGTCATTCTTGGGACAGAAATTGGAACAGTGTAAAAGGAGACTCACCTGGCCAAGTGACTTTCTTCCATTACTCCGTAGTCCAGGATGCATGGCTTCGGCGCCACGTTTTCCTGCTACTGCCGTTTGTATCACTCAGGAGCGGTTTTCTAATTCCAGCGTCCCCTGAACTTCCCATCTTATGGAGCTCCCTTAGTGTTGTGTTGGTACTACAGCGTTCTGCAATGACTTTTGCAGCTGTCGACCCCTTATTTATCGTCACAGTCATCTTTCACGTACATCTGTGACGACCACTCAACACACATTCGTCAACGTTCTGAGTTAGCGGATGATATTTTCCCGCTTTCCCTGTAAGCGGTATAAATCTGCGATAAGGACCCTCTTGAAATACCAAACACTTTGGCCCACTGGTTACGAAGGCAACCACCATAAGAGCGCCGACAATTTTCCCACATCCGAATTGACTTAGCTCCGACATTATGCACTCACAAGTACTCAGAACACTGTCGTGACCACGACTGGCACTTGCAACGTACGGAGGACAGCACAATCGGAAGCTTGGTTAGTATCTGCATGTGTATTCAATCATGAATGTTACGTCCGCCACAGACGGCCCCTGCCAGGCAGACTACACTCAAGACACCCATGCGTACCACATAACATACACAAGCACTTGCAGGCGCAACCAAGAGGGAAACAATTCTTCAAAATAAACAGAACTTGCTAGAGACTAATGCGAACCTTTTTCTGCACAGGTCGCCTCACAGACACAGGGAAGTTGGAGTACTCCGCCGACCTCCGCCGGCTTTATAAGGCCAGCGCAGCAGCAGTACAGCCAGTTCCTCGCCGAGCTGGGACCAGCTCCGACGGACCTCAACGACGCTCTTGATGAATAGTCATCTACATGTTATTTGTTTTCTTTGTGTGTGTATGTAGTGATTGTCTAGAGGTGTAGTTCAGTTTCAATAAACGACATTATACTAAGTGTTCTACAATACTGAGTCTTCTTCAATGAATTTCTCGGGTGTTTCTATATTTTGTTCCAACCCCTGCACAAGTGACAATATCATAAATTAAGTTCAAAAATGGTTCAAATGGCTGTAAGCACTATGGGACATAACATCTGAGGTCATCAGTCTGCTAGACTTTGAACTACTTAGAACTACTTAAACCTAAGGACATAACACACATCCATGACCGCGGCAGGATTCAAACCTGCGACAGTAGCAGCAGCGCGGATCCGGACTGAAAAGTCTATAACCGCTCGACCATAGCGGCCGGCATAAATTAAGTACTACAAGACGTATTCATATTCTAGTATAGTCCGCTTGTGCTCACGATCATCGAATACGCATGCGCTATTACTAGACACATCCCTTACAAAACCCGCGTCGACGAAATTTTTGAAAATTGTCAGTTCGGTAGCATTCAGCCTTCACATCGAAGAAGTGATGATAGAAGTAACGGGATTATTTAGGAGAGGTACTAGAATTAAGTGTGAAAGGATATCAATGATAAGATTAGTTCATAATATTGCCACCCGGAGTGATGGTGAGGTACATTCAAAGTGCCTGTCGAATGGTCCGAATAGTCAATAGGGAGTCCGCATCTCGTGGTCTCGCGGTAGCGTTCTCACTTCCCGCGCACGGGTCCCAGGTTAGATTCCCGGCGGGGTCAGTGATTTTCTCTGCCTCGAGAGGACTAGGTGTTGCGAGTCAATGATGATGAAATGATGATGTACACACAAGTCACCGAAGTGACGTCAGATAAAGATGTCTTGCAATACGGCGGCCGAACTCCCCCGCAGGGGCCTCCCGGCCATCAATGCCATCCGATCATTTCATTTCATTTTAGTCAATAGGTACAGAATATTAATTCAGAGTAAACCAAATGAGGAGGAGAAGAATGAGATCAGCGATAACCTTAACATCAAAACGGGGGAAGATGAGGGGTGCTTCAGAGGAAGAAAAGGAATTCTACTGTCTTACAAACAAAGCAGTCCGTGACGGACGAAGCAAGTGGGACATAAAAGCAGAGTAGCATAGAGAAATACGGCACCCTTCTCCGTAAGAACTTCTGTTAGTATCAAACACGGGTCTTAATCTGAGCAAGAAATTTGTCAGGATTTACATCTGGAGCATAGTGTCGTATGGAATTATGGAAATACCGGAAAAGAAGAGGATCCAAGCGACAGAGAGGTGGAGTTAGAAAAAGATGTTGAAAGTAAGATTAAGTGATTAGGTAATAAATGAGGAGATTCTCGATAGACTCTGCCAGGAAAGGAACATGTGGAAAAAAATAGACAAAAAGGAGTGTGATATATCGTTAAGACATCAGGGCATGATTTCCATTCTAGTAAATGGACCTGTAAAGGGTTAAAGTTGCCGGGGGACGAAATAGATTGAAAAGTATCCAACAAATAAGGTTGTCTACAACCTGCACAGAAATT
Organism: Schistocerca serialis cubense; assembly: GCF_023864345.2. Lineage (NCBI taxonomy): Eukaryota > Metazoa > Arthropoda > Insecta > Orthoptera > Acrididae > Schistocerca > Schistocerca serialis. The sequence continues at coordinate 29,955,277 of NC_064649.1, forward strand.
TCAGTTATAAGACTCAAAGGTAGTGAAAGACAAAGATGATTTGAATAAGCAACGAGGCAGGGCTGCAGTCTGTCCCCAATGCTATACTATCTGTAATCTGGCACGCAGTCGCTGTAGAACGAGCAGTGGAGCAGTAACTACAGAGTCCATCACTTTTCAGTGTACTGGGATTACAGAACCTGGTTCACGTCAGTAGGATGTTCATCTGAGACAGTTTTACAAATTTTAGGCAAATGGCTAGCATACCTGCCTAGTAAGCAAGGAGACCGGGGTTCAAGTACCGGCCATGGCACAAATTTTAATACATTTCTTCAGCTTCCGTCATTATCGTAGGATTCATGCAGTCTTGTATTCTGTTCATTGAGATTAATGGTCGTCTCTTCGAACTGTTGATATAGCCTCGACCACACTGCGACGCAAAATAGTGAAGGGCCCTAAAGTGGGGAAGAAGCGAAATTTTTACTTTACGACTTGAGAGAGTGTGTGATGTTATTTCAGTGATCACAAAATGCCAATCACATTCACAAAGAATTGGCAGTATGGACCCACGTCCCTCTGGAGGGGCTCCGTGCACACGTTCCGTTTTGAAGGCTGTCATGAAACTGTTTTATTCCTTACTGAGGCCAGTTGGTCCACAACTCTTGTAATTGGTGCTGGAGACTAGTGCTTGTACAGACTTGACGCCCGAACTGGTCCCACACATGTTCTAGTGAATGCAGATCTGGGGATCTGCTGGCCAAGTGAATACTTCATCGTGACACAGACAATTCGTAGAGGCAGGTGCCATGTTTTGTTAGGACCACAGAAGGAGATTTTACTGGGCGCCACTCTCAGCTATTTATCGTGCACTCAGGGAAACACTATGAGAGGTGAACGAGGAAAGCATTGGAACACTGATAATGTTTAGCGACAAGAAAACATTTATTGACGAAAACTCAACTTTGTACAAATCGGCTCAGGCAGCAGATCCTAAACTTCAACTACTATTCCAGAAGCTAAAGCTCGATAATAAACTTCTTGTGCTCCTAGAACGTTCACTGAAGACGGGCAGGTGTCGACTCCCAAGAAGCAGACGCGGCGCCAAGTACACAAGTGGAAGGCGGTTTTCTCGGTAATCGAGCTGACTTGGAACTGGCCGCTGTGTTGTGGCGCCGGCGCATATAGCTTCTCTGGCGCCACCAGCGCTGTGACTTGTTGGTGCTGCAGTGGCTCGGCTAGACGCCGTCTCTGGAGTGGGCTGTCTACCTATAGACGCCTGTGGTGCTGCCTGGTGTGGTCGGTGTTGTCGAGCATTGTCGTGTTGAAAAATGGCATCGCAATTTCATGAGTGGTAGCATACGAGGACGCTTCATGTCTGTCTGGAACCGTTGTTCCTTCCGGGATCCCTCAATCACTGCCTGCTGTGCCGGCCAGGATGACCGAGCGGTTCTAGGCGCTACAGTCTGGGACCGGGCGACCGCTACGGCCGCAGGTTCGAATCCTGCCTCGGGCATTGATGTGTGTGATGTCCTTAGGCTAGTTAAGTAGTACTAGGGGACTTATGACCTCAGAAGTTAAGTCCCATAGTGCTCAGAGCCATTTGAACCACTTGAACTTCTTGGGTGCCATGCTGGCTTGCAAATGGTTCAAATGGCTCTGAGCACTATGGGTCATCAGTCCCCTAGAACTTAGAACTACTTAAACCTAAGGACATCACATACATCCATGCCCAAGGCAGGATTCGAACCTGCTACCGTAGCGGTCACGCGGTTCCAGACTGAAGCGCCTAGAACCGCACGGCCACACCGGCGGGCCCTTAGGTTAGTTAGGTTTAAATAGTTCTATGGGACTGATGGCCTCACATGTTAAGTCGCATAGTGCTCAGAGCCGTTTGAACCATTTTGAACCACTGCAGTGGGGGTTGGCGGTGTGGATGGACTAATAACATTTCCGAATTGAAGAAACAGCACAGCCGTTGCGATTAAAAACTAATTTTTAACGCAACTAGTGTACTATTTCTTCACACCGGCGTTCTTCAAAAAAAGCTGCAGAAAATGAACAAAAGTCTAAATGAGGAGACTGGTCTCTGCGGTGGACGGAGACGTGTGAGGAGTAACGCTGGCGTAATCGGCACTCGGCGCTACCGACGAAAACTGCAACATTCAGTTTCACCTGACACAAACTGCTAGGTAGCTGCCGTTTGCAGAAATGAAAAAAACAGCGGAAGTCGACACGAAGTGTTCCATCAAATCAGGTATGTGACAAAAGCAAATGACAGAAACATCAGACCTACCCATCGTCCAGGTAGCTTTCACACAAGTAGGCTCTGACATCTTTATGGTAGAGGGGCGGACCGCTATCTCGTTATAGGTAAAATCTTTCATTTCCGAACACCTCTCGGACGGCAAGTAAAATCGATGTTTCCAGCGTATGAAGGTACGCCTCACCAGTTACGGAACCTTCAAAGTAAAATGCATCAATCAAACGGCACGATGACAGGCCACACCACACAATAATACCTGGTAGATTGACATGTGTGTCCACGTAAACGTGAAGATTTTCAGGAACCCAGTACAAGCAGCTGTGGCGGTTTACAGTACCGTTCAGTTTGAATCGAGCCTCTTCAGACCAGATACGCATCCCTGCAAACCGTTCATCCTCGCAAAGCATGCCTTCAAACCACTGGCAGTACTCCATCCTTCGAGCCGAGCCGTTCTCGTTCACAACGTGCAGCGATCTTGGAATGTACACTTCCCACTTTGCAGTCTCCAGAATTCGTCGCACGCTTGACCGGCTTACCCCGCTTTCACGCTGAGGTGTCCTCGTGAACTGTTGCAAAACAGCAGCGCTGGAAGCCCGTCATCCTTTTTTCTGGTCGGCCAGAGCTTTCCTTATACACATCCTGAACAATATTGCCTGCTTCAGATTTAACCCGAATGCAGTAAATTCTTGTACGTGTTGGTGGCTGAGTTCCGTACACATTACGCCATTGCCGTTGTACCTCAATCATGCTTTCGTACTTCTAGTATCATTTTGAAACGTCCCCTTAGAAAAATTATGAATTACTGTGCTGGTAAACTACGTTATTTGATACAAAGACAGTTGAGTAAAACTGAACGTACTCAGACATTTCTCTCTTTACTTATTCTGATCGTCACTAAACTGCCACACAATATATTTTAACGCAACGAAATCTGACTTTCAGTAATTCCTACAAAAGAATGGCCCTGGCTGACAATAACCTATATCTTTCATGAATCACTTACCTCACAAAAATCTTCGTTATTCGAACTACTGCAATACAGCGAGCGCCAATACTGCCAGCTAAATAAAAGATTCTAACTACTGAAGGCACTGATTACTGATAGGCGTAGTTAGCAAATAAAAGATTTTGATATAGAACAAACAATGTATTTACCTTAATAATGTTCAAAAGTCATCATATATATATATATATATATATATATATATATATATATATATATATATATATATATATATATATAACATCCATCTTCGCAAATTTCCTTTTTCTGGCGGACACACGTCCAGATCGTCCGCTTATAGTGACCTCTCAAAACTCTGGCATCTCTTTCCCCACATCCACCACTGCTGGCGGCTCACCAACTGCCCAACACTACTCGCTGTTCACATCCAACTGCCCAACACTATAATAGCGAATATTCCAACAATGCCAACCAGCCACAGACTGCACACAGCACAGTCAGTGATTTTTACACAGAGCGCTACGTGGCGTTACCATCATAAAAACCTAAACATCCTACTTACAATTTCAGTACGACCTTGTGTTGCTCAAACGACAGTCTTACTTCATTCGTTGCTGGACTGTCATGTGCTGAAAAACACGCTCCAAGATCTGTCGAGGAAACAATTGACTACACTACCGCTCAAAATTGCAACGAAATGTCATTTTGTTCCAAAGATATCCACTATCAAAGAGTGTCTACATTTTTATGGACCCTTCTATAAATTCATTTCCGACCATCAGTTTCAGAATAATCGTCTATCACATGCAGAATTTCGTGCTTAAAGGCAGCGAGACACCGTTTAGAGCGACCACACTTCCGCGCGACGCAACTCCTAAAATAATGCTTGTGCCTGTAACTGCGCCGCGCGTACTGAAAATGCGACCGAGTAAATGGGTTATCAATAGCCAGTTCCGGAAAAGAATGGTGAAAATGGCCCTCTCTGTTGCGCGAAAAGAGGTTAACGCTAGGTTCCCAAGAGCTCCGCTGGGAAAATGAAGGGAAAAAAATACGGAGTGGAGAAATATTGCAGAGCAATTTGCTGATTACGGAGAGAGAATCGACTTTTCCGTCGTACTTGGGGAATAACCGCCCCTCCCATTCTTCCCTCCACTCATCCATCCGTTCTACGTTGTCCTCCCATTTACCTCCTCCCCATTTCCACAATTAAGTCGGCTTATAATCGATGCCTAATAACAACTTTGCTATCTTTAAACACAGATTTAATTTATACTTATGCCTAGCTTTTTTCCACTGTATTAATTAAGTAAGGATTTTGAATGTAAAAAGCTTCTGATTCCTATACCGCAATTTTCATTATACAGTTAAAGCATAATGACTAGTTTCAGTTGCTTTCTACAACCATTTTCAGATTCTGGCTTATGAAGGAGCTATCGATCACGACGTATAAAATAATCACCCTTATAAAATGTGCACAATTGAAAAACACAGACTATTTAAGATTTGCACCAAATCCGCACTAAATTAACACATTTACTTTTAAGTTCCTTGAGTTATAGACATTTAACTTTTTTTATGGAATTAAAAAATTTTCTTTTCAAAAAATAACATATCTTCCTTATTCTCAGAAACTATTCGAGAGATTTCTACAAAATTCACCCTGTTTAATCTTTTTGCACTTAGTAAGCTGCTCTCATGAGGTTTTTAGAGTGTATCGAATAGGAGAATTTTAATAACTTTTTAATTATAGTTCTGTAAGAACAATATAAAATACATGTAAAATTTCAATCACTTTGCCCCATACCTCAGCTTACATTGAGAATTTCAAAATTTATTCTTGAGAATGCGTTTTAAGGGTGCAACATGTGATAATTTTAGCCTTCTTAGATTCTGAGAAATACATACATAAAAATTAAAAAAACGGAATTTTCAGGAAATGCAATTTTTATTGTCGCATCTTCAGAAGGGGCCAGATTAGTTTTTACATTCCTCTGTCCCTTCAGGGCTTCTCTCCTGGTTTCTTGCTTCCTGCCTTCTTTCCTTTTCCAGGTCTTTGCTTTTCAGTTGCAGGGAGGCGCTCTAAACCTTTTTTTCTCAAGACATTGAGTGAAATTTCCTATCCTACAGCCCATTCTCTCCAATACCTTCATCCCCCTACGTTCTCATTATTAGATACAAAAAGTAGCAATTCTGACAACTATAGCAGATGCAAATTTGGTTTTAGGGCATCGGTTCCATGTGAGTGAATTTAGAGTCTCATTGGGATTCTGGGTTTTACCACGAACACACCTTTTTAGAAGTTCAGGATTGTCCAGAAACCTGAAGTGGGCTTGCGAACATCCAGGACACAATGTGGAAGCCTTTCCTTGTTATCCATCTGAGCCTGTAAATATTTACAACAACTGATCTGTCATGGGTGATGAATGAGGTGTTCATCTGTTGGCACCCTGTGGAAACACGTAGCCCATATTGCGCTCTTCATGTCATTTGCACTGGATAGGCTCTGTCTGATAGCCTCGCCACAATATAATTGAAGAGCGTCTATCATCATCTTTGCGAGTCTATTGTGTCCACCAATATCTATCTTCCAACTTTATGCCCTTCGCATCACAGACAAAGTTGCTTATTCCAATTTACAGGGTGAACACGAATAAAACCGGCCGATTTCAGGGAGGGATTCCTAACTGGAAATGGAGGAAAAAAGGTCCTGTGAAAGTGTGTCAGTAAGTGGATGGTGTGCGTGGAACAACAACAAATCGCGCCGGAACGCAATACAGGGCTGCCACATCACAACAGATTTTCAATCTGGGTTCCACGGGTTTTCAGGTGATGCGGTTGTGATGCAGGATACACATAAGCGTACGTTGGCTTACACGTATTGGCGGGCCACTTGCCCTGAGCTAGAGCTAGGGTGCATTTTAATATCTATAGAACCTGGTCCTCCAGATCTGGTGCACGCACAGTCCGCCGCCTCTCTGGTCGTTCGTCTATCTGAAAGGACACATGATCACACTAAAGCCCAAAAAGGGCTTGTAATGTTATATGACGTGGTTGGTGTCTGTGAGGGTACCCGTTTTGGTTTAGCCGTGCTGCCTCTCGACTGTTTCCATCTCCTTCCTCGAAACGCAGAATAGTAGTTGGAGTTAGACGCAAGGCACATTCAGTTTCGGAAATAGTTACGGAATTCAATATCCCGAGGTGCCCGGTGTCAAGAGTATGCCGAGAATACCGAATTTCAGGCATTTCCTCTAACCACGGATATAACAGTGGCCGACGGCCTTCGCTTAACGCCAGAGAGTTGCGGCGTTTCCGTAGAGTTGTCAGTGCTAACAGACAAGCAACACAGCAGAAATAAAATAAAATTAAAAAAAAATGCCTCTGAGCACTATGGAACTTAACATCTGAGGTCATCAGTCCCCTAGAACTTAAAACTAGTTAAACCTAACTAACCTAAGGACGACACACACATCCATGCCCGAGGCAGGTTTCGAACCTGCGACCGTAGCTGTCGTGCGGTTCCAGACTGAAGCGCCTAGAACCACTCGGCCACCGCGGCCGGCTCTTATCAGTACGCTTGATTTTCTTCATCCTTCTATAAACACCACACATCAAACTTTTAGACTCTCATCTTTTCGGGTTTTCCCCACAGTCCCTAATTTACTAATTCTTTCTATATAATTTCATTAAAAATTGTCAGTTTTGTATTTATTTCTGATTTTTCTCCGGTGCGTTTTCTATTCCTTATTTGCTTTCCCCTGAATTGCTACCTTTTTTGTGACTGCCTGATACGATTCTGCATTGCCAAATGAAATGTCCAAATTTAAATTTCAATTCAGTTTTATTCTTACTAAGTGTATTTATACCTGCCGTCTTCTTTTTTCAGCGGTTGAAAAGATGGGGGTAATTTCCGGCAACTGTAGTGACCAAACGAAACAGTGCGGCGTTTTGGTGAAGACGCTACGTGTGACTTGTCCAGGGAAGCGGTCTGCTACGAGATGAGCCAGTGGGCGATTACCAGGCGTATCGATTTTACATTCAGAGTGATTAATGGAGGCGTAACCTGGAGGTCAGGCACCGTGGACGGGAGAACAGGTAGTTGAAAAGTTGGGAACGCCGCGAGTCGTGGAGCGAGGCAGGACAGTATTATGGAGATGAGAGGGTCGTAAAGACCGTTATAATTGCGTATAATAGCTCCGAGGATTTTGGAGGAAAGCGTTAGCGATACGCCAGTTGCTCGCAGAAGTGTAAGTCACATGCGTGAGCTCGCTGCAGTGCAAGGAAATAAGCTAAATCAATTTTGTGCGTATTGTCATGCACAGACGTTAGCAAGTAGAGCTAAAGTAATGTTGTTGTTGTTGTTGTTGTTGTTGTTGTTGTTGTGGTCTTCAGTCCTGAGACTGGTTTGATGCAGCTCTCCATGCTACTCTATCCTGTGCAAGCCCCTTCATCTCCCAGTACCTACTGCAACCTACATCCTTCTGAATCTGCGTAGTGTATTTATCTCTTGGCCTCCCTCTACGATTTTTACCCTCCACACTGCCCTCCAAAACTAAATTGGTGATCCCTCGATGTCTTAGAACATGTCCTACCAACCGATCCCTTCTTCTAGTCAAGTTGTGCCACAAACTTCTCTTCTCCCCAATCCTATTCAATACCTCCTCATTAGTTACGTGATCTACCCACCTAATCTTCAACATTCTTCTGTAGCACCACATTTCGAAAGCTTCTATTCTCTTCTTGTCCAAACTAGTTATCATCCATGTCTCACTTCCATACATGACTACGCACCATACAAATACTTTCAGAAACGACTTCCTGACACTGGGCTCGTACTGCCAAGTTCTTTGACTCGATTTTGTAACAACTGAAATAACATGACATTCCCTCTCAACCATCGTCTTCTGTCTTGGCACCATCTCTCCCTCTTCACCTTGGTCCAGTATTTTCCTTTCTTCTGGACGCATTCCTCTACTCCTTTCAGCCATCGGTCTTCCTCGTGTACTCTTTCCTTCCAGTTTCATCTCGTGTATCCTCCTGGGTATCCTCTTCTCCTCCATTCTCTCAACGTATCCATACCATCTCAGCCTTGATTTCTCTATCTCCTCCTGTAATGCTTCATTAAGTCTCCGATCCTCTCATTTCATTCTATACTCGACGTTAACAAATTTCTCTTCTTCAGAAACGCTTTCTTTGCCATTGCCAGTCTACATTTAATATTCTCTCTACTTCGACCACCATCAGTTATTTTGCTCCCCAAATAGCAAAACTCCTTTACTACTTTAAGTCTCTCATTTCATAATCTAATTCCCTCAGCATCACCCAAGTTAACTCGACTACATTCCATTACTCTCGTTTTGCTTTTGTTGATGTTCATCTTATATCCTCCTTTCAAGACACTGTCCATTCCGTTCAACTGCTCCTCGAAGTCCTTTGCTGTCTCTGACAGAATTACAATGTCATCGGCGAACCTCGAAGTTTTTATTTCTTCTCCATGGATTTCAATTCCTACTCCAAATTTTTCTTTTGTTTCCTTTACTGCTTGCTCAATATACAGATTGAATAACATCGGGGAGAGGCTACAACCCTGTCTCACTCCCTTCCCAACCACTGCTTCCCTTTCATGCCCCTCGACTCTTATAACTGCCATCTGCTTTCTGTACAAATTGTAAATAGCCTTTCGCTCTCTGTATTTTACCCCTGCCACCTTCAGAATTTGAAAGAGAGCATTCCAGTCAACATTGTCAAAAGCTTTCTCTAAGTCTACAAATGCTAGAAACGTAGGTTTGCCTTTCCTTAATCTTTCTTCTAAGATAAGTCGTAGGGTCAGTATTGCCTCACGTGTTCCAACATTTCTACGGAATCCAAACTGATCTTCCCCGTGGTCGGCTTCTACCAGTTTTTCCATTAGTCTGTAAAGAACTCGCGTTAGTATTTTGCATCCGTGACTTATTAAACTGATAGTTCGGTAATTTTCACATCTGTCAGCACCTGCTTTCTACCTTTTATGAAAAGATGTTACGAATCCACTTGGGCTGTATACTATTTGCATAAAATCCGTTATTCATTAATATTCGCCAGTAGTGAAACGTCACTTTCTAGTGCACTTGTTAATGCAACAGCGGAGAAATATGAGTACATGGACGTGGAGAACTGTGTGCCGGGTGGTTATAATTATAATGGAGGTACAAAGGTCCATTGTGTGCTGTAATTACCGTGTGGCAGCGAAACTTGGTAGGTATGTTAATGCGTTAATGCGGAACCAATTTACGCGGGAAAAAAATTGGTTCCAGATTTGACCACGAGGTGAAAATTTGGCGCAATGTGTGCAAGAAAGACGTGTAGAAATGGTTTCATCTGTAATGGGTTAGAAAGAGCAGAAAAGTTCAAACAAGTAGGAAAGGCATAATGTTTATTTTACTAACAACCGCCATTTACACAATTTCTTCAATATAAACACTAGAGACGACGAAATGCTATATCCGTGAAACGACATGGTAAACAACTGCTCACAGCATGTGGAAACTGAGCAACGTCTACAGAGCTGGTAGAGACCAAACGTCGTCCTGATTAACGCGTTGTTTTAGATCTCTTCAAATGGTTCAAATAGCTCTGAGCACAATGGGACTCAACTTCTGAGGTCATCAGTCCCCTAGAACTTAGAACTACTTAAACCTAGCTAACCTAAGGACGTCACACACATCCATGCCCGAGGCAGGATTCAAACCTGTGACCGCAGCTATCGCGCGGTTGGACACTGAAGCGCCTAGAACCGCTCATTTTAGATGTCTCCAGAGCCAAATGTCGCATGGATTCAGATTGGGTATTCTTGCAGGCTATTCATATGGAAAATCTCTGGAGATAACACGTCCGTGGAAGGTTGGTTAAGTAGTTCCTGGGCGAGGGACATGAGGTGTTGCTCCATACTGCATGATCCAGAGAGGTGGCGCAGTGGTTAGCACACTGGACTCGCATTCGGGAGGACGACGGTTCGATCCCGCGTCCGGCCATCCTTATTTAGGTTCTCCCTGATTTCCCTAAATCGCCTCAGGCAAATGCCGGGATGGTTGCCTTGAAAGGGAACGGCCGAGGTTCTTCACCGTCCTTCTGTAATCCAATGAGACCGATGACCTCGTTGTTTTCCTTTTCTATCAAATCAACCCAACCCCTTCCATACTACACGAAAACAGTGGTTTCCACACAGCTGCGTTCTTCCAAACCGGGAATCACGTTTTTTTTTTGTGGTTTTAGGGCGCACAACTTCGGGAATCACGTGATGTAAAAAGAGGCCTCGATAACGTGCAGACGGCACGGTAGTCTACACCTGACAGGCCATCTGGGTGTAAAATGCATCTAGGATAAAGAATGGTGCTGGAGGATTGACAGCACCAGTCACATACAACGAGTTCAATGGCTCTTCGTGCACAGCACGTGGTTTGACAATACCGCAAATTCGGCATACTCACTGCACCCTGTATAGTAAAATGTGGCTCGTTACGCTATAGAATATTGCCCAACCACATGTCACAAATGGTGATTCGTGCCAGCAGCCGTAGGGAGACGAGTGAGAATTTTGAAGTCAGCGTTGAGTAAGGTGAGTGGTCGTAAATCGTGAAGCCTCTTGCTGTCTTGTTTTTTAGGTATGAGTACAAACCATTCCCTCCGTAAATATAAGAGGGAACGTCTGGTTAGTTAGTAACTCATTGAATATACCTGTGAGCTCATTCCCTGTTACATCCCACATGCGTAAATAAAATTCGACTGGAAGCCCATCGGTACCAGCTGACTTGTTTCTCGGAGTGTCGTTAATTATGGTTTTTATTTCGTTCTGAGTTGTATGTTCGACTAGACGGGCATTATCCTCCTCACGTCGTAACGTTTGGTAAAAGTCCTTCTCCGTCCAGTCTATTTCCGTTCCAGCGTAGAGATCCCTATAATACTTCGCCATCTATTGTTTTATGGCGGTGTGAGAAGTATACTTTCCTCCGTCATCGCCCGCCAGCGTGGTTATTATTCTATTTTCCCCTCTATGTGTCTCCCTTATCACATGGTATAACGACGTTCGTTCCTGCATAAGATCGTCCTTGCTTCGAGCTCGCGTACGCATCTCGTCCAGACGCTCTCGGTCTAGGGTCGTTATTTTCGACTTAAAGCGTTTCAGTTTGATTATGTTAGCCGAAAGGCCATCTGCTTGTTGATAAAGGTCTCTCAAACAAGAAAAGTAATATTCCACCGTTTGAAATTACCTGGCAGATCAAAACTGTGTGCCGGACCGAGACTCGAACTCAGGACCTTCGCCTTTCGCGGGCAAGTGCTCTACCATCTGAGCTACCCAAGCACAACTCACGCTCCGTCCTCACAGCTTTACTTCTACCAGTACCTCGTCTCCTACCTTCCAAACTTAACAGAAGCTCTCCTGCGAAGCTTGCAGAACTAGCACTCCTGAAAGAAAGGATACTGCGCAGATGGTACAGCACTTGCCCGCGAAAGGCAAAGGTCCCGAGTTCGAGTCTCGGTCCGGTACACAGTTTTGATCTGCCAGGAAGTTTCATGTCAGCGCACACTCCGCTGCAGAGTGAAAATCTCATTCTGGATTCCACCGTTTGTTTGCGCCAATATGCTTGGGCTTTTGCATACCGTATAATGCATTTAGGAAGTACGCGTTTTGCGTATTCGGTCCACCAAATGATCCGCTCCCGATACCTCGATTGGGAGCGTAAGCATTTTTGCCAAGTCTGTTTAATCTGTTGCTTAAGTTCAGCATCCTGCAATAGTGAAAAGTTAGGGTGCCATACCCAAGGACCTCGAAAGGTTTTTTGTCGGATATACCTGAATGAAATATGGTATGCACAATGGTCGCAGAAGTTTATAGGCCGTATCTCACAATCATCAATATTGCGCATGAATTCTTTAGCAACATAGATTCTATCTAACCTGCTTGCTGACGTACTACTGACGTAAGTATATCCGGTATGATTGGGATTCAAGTAAGTCCAGGTGTCTTTCAATTCTAATTCAGTCAAGAATGTCTGTAGCTCTTGACAGGCGTTGAAATTGGATGTCTGACCTTCACGGCGCAACAGTTAAAACCTCCGGCAAGCAAGACGGCGGCCCCAAAGTTCTTTAACAGTTCAGCTACCCCATTCCGATAAAAGTTACTTCTGTGTCGTTTTTCATTAGTCCCAGATGGCGCATGAGCCATGCGTGCCTCATGTTCCCACCATCATGTATTTTACACCCAGTTTTTAACGTACTTCCACCTCACTACGTCGACTTAAATTACTGGCGTCCCTGAGTTGCTGCTTTGCCTGACCGTGACCGGCGCTAGCAGCACGTATCGATATATCCCCTCTCGTAGCATCCTTGCTCGACTCCTATTACTTCCCGGTCGTTGTCTGTCGGCTCAACACAAAAGCTTTCTCTCATGTACAGATAGCGTTGAGGATCAGTGGCCAAGTTCAAAACCATCGTACAATATGCGTTACATGAGTATGTGCCAAGCAAGATCGTAAGAGATGGAAAAGAGCCACCGTGGTACAACAACCGAGTTAGAAAGCTGCTGCGGAAGTAAAGGGAACTTCACAGCAAGCATAAACATAGCCAACGCCTTGCAGATAAACAAAAACCACGCGAAGCGAAATGTGGTGTGAGGAGGACCATGCGAGAGGCGTTCAATGAATTCGAAAGTAAAGTTCTATGTACTGACTTGGCAGAAAATCCTAAAAGTCTGGTCTTATGTCAAAGCGGTAGATGGATCAAAACAAAATGTCCAGACACTCTGTGACCAAAATGGTACTGAAACAGAGGATGACAGACTAAAGGCCGAAATACTGAATGTCTTTTTCCAAAGCTGTTTCAGAGAGGAAGACTGCACTGTAGTTCCTTCTCTAGATTGTCGCACAGATGACAAAATGGTAGATATCGAAATAGACGACAGAAGGATAGAGAAACAATTAAAATCGCTCAAAAGAGCAAAGGCCGCTGGACCTGATGGGATACCAGTTCGATTTTACACAGAGTACGAGAAGGAACTTGCCCCCCTTCTTGCAGCGGTGTACCGTAGGTCTCTCGAAGAGCGTAGCGTTCCAAAGGATTGGAAAAGCGCACAGGTCATCCCCGTTTTCAAGAAGGGACATCGAACAGATGTGCATAACTATATATCTATATCTCTAACGTCGATCAGTTGTAGAATTTTGGAACACGTGTTATGTTCGAATATAATGACTTTTCTGGAAACTAGAAATCTACTCTGTAGGAATCAGCATGGGTTTCGAAAAAGACGATAGTGTGAAACCCAGCTCGCGCTATTCGTCCACGAGACTAAGAGGGGCATAGACACGGGTTGCCAGGTAGATGCCGTGTTTCTCGACTTCCGCAAGGCGTTCGATACAGTTCCCCACAGTCGTTTAATGAACAAAGTAAGAGCATATGGACTATCAGACCAGTTGTGTGATTGGATTGAAGAGTTCCTAGATAACAGAATGCAGCATGTCATTCTCAATGAAGAGAAGTCTTCCGAAGTAAGAGTTATTTCAGGTGTGCCGCAGGGGAGTGTCGTAGGACCGTTGCTATTCACAATATACATAAATGACCTTGTGGATGACATCGAAAGTTCACTGAGGCTTTTTGCGGATGATTCTGTGGTATATCGACAGGTTGTATCAATGGAAAATTGTACTGAAATGCAGGAGGATCTGCAGCGAATTGACGCATGGTGCAGGGAATGGCAATTGAATCTCAATGTAGACAAGTGTAATGTGCTGCGAATACATAGAAAGAAACATCCTTTATCATTTAGCTACAATATAGCAGGTCAGCAACTGGAAGCAGTTAATTCTACAAATTATCTGGGAGTAGGCATAAGGAGTGATTTAAAATGGAATTATCATATGAAGTTGATCGTCGGTAAAGCAGATGCCAGACAGATTCATGGGAAGAATCCTAAGGAAATGCAATCCGAAAGCAAAGGAAGTAGGTTAAAGTACGCGTGTTAGCCCACTGCTTGAATACTGCTCAGCAGTGTGGGATCCGTACCAGATAGTGTTGATAGAAGAGAGAGATAAGATCCAACAGAGAGCAGCGCGCTTCGTTACAGGATAATTTAGTAATCGCGAAAGCGTTACGGAGATGATAGATAAACTCCAGTGGAAGACTCTGCAGGAGAGACGCTCAGTAGCTCGGTACGGGCTTTTGTTGAAGTTTCGAGAACATACCTTCACCGAGGAGTCAAGCAGAATATTGCTCCCTCCTACGTATATCTCGCGAAGAGACCACGAGGATAAAATCAGAGAGATTAGAGCCCACACACCGACAATCCTTTCCACGGACAATACGAGACTGGAATAGAAGAGAGAATCGATACAGGCACTCAAGGTACCCTCCGCCACACACCGCCAGGTGGCTTGAGGAGTATGGATGTAGATTTAATATCTCATACATCATGATGTGCGTGTGTAATGGTGCAATAAATGGATGATTTTCTGGTTTTTTTTTTTTTTTTTGCGCCCTTCATGCCTCCTTTCTCGTCCCTATTGGTACGCTATCCTTATACTTGTGTTGGTAAGCCACATCACACAGATTGTTCCAAAAAATGGTTCAAATGGCTCTGAGCACTATGGGACTTAACATCTGAGGTCATCAGTCCCCTTAAACCTAACTAACCTAAGGACGTCACACACATCCATGCCCAAGGCAGGATTCGAACCTGCGACCGTAGCGGTCACGTGGTTCCAGACTGAAGCGCCTAGAACCGCACGGCCACACCGGCTGGCCAGCTTGTCCGCCTAAAATCGCTTGTGCTATGTGGTCGGTTATCCATTTTTTTAACAGCCTGCCGCTACCAGTGGGGTGTACACCACGGTCTAACCTGAGCGGACACCGCTTCATACATCGCCTTTCCCGCCCCCGCTCTCGTAGGAGCCGTCTAATCCAGCGGACGCGTAGTTGCGCAGGTAGCGGCCACAAACAGACACACAGAAGCGGCTACAGCTGTTTCGCTCCTCCTTTTGCTTTCACTTCCGCAGGGCGCCCTCATTCGGCGCTCGCCTTTTGTCCCCGCAGGTGACAATGGGGCGTCGATCGCCGTCGCCAATCGCCGGCTGGAACAAACGCTTCTGCCCGCCGCGAGGGCGCGCGCGCGGCGCCGCAACGCGGTTCGTCCCCCGCTGAAAGCCGGCAGCAGATTGCTACTTTAGAACATCCACCCGCATCCCTAAAACCAGCACACTCCACTTGTTACCTCGAGAAGGTGACATCGGGGGCTAAGGCGCTACGGTAGGACGTTATTTGGCCACCTTTTCGGAAGACGGGGGTCTTCTGACACCCACTTGTCCAGTTGTTTCCAACGTGGGGGTAGCTTTCTGAGGGGTGAAAACTAAACGATTCGATTCTGTTTCAGTCACGAAACCAAATTATTTTCTAAAATATTGTTACTACTATCACAATTTTGTATGACTAATATTGATTACAGGTTCCTTACACAGTCCACCCACTACACACGTATGTTGTGCTTTGTCCCGTTCATCACTGATGATAAAAGTGGGGCATACAGAATACGTGACAAATCCTAAATATCGCCACAAAATGTCTTCTCCAAGTTGTACATAGTACCTGCAGTACTCCGGGAATTGCTTCATTACTCGCTTCGGAACAGGTAAATGAAGTACTTGACTTGATATCACGACACTGCAGTAACTTACATAAGGGCTAGTATATTCCTTCACAAACTTTTATTATTATTGTTAAAGTGGTTAGACGCATTAACATCCTGAAGCCGTCCAATGTCTCAATGAAGTGATTTACTAACAGTAAGTCTAGTGCACACATCTGAACTGTTTGATTTAAATGGGGTTGCAGTATGCAGGTCAAGCAAGTGCCGAAATGGAGAAGAGTAATGCAGGGGAAGCATTTTCTGTAACAAGTGTCTACCCTCACTGTGGATAATTAGCTTTCTTATCGGAGAACGAGTTGTGGGACCACTTGCAATGCACCGCAAATTCCTTCATCATTCATTCTAAAATAGACACACACACAAAGTGAGAGAAGGAGGAGAGAGTGAGGAGTGAGAGAGAGAGAGAGAGAGAGAGAGAGGAGGGGGGGGGGAGGGAGAGAGAGAGAGAGAGAGAGAGAGAGAGAGAGAGAGAGAGAGGAGGAGGAAGAAGAGAGAGAGAGAGAGAGAGAGAGAGAGAGAGGAAAGTAACAAAGACACAGGGGAAAGATAAACAATGGACGAAATTTCATGGAAAGTAGTATGTAAGGCAATGGAAAAATAGAGCGAAGACAATGGAGACATAAAGGCAATGGAAAGAGGAGGTGGCAAAAATAGGAGCAGACAAAAAATATATATAGTGCTCGAAAACTCCCCTAACAAACTTCTACGACATGTAGATGGGACTGACAAGGGGAGGCCGCCAATTGTGAAATTCAGATTCGATTCATACTGCGCATAATAAAAGCTCATGGCCAGAGGTGTAATGTGACAAAGCACCAAGATGCACTTCTCAGCCGTTGTCGAGAAAATCGACAGTTAAAAGAAACCGTTGCGGTGAAATACTCTCTACGATTAATAATTTATTATTAGTTTTTTGTAATTCAATATATATATATATATATATATATATATATATATATATATATATATATATATATATATATATATATATATATATATACTATTAATGAATTGCTTATGCATGTTGGTGAAGGCGGATCGCTCTCCAATTGTACCGCCTCCATTTTTCCGTTTTTTTTTTTTTTTGACAGGATGTACCAAAGCTCTCCCGTCCGCACTGATTTTCGACGATGTTATAAGTTGCGCTAGGTACCGCATCTACCTTCTTTCGAAGTTAGCAGGCAACTACGCTGTTATGGGGCGGCTCGTTTCGGCCCATTCAACATCTGTCCTTCAAGTTTAATGAGCGAGTAACTGAGTTTATATTTCATACCTGCCGCAGCAAATTTGTGTTCGTGGGGTCTCTATTCTAATTCGAACGTTTGACTTACGCTATATGAACTTTCTGCCTAGTCATTGACGTGTCTGTTCTTCCGTAGCCTCGGCAGTCGTCATACAATACATTGACAGTAGAATGTAAGTCTCATGATAAGAATATATTAGCGTCGTAAATAAATATGATGAATAGTGAGCGCAGGGGAGATGCCGCATAGCCTTCACGCAGAAATGAAAACAACAAATAGACGGATGTGAGATTTGCTATCAAATGTACAGTTCGGCTTTAGAAGTCTTAACTGGAAATGCTATATTCTCTTTTCTCTGTGTGGTACTGTATGTGCTAAGCAAAAGGTTTCGAACGCTTAGCATATTTTTTGATTTAACTAAGGCACTAGATTGTGTTAATGGTTCAAATGGCTCTGAGCACTATGGGACTCAACTGCTGAGGTTATTAGTCCCCTAGAACTTAGAACTAGTTAAACCAAACTAACCTAAGGACATCACAAACATCCATGCCCGAGGCAGGATTCGAACCTGCGACCGTAGCGGTCTTGCGGTTCCAGACTGCAGCGCCTTTAACCGCACGGCCACTTCGGCCGGCTAGATTGTGTTAATCTCAAAATATTGCTCCAGAAGTAGCCTTTAATGGCTACACGACAATGCTTTACGCTTCGCCTGCGTCTGTCAACATCGACATTGGACTGTTGATGACTAGAAAAATGCTGCCTAGTCGGACGAGTCTCAGTTCAAATTCTATCGAGTGGATGGACGTGAACGTGTGTCGAGACAACCTCATGAATCTGTGGACCCGGCATATCATCAGGCAACTGTTCAAGCTGGTGGAGGCTCTGTAATGGTGTGGGACGTGTGCAGTTGTAGTGATATGGAATAACTGATACGCCTAGATACGAGTCTAACATGTGACATATACGTAAGCATCCTATGATCACCAGCAGCCATGTCCATTGCGCATTGCGACAGACTTGAGCAATTCCAGCAGGACAATGATACATCGCAAACGTCCGCCGGCCGGTGTGGCAGAGCGGTTCTAGGCGCTTCAGTCTAGAACCGCGAGACCTCTACGGTCGCAGGTTCGAATCCTGCCTCGGCCGTGGATGTGTGTGATGTCCTTAGGTTAGTTAGGTTTAAGTAGTTCAAAGTTCTAGGGGACTGATGACCTCAGATTTTGAGTCCCGTAGTGCTCAGAGCCATTTGAACCATTTTGAACCAAACGTCAAAAATTGCTACAGAGTGGTGCCAGGAATACTTTTCTAAGTTTAAACACTTCCGCCGGCCACCAATCTCCCGAGACATCAACATTATTGAGCATATTTGGGAAGCATTGCAATGTCCTGTTCAGAAGAGATCTGCACCCCCTCGTATTCTTACGGATTTATGGGCAGCCCTGTAGGAATCATGGTGCCAATGCCCTCCTGTACTACTTTAGACGTTAGTCGAATCCATGCTACGTCGTATTGCGGTACTTCTACCTGCTCACGGGAGCCTTACACGATATTAGGCAGGTGTACCAGTTTCTTTAGCTCTTCGCTGTATTACAGCTGAGGAACTGGTGTTTCCCAGGTATGTGTTTATAGTAGTTCTATCTGGCATGTATTTATACCAGTTATGTCTCGTCCTGCCGCTGACTCTGTCCATCCACTTCCTCCTGCCCCCTCTTTCTCTGCACCTCGTTCTTTTCCATTTCTCTGTCGATTCCTCTCCCTCCTCTCTCTATCCCTTTCCTCCTCTTTCATTTATCTATTCATTTGTCGCACCCTATCTCTGTCCAGCTCCTCCTTCCCCTTTCTCTCGCCACGTTTTCACCCCATCCCAATCGGAGCTGCTGGTACTTACGCAAATAGTATTTCCTTCCAGAGAGGATTAATTTGTGTGCCACTGTAGGTTGAATTAGATCAGACAGACAGGGAACAGTATGTCGTCCTGAATGGGGTGACTTCAACAGAAACAAGCGTAACTTCAGGCGTGCCCCAGGGTACCGTAATAGGTCCACTGCTTTTTACGATTTACATAAACGATCTGATTGATGGTTTGACAGCGGCATTAGACTGTTTGCCGATGATACTGTCATCCACAGGAATGTAGTATCACAAGAAAGTTGTGAACAAATCAATGAGGACTTGTCGAAAATAAATGTGTGGTGTAATGACTTGCAGTTATCTCTCAATATTAGTAAGTGTAACCTACTGCGTTTAACAAGGCGAAAATCCCCATTAATGTACTAGTACAAAATAAAGGTCCAGTCTTTGGAAGCGGTAACATCCGACAAGTATCTGGGTGTGACTATTCGAAATGATCTCAAATGGAATGGTTAGATTACACAAGTAACGAGCAAGGCGAACTCTAGATTGTGGTTTATTGGTAGAATCCTGTAGCAATGCAGTCCCTCAACAAAGGAAATAGCTTACAATACGTTAGTTCGTTCAGTCTTAATAGTATTGTTTGTCTGTATGAGACCCTTACCAGATGGGTCTGATTCAAGAGATTGAGAAGGTCTAAAGAAGAGCGGCAAGATTCGTGACTGGTACAGTTAGCCATCGCGAGAGCGTTACGAACCTCATAGAAAGTTTGAAGTGGGACACACTTGCAGATATACGGCGCGCTAAGCGGAAGGGGCTTCTCACTAAATTCCAAAATCCGATCTTCGCCGAGTATGTAGAGCACATATTATTACCACCAACTTTCAAATCGCGCAATGATCAACATTCAAAGATAAGGGAAATAAGAGCTCGTACTAAGTCGTTCAGACAGTCTTTTTTCCCTCGCGCGATCCGCGAGTGGAACAGACGAGGGGGGGGGGGGGGGGCGGGGGGGGGGGACATGACTTTGGCGCGAATTGTGCCCTCCGCCACACACCGCTTGGTGGCTAGCGGAGTATATATGTAGATGTAGATGTAGAAAGGGCTTAAGAGGACTTCTTCAACCGCGGATTTGTCTGCATATGCACTTTTCACATACAATTCGTACACGCATTTCACCTGTATCTCTATCAAGTTTCGTCCTGCAGTTTCGTTTTTACGCAGCTCAATGTTTATGGCGCAGTATATCCTGAAGTGTGTACCGTACGATGGTTTAATTTGGTTTGTACATTCAGCGACATATGTGGATACTGCATGCAAAACTGGTTGCGAATGGAATTAGTTGCAAAGAAATGTTAAATTAAAACGTCTTATGTGATCTAGCAGTATTACTACACTAACAATGAAAACGTAACAGGCGATGAATTTGTTCCCTTTCAACATTCTGTTGGGGTTGTCAACGAGAACAAGTGTCGTAAACGTTTGAAATTTTTTGTTAAGCTTGTTGCGAGCCACTAGTCGCCCTCGTTCTCAGATGTTGTACAAGTAACGTTTGGGAGGTCACGCTTCGTTAGCTATACCATGTTTTCGCTCCGACCACTACCCGTTGGGCAGGTAAGTGGTTATCCCCCCCCCCCCCCCATAGCCATTCTTTCCAGACAGTAAGTGTAATGTGTACTATGTCTGGTTGAAACCGCTCTACTGGTTTAGGAGCGGATGTGGAACATACATACATACATACTTAAATATATCTACTTTATAATATGGATGGATTACGAACCACTGTTTTCATTTTCTGCGATAACAGTTTTAGTACTAACAGAAAATGGCTTTTTCTAAAGAACTGGATATACGAGGCCTGTTCAGAAAGTAAGCTCCGATTGATTGCCAAATTGAAACCACAGTGAACATCAGAAATGTTTAATTGTAACAATTAGCTACACCTTTCAGCTACTTCTCTACGTAGTCGCCGTTCTGACTTAGACTTTTGTCATAGGGTTGTACCAACTTTTCAATAGCCTCATCATAGAAGACAGCCGCCAGTGCTTTCCGCCAATTCTCCACGCTGGCCTACACCTCGTTGTCTGTGTCAAAATGTTGTCTTCAAAGACAGCGGTTCATGTGACCAGAGATGAAACTCAGGGGGAGACAATTGCGGACTGTATAGTGGGTAATCTAACATTTCCATTTGAAAACGATGCAGGAGCATCTTCATTGCCCCTGCAGAATGCGGCTGAGAATTGTCGTGAAGACGAAACAGCACGACAGTTATGTAATGTTAGCTGCATAGCTTCAGGCGAAATTTCTCACCAGGCCCTCGTACTTGGCGGCAGACACTATTTTCTAGACATCTTTACGCACTCACTGCGAGCTCAGAAATGAGAAGAGCGACGTGATGCTAACTGGGGTTATACTAGAGACACTACCCAACACATCTGTGCAAAGCTTTATCGGATTTTCATAGTCGTTTCCATTTCGCGACCGATCGGAGCTTACTTTCTGAACGCCCCTCGTAAAATGAATGTTTATTTTAATGAATTAATCCGATGTCACCACCACCTTGAGCTTGATATAAGAGTACGGCAACGTATGCGGAAAGACTTGATCGAACCACAATAATGTTACCCATGTTTTCTGACTGTTTTCTGACTTTTAGATGCGACTCACCGAGAATACATGTCCTCTGTCAACTTCTCGCACCGAACATCCTCGATTGATAGTTGTTAGATGGCGCTCTTGTGAAGCGCAGGTTTTAATATTGACACTGAACTTCATTTCGCAAGCTCAAGAGTTTTTGAAATGTGATGGCGGCACTAGCCGAAACGTCGTAATATATTGAGAAATTTATTTAGTGGTCTAGACTGTTGCATTCGCAGAATAATCATGCTGCCCATGTTTTATAACAATATAAAAAGTGGTTGTAGCCTGTGTATGTAGCTTATCATTCCACGAAACAATACCATCGGTTTAAGCATTGATGAAATTAACTTCAGGTGTGATATCCGACGTATACAAAAATATAAGTCGGTCACATGACGAAAGCAGCACTGTATAAATGAAGCTAAATGCGGTTGTGTCATCCGTATCTTTTTAAAAAAAAAAAATCTATTTTTTGTCTAAAATATTCTCTGGGCGTCTGTGTTATTGTAGTGTTCATCTCAAGTCCGCGAGAAACACCGTTATCGAGTTAGAAGACGATTTGTGGAAAATAACATTTGATGCGTAATTTCAACGACGGCCTAACAGCCATTACGAGAACTAGAGATCGGATCGTCAAGTTACAACTTCTGCACAAAAGCGGATGAAAACCGTATGGATCGAGCAGAGCAGCTGATGGCAAAAGCTGCCGAAGAGCCCCGCAGGACCAACATAGTCACGAAGAAGGTGTAGGAAGACCTCTGGTTGCATCTGGAAGGATAATTACAAAAAATGTAAATCTAAAATTTCAAAAGCTTTGTTCTCGAAACCGTATTTTTTCACATTGGCGGGAAACATAACTTGAGAACGGTGTACACGATCTGGTCGAAGTCTGATGCCGTCATTCTAAATTGAATACTATATCTGCGTACGCAGCCGTTTTGAGATATCTTCAGAACTCAGTTTTTCGGTGCTCGCTTTTCGCTCGATTTTGTGGGCGAAGAAAATGACATTTACTTCGACACGTCACCGTTTTGTTAGAACCTAATATTTTTCAATTATCCTTTGTGTCCTTACAGAAAAATATTGAAAATGACTTGTACAAAATTACTTTTTTTTACAGATCCAGCAGGAAGGCTTCGTAAGCTTCCGTCGATGACCATCTTCCCGCTGCAAAGTGTCCTCCCACCTGGTGCATAGGTTAATGGGAACACCCGATGTGGACATAGAAGTGGTTTCTTAATGACAACAGTGTAAGAAATAACACTATATCATTAGTTTTTATTTTACTACGAATAAAATCACGAAAAGAAAGCTATTTTTCATATGTTGAAGGAGAGCTATCCCCTTAATGTGAAAAAAAGAGCTATTACTTACAAAAGAAAAGTAAGTGGACCTAACAAGTAAATAAAAGTAAATACACAACTCGAGGACATGCTAGCTAAACTAACTTGCCCAGGATAGCTGAAACATACAAAATGCAGTCGACAGAAACGTTGTAGTGGTGAAGACAGGTGCATTCCTTCAAGCAAAAAACTCAAAGAATTCGGAGTTAAAGATAGAAGCTGAAGCAATGCATTAATTGTGCCATTGTCGGAACTTGAACCCAAGTCTCCTGCTTACTTGCAGCTATGATAACCCCTATACCACCATAGTATTGTGGCTTGCACAGCTGTGTGGACTGTCTTCGTCCAATGTCCCCCGTAGCACGAACTTCAATTCACACATCCAGCTCATTTTCCTCCCTTTTAAATCTTCATTATTGTTAAGGCTCTCCGAGAATGAAATAACACCCCAGCTTGATACGTATTGGGGAAATCTTGCCTGTACCTCAGGTGTAGGTAATCTATTGATGTGACGGAATTACATTTTCCTGTAGATATGGGAGTCTCATCTTTATCTTCGATAAGGATATCAGCTGAAGCAATGAATTGAAATTTGTACCCCTAATTGAGATTTGAACCCAGGTATCTTGCTTGCTAGAAACATGTGTTATCCACTACATCACCAATGCATTAAGGCTGCCCGGGTTCCCAGGTTAGATTCCCGGCGGGGTCAGGGATTTTCTCTGCCTCGTGATGACTGGGTGTTGTGTGATGTCCTTAGGTTAGCTAGGTTTAAGTAGTTCTAAGTTCTAGGGGACTGATGACCATAGATGTTAAGTCCCACAGTGCTCAGAGCCATTTGAACCAAGCCATTAAGGCTCCGACAGCTGCGTGCTGGTATAGTCATTAGGATATCTGCCAAGTAAGCAGGAAACCTGTGTTCAAGTCTTATCTGTGGTCCAAATTTTAATTCATTGCTTCAGCTTCTATCCTTATAAGTTGACACTCTTGTGTGTCCACGAAAATTTAATTGCATCAGAATGTCGAGCTGTTATGTATCCTACAATATTAGCCGATATTCAGATTCTCGAGTTAAGCGTGAGATTATCTTTTAATCACGAACAAGAGTTAATTTCGTAGCCAGGTACGAGTAAGAGAACGTCTTGTTTGCCTAATTCCACCTATCCGTCATTCCAACTCGCTAATCGGTTGGCGCAGATTCGGCGCCCCGGTTCTCCTGAAAGTTATGCAACCCTTCCGTCATGCCGGCTCGGCGGTGCATCCGACCGCGCAGGCGTAACGAGCCCCCGTCGCGGGAAGAGAAACGGCACAACACGTGGAGGCGATGAGCGGCAGACAAGAGGGGTAAACACGGCGAGGGCCCAGAAATTAATACGGCTGCCGCATCCGCCGCGAAACCCGCGCCGAGCAAACACTGCTCCAGGGATTGCTATCAGCCGGCGCTTTCCGCGGCGGGCGAGCCCGCGTTGGCTGGGAGCGTCGATGACGACGAGATGAAAGCCGCCGCGACTGAGGACGGCGACAGATGGGGGCTATTGTCGCGTAGGGACAAACAGCGGCGCGCATCATCGTCCGAGTGAAGCGCGAGGTATAGGCAGCCGTCATCGCCGGTGGACAATTGGCGCCGGTTCGCGGTAGGCTGCGTACAATGCCCTGGCATAGCGCGCGCTCGCGGTGTGAAAGGAGGGGGAGGGGTGGGTGGGTGGATGCAAGGTGATCACATACGGCCCGGGAAGGCGGGGGGGGGGGCGGAATGTATCTCCACCGGCAGCTGCACTCCACATTGGAATTGCATGTGACAGGCATGAGTGGCAGCGTTTCCATTAAGGTATAGAGGAAAGGTGCCTATTATGAGATAGTTCCCTGAGACACCCCAACTGTGCTCATGTTAGGGGTTGCACTCTGGTGGAGAGTTTCTTGAACACATCTTTTGCGTGCCAGACGACGACACAGTTGAGTCGGACACAGTACGTAGAGGTTGATACAAAATTTCTTGTGTTTGGAGTTTTTGCGACATCGGTGTTAAGACAATATTTCAGCTTAAAGGTGAGTGGATATTACTGCACTCTTTTATTGTTATTTGTGACTGTATTACCTATAATTATTAACAATTAGGTTCATTTTCCAACGAAAGGTGTTAGCAAGTGCGCGATTCTTTGTGTAAGATGCAAAATTCCTAATATGCGATAGTATGGGGATCCAAATACGCGACAGTGTCGCATATTACGATACCTATCGCATATTGGGGAACTCTTACTTTCACGGTTTGTTATATGTAATTTACGCAATACTGTCATGAGATAAGAATATTTTATCATTTATTGTAGTAAAATTTTGGCAACTGCGTTTATTTTAATTCGATTAAATTATCATAAAGAGGAATCACTTTGACTAGTCTTATGATCAGTAATTGGAATGTCTTCTGAAACTTTCTTTCAAGGCAATATTTTTCTCAGAAGTTGATCAATATTATTCCAAATTCAAAGTACTCCGTTCACAGTACTTATAAAAAAATAATCAACAAATGAACTCATAGAAGTTGAAGTCCTTCAAGAAGTATGTCTGATTATTGTATAATTTTTTTTTTTTTTTTTTTTTTTTTTTTTTTTTTTGTAGATGCCATTGGCACCTAGAAGGAAAAAGTGGGATAAAGACGCCATGGTTCATGCCATTACATGTGTGAGAAATGGCGAGATGGGGTACTTACAAGCCTCAAAAGTTTTTGCTGTACCAAAACGTAGTTTGGAAAGGTATTTGAAGGATAAAACTGGTTGGTGTTACTCTTGGCAGAAGGTCTGTTCTTTCATCTCAACCTGAAGATGAACTAGTGAAATACTGCCTTGCAATGGAAGAGCGATTTTATGCTCTTAAATGTAAGGACATGCGAAGCATGGCAATTCAGTTAGCTGTCAGGAATAGGCTGAAGAATCAGTTCAATTCAGAAAAGGCTTCAGCAGGAAAGAAATGGCTCCGAGCTTTCCTTAAGAGACATCCCATTTTAACAATGAGAACTCCTCAGGGTCTTGCAGCAGCAAGAGTGAAAGCTTTCACTTCAGAAAATGTGGGGTGACTTAGATATTTACGAATCTGTGCTATCTAAAGTCAACCATAACCCGCATCGAGTCTTCACTGTTGACGAAACTGGGGTAACGTCTGTGCAGCACAAACACAGCAAGGTTATTGCTATGAAAGGGAAGAGACCAGTTGTTGCCTTGACTTGAGCAGAAAGGGGAAATCTCATGACAGTCTTAACGTGTATGAACGCAGCTGGCACTTACGTTCCACCACTAATCGTCTTCCCAAGGAAGAATATGAAGCAGGAATTGATGGACGGTGCACCTGCAGGATCAATATCAGCTTGTCATCTAAGTGGCTGGATACAAACTCACATTTTTACTCTGTGGTTTGATCATTGTGTGTGTCATGTAAAGCCATCTTCAAATGATCCTGTCATTTTCTTGATGGGCATTATTCCCACACAAAGAATCTATGTGTTACATAAATCACGTGAAAACAATGTCCATATTGAATGTTTGCCACCTCACTCAACGCATGAAATGCAGCCACTTGACGTCGTATTTATGGCGCCTTTGAAAACCTACTACGCCCAAGAGATAGAAACGTGGTTGGCAAGTAACCCAGGTCGTGTTATCACCCCATTATTAATAGCCAGGTTATTTGAGGCAGCTTACAACCGAGCAGCAACAATGGAAGCAACTGTGAATGCCTTCAGAAAAACAGGTCTCATCCCATGCAACAGAAACATCTTTAGGGAACATGAATTTTCAATTCATCGCCATGCCACGCTCTTCAAGAAAGAGATGCCAAAAACGAAAATGAAACTATTGATGTTCAAGCTGTCAGCCCGGCAGACATCAGACCTCTTCGACACATCGCAAAACCACCTGGAGATACTCAAATAGGTCAAACATCGCGTTATTGCTCTGCAGCGTTACTAACTTCAACTCCTTATGTGAAGCAATTTCAAGACGATGACAGAGAGTGTCTGTTCTGCACTGGGCGCTTCTCTGAAGAAGAACACGGGGAGAAATGGGCACAGTGTACGCAATGTTATCGCTGAGCTCATGAAGATTGCGGTGTCAAAGAAGACAATTTTGTTTGCCCCGGATGTCGTAAATATAAACCGAAGTAGTGTGAAATGAGTGAAGGATAACAGAAATGAATGAACATGTAAAAATTGTTTATTCATATGTCATTATTCTGTAATAAAATAATTATAGCAGAATATTATTACTGTCTCATATTAGGAAACCTTGATATCATTTCTACGAAATGCCTTGATTGTGAACATTTAATAACTACTCTGAAATATTGTTTATTATTGCAAATACGATAATTCTATGATAAAATTAAATAATGCAAGATATTATTACTATCACAAAAAATACAATTGCACTTACCTTTAGGTACTTCAAAAGGGTTTACAAAAGTGTCTCTCGTATTAGGCATCTTTCCTCTACTAATTCATGGTGACAGTTGTTGAACTATATGAAATAACAGACTGAGATTTTTACTTTGCAGCGGAGTATGAGCTGCTATGAAACTTCGTGGGAGATTAAAACTGTGTGCCGGACCGAGACTCGAACTCTGGACCTTTGCCTTTTGCGGGCAAGTGCTCTAACAACTGAGCTACCCAAGCACGACTCACGACCCGTCCTCACAGCTTCAAAGAGCACTTACCCACGAAAGGCAAAGGTCCCGAGTTCGAGTTTCTGTCCGGCACACAGCTTCAAGCTGCCAGGAAGTTTTATACGAAATAAAATCATAGTAACTTCTGAACGGTTTGCGTTAGGACGTTCAGATTCCACGAGTGGCCGCGGGCATGATTGGAAGTAGTATGCGGATGCGCACAAGCGTTATTGTTGTCGGCCATTTGCATGTGAAAATGTCACTGTACAGCGTGCCTGGGCGTATAGCGGTTGTGAAGGCCTCCTATGCGAGCAATATCAGGCGACCTGCGGCTTAAAGGAAGTTTGTGACCGAGTTCAAGCTGAAGGCAACCGGTCCAGGAGTGCCAAGAATCAAAGAGTTTTATTCGCAAGTTTGAGAGAACGGGTAGTGTTCGCGATGACACTTGGTAATGTCGGTCGTCCAAAAAGGGTGAAAACGCCTGAAAACATCGAGAAGATGCGCGCTGTGTTTCAAACCAGCCCCAGGAAATCGATCAGACGAGCTGCACAACGGGTGGGAATCTACCAGGAGATACTGCGACTAATTCTTGTTAAAGACCTGCATCTCTTCCTGTACAACATTCAAACACATCAGCCATTACGTCCCAGGGCCATGGAACAGCAGTTGTGTTTCGCCAACATTATTGTCCACAGAATTGACGAACAGGACTTCGATGTGAATATGGTTTAGCGACGAAGCCCAATTTTATTTGGATGGTTATTTCACTAATCGAAATGGGCGCGTTTGTTGTACTGAGATTCCGCATTTCGCAATCTAGAAGACTCTTCACTCTCAAAGGGTGTGGAGTGTCCAGTCATGGAATAGTAGGTGCGATATTCCTTGATGGCACGGTGACTACCGAACAGTACGTGAAGGATTTGGGAGATCCGTTGATCCTTATTACTCAAAGTGACCTTGATTTCGAAGAGATGTGGTTCATGCAAGACGGAACTCGACCCCATCGAAGCAGCAGAGTGACGTGCTGGAGGAGCAGTTTGGCGACCGCATTCTGGCTCTGGGGTTCTCTGAGGCCACTGGCATGGGCCTCGATTGGCCGCCATATTCTCCGGACATGAACACATGAGACTCCTTTTTGTGGGGCTATATTAAAGATAAGGTGTACAGCAATAATACCAATACTGTGCTGAAGACAGTCATTCAAGAGGTCATAGACAGCATCGATATTCCGACGCTTTAGAGCTCATGCAGAATTTCGCCTTTCGTCAGCGCCATATCATCTCAAATGATGGCAGTCATATCCAAGATGTCATAATCTCAATCCGAATGTCTCTAGTGACGTTAAAATGTTGAGTGAAGTATGTGCACCCCGCAGTTTGTAACTAATTTAAGATTTTTTCACATAGTTCAAGGAGCAAGGAGCAGTCAGTCATTACAGTTTACATCTACAAGCGATCATTACAATGGATATTTCATTTTGCCGCCATGAAGTTTGTATATTAATTTAACATTACATAATTCGTAGCCGATCATCACACAATAAGCTTAACACCTGACGCATGCAAGTTGATGACAAGACTTATATAGAAAGGGACGGCAAAGAAAATTTGGAATTAGATGGCAGAATGGTAGAGCACTTGCCTCTGTGTGTCGGACTGAGTCTCGAACTCGAGAACTTTGCATTTCAGTTTCCATCTGCCAGAAAGTTTCATATCAGCGCACACACCGCTACAGAGTGAAAATTTCATTGTGGAGACATCCCCCAGGCTGTGGCTAAGCCACGACATGGCAATATCCTTTCTTCCAGGAGTGCTAGTTCTGTAAGGTTTTGGGGAGAGCTTCCGTGGAGTTTGGAATGTAGGAGACGAGTTACTGGCGGAATTAAAGCTGTGAGGACGGGTCAGGAGTCGTGCTTGGATAGCTCAGATGGTAAGAGCAGTTGCTCGCGAAAGGAAAAGGTCCTGAGTTAGAGTCTCGGTCTGGCACACAGTTTTGATCTGCCAGTAAGTTTCATATCAGCGCACACTCCGCTGCAGAGTGAAAATTTCATTCTGGAGATGAGATCAATCTGACTTCAGGAAAGGTAAAGGCACCAGATAGGCGACTATGAACATGTGCTTGATAACAGGAACACGATTTAAGAAAAATCAAGACACTTTCATGGAATTCATCGACCTACAACATCATGTAAAATGGTGCAACATATGCGAAATTCTCAGAAAAACAGATGTAAGCTATAAGAAAGGAGAGGTAATACACAATATGAGCAACAATCAAGAGGCCAAAAAAAAGAAAAATGGGAAGGAAGACCAAGGATGAAGTGTTCGGATTAAAAGGGGTGTATGGCAGATGTAGTCTTCCGCACCTATTGTCCAATCCATGCACAGTCGAAGGAAATACGGAAATGAAAAGATTGAAGAGGAAGATTTAAATTCAGAGAGAAAGGAGATGAGTGGCAAGATTTGCTGATGACATTGCCGTTCTCAGTAAAAGTGAAGACGTAATGCAGGAAGTGTTGAATACACAATCTAATGAGCACACAGTATGGATTGGAAGTAAATCTAAGACAGACGGAAGTAATGAGACTAGCAAAAAACTCAGTCGAGGAACAGAAAGTAGACGAATTAAAGTAATTGGAGGCATTACAAAACATGATGGACGAAGCTATGAGGGCGTAAAAAAGTAGGCTAGGACAGGCAAAGAGGGCATTTCTGACCAAAAAGAAATATGGTGTCAAACATTTGTCTAAATTCGAGGGAGCATTTTAGCTGAATATACAGCTGGATCACAGTCCTGTGTAATAGTGAATCATGGACTGTGGCGATATTTGAGAAGAAGAGGTACGATAGAGGGATGTTTAAAATTAGGTGAACTAGATAAGAAGTGAGGACATTCTCTGTAGAATCAGTGCGTACAAAAACTAGCAGAAAACACTGACAAGATAGGAAATTATTGTAGGATGTGTGTTAAAACATCAGGGAATAGCTTACATGGTGCTAGAGAGAACTGTAGAGAGTTTTTGGTAGATAGATACTGGAATATATCCAACAAATAATGGGGACATAGGGTAAAGTGCTGTTCACATAAGACGACACGCAAAAGAATTCGTGGCCTGCCGCATCAAACCATTCAGAAGATACGGCACAAAGAATTGTTGAGCACCTAAAGTTTCGTCGGCCACGGACGACTGCAGAAGAAAGAGCCGGGCTCGAGGTACTTATCACGTTTTATCAGACACGTCGCGTTTTCTGAATGAGCCTCACGTACGGCGAGCAGATGAACGGCCATCCCTCACGCGGCACTCCAGATGTGGGTCACTTGAGGAGAATCGGCAGCAGCAGTGGGGACTCATGAACACACTGGAGGCATACGGACGGAGCAACCGTCTAAGAATTTAAATTTCTTGTCTAACTCTATGCATTTACGTTTCACATTACTTTAGAGATGAAGCGATTTACAATTTTTGAATGTGAAAAATAATGATTTAGCACACTAGCTGTATTTCATTTTATTAAAACTATCAAAATAAATGTATCAAACAAAAGCCCATCCTCAGGGTCTTACATGCAATGAAAAAGACCATATGTATAATGGTTCAAATGGCTCTGAGCACTATGGGACTTCTGAGGCCATCAGTCCCCTAGAACTTGGAACTACTTAAACCTAAGGACATCACACACATCCATGCCCGAGGCAGGATTCGAACCTGCGACCGTAGCGGACGACCATATGTAAGTGTCATTAAATTACAATATAAAGGATTTACATTTTAGGCACTGCGTTAAAAGGACGAGATACGAGGACAGACTGAAGTGTCGGCGGGCAGTATAGTACTCTATCTCAGTCGCTTTTGTACTGTATAAACATTACAATTCTACGCTTTCCGTTTCGGAAATGCTTCCACCCTTGGCCGTTTTGGACGTCAGGTAAATTAATCCATCTCTTCAATAGGACAACGACTGCACTGTTTCCGCACAGACTTGATATACTCTCCACCGCCATTGCTGCCATCTGTGACGGGTTATTGTACGTTGAAGTCTAACATAGGAGGTGGTGACAGTATGGCTGGACTGTGCACACAGACGCAATAAGTAATATTTCGTTTTTGTTCCTGACAATTGCTAACGTAGAGAGTTTCGCAGACGTTTAGAGCGCGTAGCAAAGACTCAACAACTTTCCAGCACAGATCCATGACAAAAGAAGAGAGTAAATTATAATTTATTCCGCGCTCCCAACTCGAATTCGCACTGCTAATGCAATTACGAGTTGGATGGTAGGAGGCAAGGGCGTGTACACGCTTAAAATAAGAAGACGATGTTTCTAACAAAGCCACCAATAGGTTGCCTAACCAGAGGACAATCGAATGGCGGGGTCGATGCAATTTTCGTGGTGATCAACAACTATCTTCTACATCCCCTTCAAGAATTAGTCACCTGTCCCAGTCTCCATGATCCATCCGCCTCTTGCGAGGTTTACCTAATACTCTCTTTCCAGTCGGCCAATTCACTTTTTTTTGCAACCTACTTTCTGTCACTGCTGAAGTTAAGCGCCCACGCGACTGGCTAGCACGCGGATGGGTCACCATCCAGGTCTGACGACTGCTGCTGGCAAGGGGGCACTGAGGCCTTGAGAGGCCAATTGATGACTGAGGAACTACTTCATGGGGAAGCAGCTGCTCGGGTCACGAAAATGAAACGGCCGGGAGAGTGGTGTGTTGACCACATGCCCCTCGGTATTCGCACCCAGTGACGCTTAGGGGCTTAGGATGACACGGCGGCCGGTCGGTCCCTTTGGGCCTTCCGACGACTATTCGGACAGATGTTATGTTATTTTCTTTCATTCTATCAACAGGATCCATTTCATTCTCTTCTATCAACTGAAAAGATTTCTTAAATTGGATCATACTGTTTCATTCTTTATTACATTACAGCCCGTTACATATCTCATGAATATCGATACCTATATACGTGATTTTTGTTGCTTTCAGATTCCGTACTTCAATCAGTAAAAATGGAATCTTACAGCATCACATGTCTGTGCAGCTGTTAAGGACCCCTTTTTTTCTCAGGAAAAGCCAGAGGTATCAAGTCGGAAGCTGTGCCACATGCTAAGATCTACGGTGCCTTGGCTTGTAAGTCAATGCAGTCAAAAGCTACGGAAATTCAAGTCATACATGTCTATACTTGCTAACTCACGCATCAAAGCTTATATGGTACTTTCCGTTGAGTCAGACTTATGAAATTTGCGAGAGCCAAGGTTTCACTGCACCAATAAAGGAAAAGAAAAATCAGAATATTCTGAATTGGTGATTAAATCACACGTACGAAATATTTCTTTGTGCATTTTTTAACCGACTTTGAACTCAAAATTAAAATTCGTAATTTATTGCGGATATAGATTTCGACATGGTCATCATCGGTACTGCAATACAAAAAGGTACTAGTAAAGAACACTTCCTTAAGTGTGAATATTCAACGGTTGCTGCGCACACAGGCATCCAATGGATTCCAATTCACTTAAAATTAAAACATTCTCGAAAGTCGTTGAATTGCGAGGGCCGATGTCCCGCCATTATCAACGTCAATATTCTCCATTCCCGGGATGGATGGACTGTCTGCGTACATAATGAAGTTTGTACGGAACACTCAGCGCGTGACTCCTGCTCGTCCCTGGCTATTTGTTTTGGTAGTGTCCACAATTCGGAACCAAGTACAGTACAAGAGTAAGTACAGCCGTAAGTTAAATTTCATTTTCGCTTCCTTTTATGTTTATCTTCCCAAAGTTCCTCCAAGTCTTCCGCAGATAGCTTGAAATTTATCAATCTTCTTCACGTCTTTGTCATAGTGAAGAGTAATATACACTACTGGCCTTTAAATTGCTACAGCAGGAAGAAATGCAGATGATAAACGGGTATTCATTGGACAAATATATTATACTAGAACTGACATGTGATTACATTTTCACGCAATTTGGGTGCATAGATCCTGAGATATCAATATCCAGAACAAACACCTCTGGCCGTAATAACTGCCTTGATACGCCTGGGCATTGAGTCTAACAGAGCTTGGATGGCGTGTACAGGTACAGCTGAGCATGCAGCTTGAACACGATACCACAGTTCATCAAGAGTAGTGACTGGCGTATTGTGACGAGCCAGTTGCTCGGCCACCATTGACCAGACGTTTACAGTTGGTGAGACATCTGGAGAATGTGCTGGCCAGGGCAGCAGTCGAACATTTTCTGTATCGAGAAAGGCCCGTACAGGACCTGCAACATACGGTCGTGCATTATCCTGCTGAAATGTAGGGTTTCGCACGGACCGAATGAAGGGTAGAGCCACGGGTCGGAACACATCTGAAATGTAACGTCCACTGTTCAAAGTGCCGTCAATGCGAACCAGAGGTGACCGAGACGTGTAACCATTGGCACCCCATACCATCACGCCAGGTGATATGCCAGTATGACGATGACAACTACACGCTTCCAATGTGCGGTCACCGCGATGTCGCCAAACACGGATGCGCCCATCATCATTATGTAAACAGGACCTGGATTCATCCGGAAAAAATGACGTTTTGCCATTCGTGTACCCAGGTTCGTCGTTGAGTACACCATCGCAGGAGCTCCTGGCTGTGATGCAGTGTCGAGGGTAACCGCAGCCGTGGTCTCCGAGCTGATAGTCCCTGCTGCTGCAAACATCGTCGAACTGTTCGTGCAAATGCTTGTTGTCTTGCTAACGTCCCCATCCGTTGACTCAAGGATCGAGACGTGGCTGCACGATCCGTTACAGCCATGCAGATGAGATGCCTGTCATCTCGACTGCTAGTGATACGAGGCCGTTGGGATCCAGCACGGCGTTCCGTATTACCCTCCTGAACCCACCGATTCCTTATTCTGCTAACAGTCATTGGATCTCGACCAACGCGAGCAGCAATGTCGCGGTACGATAAACCGTTATCGAATATTTTGCTTCCCCCTACTTATACCTCCCGAGGAGATCACGAATGTAAAATTAGAGAGCTTCGAGCGCGCACGGAGGCTTTCCGCCAGTCGTTCTTCCCGCGAACCACACACGACTGGAACAGAAAAGGGAGGTAATGACAGTGACACGTAAAGTGCCCTCCGCCACACACCGTTGGGTGGCTTGCGGAGTACAAATGTAGATGTAGATGATAGGCTACAATCCGACCTTTATCAAAGTCGCAAACGTGGTGGTACGCATTTCTCCTCCTGACACGAGGCATCATAACAGCGTTTCACCAGGCAACGCCGGTCAACTGCTGTTTGTGTATGAGAAATCTGTTGTTCAAATGGTTCAAATGGCTCTGAGCACTATGGGACTTAACTTCTAAGGTCATCAGTCCCGTAGAACTTACAACTACTTAAACCTAACTAACCTAAGGACATCACACACATCCATGCCCGAGGCTGGATTCGAACCTGCGACCGTAGCGGTCACGCGGTTCCAGACTGTAGCGCCTTTAACCGCTTGGCCACACCGGCCGGCAGAAATCGGTTGGAAACTTTCCTTATGTCAGCACGTTGTACGTGTCGCCACCGGCGCCAACCTTGTGCGAATGCTCTGAAAAGCTAATCATTTGCAGATCACAGCATCTTCTTCCTGTCGGTTAAATTTCGCGTCTGTAGCACGTCAGCTTCGTGGTGTAGCAATTTTAATGGCTATTAGTGTAATATTTCTTTTAGCTACATTCTGCACAATACTGTACGTTTCGATGCATGGTCAAAGTTCCATGGAGCTTTGTTACTTCGTAATGTTACATAGCAGTACCATAATTCACTGCAACTAACATTTTTTCGAATCGTTTCATCGGTGAAGGACACTACATATCGGTCCACAGGACGTGTTTCTGCATAATGAATAAATTTGAAGACGGTAACTGCTATGCCAATAATATTGCACAAAAATAACAGTACCGCCGCAGTCCGTGGTTCGATTCCCGTCCCGGCCAGAAAGTTTCAAATTAGCTCGCCCTTCACTGCAGAGCGAAAATTCATTGCAAAAAATGCTGACTACAAATGGTAGGCCCGCTCTGAACCCGTTTGAGTCTCCTGATTCTTTAAAATGTTTCCCACTTCTGCTTTTTTAACACTTGCCCGTAGGTCTATCCCAAATACGTCTACAATCTCTACTTCTCTCTTCCTTTTCTGCAGTACAGAAAGCCGGTGCCCTCGACATTAATTGTGTGACGTGAATTGGGGACGCCGGCTGTTTATCCTCGGCGCCTTAATTGTTTACCTGAGTACAGTAATGGCGCCTGCACTTTGTGTAACGACCGATCATTACGACAGCTTGTCTGCAAGCGTGACAAGACAATCTTTTTTTTCTTGTTTCTGCATTATCGCGGCAGGAGATACTTCATGCAACTGCGTGAAGTGTAGAAGGGAGTTTCTGCAAGGTACTTATAAATCTGAGAACTGCAAATACCACACGCCTCATAAAACGAGGGGGAGATGGGGAGGGGGGGCGAGGTAGGTTAAAGGGAACTGTCTCTGTCTCACTCCCCTCCGCCCCCCCTCCCGCCCCCCCCCCCCCCCCCTCCGGGGAATCTGGAGCCTAGGGAATTCTTACACACACAGAAGAGCCAGAAAAACTGATACACCTGCCTAATATTGTGTAGAAGTGCCGCAACACGACGTGGCGTGGACTCGGCTAACGTCTGAAGTACCCCTCGAGGGAACTGACACAATGAATTCTGCAGGGCTGTCCATAAACCGTAAGAGTACCAGGGGGGTGGAGATCTCTTCTGAACAGCACGTTCAAAGGCGTCTCAGATATGTCTACATCTACATGGATACTCTGCAAATCACATTCAGGTGCCTGGCAGAGGGATCATTGAACCACAGTTCTCGATTATTCCAGTCTCATATAGCGAGCGGAAAGAATGAACACCTATATCTTTCCCTTATTTTATCGTGGTGATCGTTCCTCCCTATGTAGGTCGGCGTCAACAAAATATTTTCGCATTCGGAGGAGAAAGTTGGTGATTGGAATTCCGTGAGAAGATACCGTAGCAACGAAAAACGCCTTTCTTTTAATGATGTCCATCCCACATCCTGTATCATTTCTGTGACACACTCTCCCATTTTCGCGATAATACAAAACGTGTTGCCTTCCTGTGAACTTTTTCGATGTACTCCGTCAGTCCTATCTGGTAAGGATCCCACACCGCGCAGCAGTATTCTAAAAAGAGGACGGACAACATTAGTGTGGGCAGTCTCCTTAGTAGACCTGTTACATTTTCTCAGTGTCCTTCCAGTAAAACGCAGCCTTTGGTTAGCCTTCCCCACAACAAATTTATATGTGTTACTTCCAAATTAAGTTGTTCGTAACTGTAATACCTAGGTATTTAGTTGAATTTACAGCCTTTAGATTTATCGTGTAACCGAAGTTTAACGAGTTCTTTTTAGCACTAATGTGGATGACCTCACACTTTTCGTTATTTAGGGTCAACTGCCACTTTTCGCACCATTCAGTTATCTTTTCTAAATCTGTTTTGCAGTTTGTTTTGATCTTCTGATGACTTTATTAGTCTATTAACGACAGCGTCATCTGCAAACAACCGAAGTCGGCTGCTCAGATTGTCTCCAAAATCGTTAATATAAATAAGGAACAGTAAAGGGGCTATAACACTACCTTGGGGAACGCCAGAAGTCACTTCTGATTTACGCGATGACTTTCCGGCAATTACCACGAACTGTGACCTCTCTGACAGGAAATCACAAATCCAGTCACATAACTGAGACGATATTCCATAAGCACGCAATTTCACTACCAGCCGCTTGTGCGTTATAGTGTCAAAAGCCTTCCGGAAATCCAGAAATACGGAATCGATCTGAAATCCCTTGTCATGTGAATAAAGAGGTATTTCTGTTGCACAGGAACGATGTTTTCTAAACCCATGTTGACTGTGTGTCAATAGACCGTTTTCTTCGAGGTAATTCATAATGTTCGAACACAATATATGTTCAATAATGTTCATGTCTAGGTAGTTTGGTGGCCAGCGGAAGTGTTTAAACCGAGAAGAGTTTTCATAGAGCCACTCTGTAGCAATTCTGGACGTGTGGAGTGTCACATTGTCCTACTGGAATTGTCCACGATTGGCACGAATGGATGCACGTTATCAGACAGGATGTTTACGTGCATGTCACCTGTCAGTCGTATCTAGGCCTATCAGGGGTCCTATATCACTCCAACTGCACACGCCCCACACCATTACAAAGCCTCCAGCAGCTTGAACCGTTCCCTGCTGATATGCAGGGTCAATGGATTCATGAGGTTGTCCCACCTTGTCTTTAATATTTTAATATAGCCCCCCCCCCCCCCAAAAAAAAAAAAAAAGGAGTCGCATCTTTTCAGATCCGGAGAATATGCCTGCCAACCGAGGCCCATGCCAGTGGCCTCTGATCACCCCAGAGCCAGAATACGGTCCCCAAAGTGCTCCTCCAGCACAACAAACACTCTCCTGCTTCGATGGAGTAGAGCTCTTGTCGAAATCAGGGTCACTTGGGAATAATGGGGATGGAATCATCTTCCAAAACTTTCATTTACCCTTCGGCAGTCACCGTGCCATCAAGGAATATCGCACCGATTATTCCGTGACTGGACAATGCACACCACATCCATCATGCCCCGCGGCCAGCCATGTAGTTTGAGCGTCCTAATGCAAACAGTTCAGAAGTTATGACGACTTAATTTCATATACTTCAATAATTGAAACGCTGCATGTGACGCAGTGTCGTTGAGCGAGAAAAAATGGGAGCTTGCAGTTCACGCATGTGGCCTACGGAGGCGATCCGCTGGCTTGCTGTGGGCCGGGGCTTATGTACGCGAAGACACACAACATACAAGAGAGACCGCGATAACTAGACCAGTCCCCACGGGTAGTATTGAAGTTGTAAAGGAGAAGAATCTCCGGGATTTGAATCACAAACGGTGAAAATGCGCCACAAGTAGATACGTGTAGCGAAAACGCAAAGAGGGGCGGCGAGACAGAAGTTACCGCTCCTTACTCCAGACACCGAGAAGGTAATTTCTCGCGACCCATATCGCATAGTCTCAGCCTTATCAAATACGGACGTGCTAGAAACATTCTACCGCAAAAAATGTTCAAATGTGCGTGAAATCTTAAGGGACTTAACTGCTAAGGTCATCAGTCCCTATGCTTACACACTACCTAACCTGAATTATCCTAAGGACACACACACACACACACACACACACACACACACACACACACACACGCCCGAGGGAGAACTCAAACCTCCGCCGGGACCAGCCGCACAGTTCATGACTGCAGCGCCCCAGACCGCTCGGCTAATCCCGCGCGGCCATTCTACGTCTTGGCTAACGCTAGATGTTGGAGTGTATCGCTGCTTCCAAGGTGACTGAAACAAAGGCATGCACCGTGATTAAGGCGACAACTATAATCTGATTTGTTCGTTTTGTCTACGTAATATGCCTTCATCCGTCTCTAGCCCCTCACTACGGACAAATTAACACGAAAAATACAATTGTGCAACCTCAGTTTCCACCCTTTGTCACTGATTATTTCTAATGCCCAGGTAGCGGTAGGGTACTGGATTACAACATGAGTTTTGAGCAGAGTTTCAAAAAATTAGAATCAGTGGGAGAATTCTGCTGATTTCTCTTAGTATTCTAGTACTTATCACTTTCGTGAAAAGCAGAGGACGATGGATGTGCTAACTTTTCTTATTTGGATTCTGTGTATCTTAAAACTGAAGGGGACAGAATTTTTCCGTCTTTATAATTTCAACGTTTATTACAGGAAGTAACAGGAATAAAAGAAAAAAATTGGTTATTTTGAACGGGCTTAACACTGTGGTTGAACTCGTACTGTAATATGCTAACATAACTGAAAAGCGGTTGTAATACTTTCAGCCCAGGTTTGATTCCCGAACCGGAAATTATCTCCGCTCGGAAACCAGTGTTGCGTTGTCTCTACAATGGTATCGCCATCACTTACACGCAAATTACCTCAAAAACACTGTTGTATCGTCTTTCCACTATTTAGATGTCTGTGTGGGCACGAACTGAAAGTCACTAAATTGAACTTCAAATTCAAACTGAATTGAATAATTCTTTCAGAGACAGCAAAGGAAGTGGAAGAGCAGTTCAACAGAATAGATTGTGTCTTGCAAAGGGGTAACAGGGTGGGACAAATAAGTTTATGGAAGAAGTTGATTGAATTGAGTATTCAATGAACTGTGGATGAAGCCCGACGAACAGGCATTACATGCACTGAACAAAAACGATAGTGCACTGAGAATGGCTAGTTTCTAGCTGAAATCTATATCTGCCAATAAAATTTCAAATGGACTACTGATAGCTGAAACCTGTTATTTACAAGCCTGCCGCTGCGTGCAACAGCCTCTGAATGGAGGGTAACCTGTCTGTGTCCGCCGCCGTAGGTGAGTCGTCAGGGCAGCTGACAGGCATGCGGAAGACCTGGCATCGATTCCCGCTACTGCGAGATAGTTTTCCTTGGTAGGAGGTCCTATATGGAACGCTCTCAGCGTCGTGATGCGAATGGAGGAGCTGCTTAACCGACTAATAGCTGCTCCACGAAAACTAATAACTGGGGGAAGAGCGTTGTCGTGAACCCCTACCTGCATTCAAACATTATATACTATATTCAAACATTATGAATCACCTCAAGGGAACGATCTATTGATACGTAATCAGCATGGCTTCAGAAAACATCGTTCTTGTGCAACGCAGCTAGCTCTTTATTCGCACGAAGTAATGGCCGCTATCGACAGGGGATCTCAAGTTGATTCCGTATTTCTAGATTTCCGGAAAGCTTTTGACACCGTTCCTCACAACCGACTTCTAATCAAGCTGCGGGCCTATGAGGTATCGTCTCAGTTGTGCGACTGGATTCGTGATTTCCTGTCAGGAAGGTCGCAGTTGGTAGTAATAGACGGCAAATCATCGAGTAAAACTGAAGTGATATCAGGTGTTCCCCAGGGAAGCGTCCTGGGACCTCTGCTGTTCCTGATCTATATAAATGATCTGGGTGACAATCTGAGCAGTTCTCTTAGGTTGTTCGCAGATGATGCTGTAATTTACCGTCTAGTAAGGTCATCCGAAGACTAGTATCAGTTGCAAAGCGATTTAGAAAAGATTGTTGTATGGAGTGACAGTTGACGCTAAATAACGAAAAGTGTGAGGTGATCCACATGAGTTCCAACAGAAATCCGTTGGAATTCGATTACTCGATAAATAGTACAACTCTCAAGGCTGTCAACTCAACTAGGTACCTGGGTGTTAAAATTACGAACAACTACAGTTGGAAAGACCACATAGATAATATTATGGGGAAGGCGAGCCAAAGGACACTTAGAAGATGCAACAAGTCCACTAAAGAGACAGCTTACACTACACTCGTCTGTCCTCTGTTAGAATATTGCTACGCGGTGTGGGATCCTTACCAGGCGGGATTGACGGAGGACATCGAAAGGATGCAAAAAAAAGGGCAGCCCGTTTTGTATTATCACGTAATAGGGGAGAGAGTGTGGCAGATATGATACGCGAGTTGGGATGGAAGTCATTAAAGCAAAGACGTTTCTCGTCGCGGCGAGACCTATTTACGAAATTTCAGTCACCAACTTTCTCTTCCGAATGCGAAAATATTTTGCTGAGCCCAACCTACATAGGAGGAATGATCATCAAAATAAAATAAGAGAAATCAGAGCTCGAACAGAAAGGTTTAGGTGTTCGTTTTTCCCGCGCGCTGTTCGGGAGTGGAATGGTAGGGAGATAGTACTATTGTGATTCGATGATCCCTCTGCCAAGCACTTAAATGTGAATTGCAGAGTAATCATGTAGATGTAGATGTACCTGACGCATACAATGACTCCTTTGGCAAAGGGTGACACGGCGTTCGGTCGGCGCCTACGGGCGCTCCAGGGTCTATCGACGGTGATTACGTTACTTGTATCTGTAGCAGATGTCGCGCTAATTGTGGTATTGGAGGGTGTCTGTACAAGGGTGACAGTCGAACGGATGGCTGAGTTGCGCTGGCAGACAAGGCTGGATTCGCGTAAGTTTTCACGCGTGCCAGCGTGCCACGGGGCGAGGTCAGCCAGTGTGGCGTGGGGGGGGGGGGGAGGGGACTGCCCCCTCGTGCTCCACGGTGCTAATGAGGCGCAGCGTCGCCTGTTGACACGCCAGCCGCAGCCGCAAGTCCGATGTGCGCTCAGTGGCAAACGGTCCCCTGGTGTAAACAACAGGAAGACAGCAAGGTCAACACCTGCATTTGCAAGGGGCTTTCAGTAAGTAATGCAGTACATTTCTTTTCTCGACCAATTTAGTTGCAAAATTGAGGAATTTGCTGTCGCACATCGTGAAATATTCCCGCTTCAGACCGTATAGTTTCGGTAGGCGGCGGCGGCACACGTCGCATTCAAAATTACGTCTGTAACGAAGGTGCATTCCAAGCGCACAGCTGTTATTGAGCTTCTCTTAACAGAGAAGCAGAGCACCGCAGATATTCATAGGCGCTTCTAGAATATCTTCGAAGACCTGACAGTGAACAAAAGCACGATGAGTCGTTGGCGAGGCATCTGTCATCATCGCATACCTCTCAAATACCGTGTAATCAAAAAGTCCGTATAAACTTGAAAACTGAATAAGTCACGGAATAATGTAGGTAGAGAGGTATAAATTGACACACATGCTTGGAAAGACATGGGGTTTTATTAGAACCGAAAAACTACAAAAGATATAAAAATGTCCGACAGATGGCGCTTCATAGCAATAATTAGCGTAACAAAGTAAGACAAAGCGGAGATGATGATCTTCACAGGAAATGCTCAATATGTCCACCATCATTCTTCAACAATAGCTGTAGTCGACGAATAATGTTGTGAACAGCACTGTAAAGCATGTCCGGAGTTATGGT
The DNA here is from genome assembly GCF_023864345.2 of Schistocerca serialis cubense. Taxonomy (NCBI): domain Eukaryota; kingdom Metazoa; phylum Arthropoda; class Insecta; order Orthoptera; family Acrididae; genus Schistocerca; species Schistocerca serialis. The sequence goes on from NC_064649.1 coordinate 29,997,823, forward strand.
GAGGCACTGGCGTCGGATGTTGTCATTCAGCATCCCTAGAGATGTCGGTCGATCACGATACACTTGCGACTTCAGGTAACCCCACAGCCAATAATCGCACGGACTGGGGACATGGGAGGCCAAGCATGACGAAAGTGGCGGCTGAGCACACGACCATCACCAAACGACGCGCACAAGAGATCTTTCACGCGTCTGTCGGACATTTTGTGAACTTTGTTTTTCTTTTTGGTTCTAATAAAACCCCATGTCATTCCAAGCATGTGTGTCAATTTTTACCTTTCCATCTACATTATTCCGTGGTTTATTAAGTTTTCAAATTTATACTGACTTTTTGATCACCCAGTATCTTGAGTGCCGATCGGCCGCGCATAGCTGCGACTCCTATGTTGGAACGTGCGGACACTCTCTCTCGATGTTATCGACGGTTGACAAACACGCCGCTCCTCAACTGAACTTCTGAACTTCTCTGTTGGTAGCGCTAACACGTTTCGTCCGTCAGTTGTGGTACTGAAAGGAGGGGGGAGCGGGGGAGAGGGGGGGGGGGAAGCACTCAGAAGAAATGGTCGGATGGCAATGCTACTTATTGCACGTACGCACCACCGGTGGATATGTAAATAATTAGAGTTGCAATTCTCTGCGACATGTACAGCGATCACCATAGTGCTTTAGTGTTGTTCGTGGCTAGTGTTAGCGCCAGGCATGGTGGGGTATACAGGGTGGTCCATTGATAGTGACCGCGCCAAATATCTCACGAAATAAGCATCAAACGTAAAAACTACAAAAAACGAAACTTGTCTAGCTTGAAGGGGGAAAACAGATGGCGCTACCATAGGTCAAACGGATATCAACTGCGTTTTTTTAAATGGGAACACCCATTTTTTATAACATATTCGTGTAAAGTGCGCGTCATTTATGTTGGCGGCCGAGTTTAGGTTCGTTCTGCGCATCTGACGCCACAAAACACAGTCAGCCAATGAACAGAGAACGACATTGCCAGATCTCGACTGCAGTGCAGAGCATGGACGAGTGTCTTCAGTTTTAGAAACGTTCAGTCATAAATAAAGTAATAGAACAAAAGCAATGTCTTGATAGCAGACTTTCTTTTATAGAAAGTTTGGAAAAAGCATTCTTTATACCAATTGCTTCATATTCTATTAATTAATTAAACCAAATAAGCAATAAGACTCCTAATTCAGGCGATAGCAAGGAAAGGTGTTTGTATCATTCTCACGAGCCGCTTTATCGCAATAAAGAACAGTGGCAATTGTTTTTTCCTATTGTACTTCGACGAAGCGTGAGTAATTCATAGTCATACCAACAGTGTTTGTCAGTATTTTGCGTGAAATGTTAGAGTCCTCATGGCGTAGTGCAGTTGGGCGAGCCGGGATATTAATTTAAGTACCACATAGGTGTCGTATGTAATATTGAGAAATATTCCGTCTTTCGCGACTGTAACAAAAGTTTTATATACACCGGACGCGTTTGGCTTTATTTTAAAGCACTTCAGTCAATGAAAGGTATGGCACATACACAATGGCACTCACGTTCTCTTTCTTGTTTTTGTTCCACAATCGCAGTTTTACCAATGGTACTGAAATACTTCTGCAACTGTAATAAGCGACTTATTTAGACCAGACGCGTTTCTCTCTTTTGAAGCATCTTCAGTGGACAGTATTTTGTCTCCTCCATTGCCAAGTCACCTTTCGTAGTTTTGTGCTGCGGTAACACAATATTCAACGTTTGTGTTGGCTGATCAGTGTTTTAGCAAATTATATTTGACATAGCTCAGAGCACTTCGCTGATAGACGGTATATTCAAGTCCTAATGTTTTTGTAAGTCCACAGTTTTGTTTAATGTATTTTGTCTACTTCCTTCTGATTGATTGAAGTGCTTTAAAATAAAGCCAAACGTGCTCAGTGTAAATAAAACTTTTGTTACAGTCGCGAAAGACGGAATATTTCTCAATATTACATATGGCACCTATGTGGTACTTAAAGGAGATATTGTTATACAGTAAATTTTATATGAAATTTAGGTATCTTGTCCACATTTCATTCTCAACATTGTGGCAACTAAAATCGACCACACGGAAAGTATACTCTATGGACTTTTACCTCTGCAAACTCTTCAAAATTTCGTGCAATGGTTTACAATATTTAATGGGGCATAATAACTGCGTTGAACATCGAAACAAAATTAAGTCATTTATGGGGGGAAGGTATCAGTCAAGAAGATGTGTAAAAATCTAATTTTTGGGCCACATAGTTTTTGTGTAATCGAATGATAAGAATGTCAAAGCAGTCGGAACACAATGTGTCTGCACAGACGAGCAGTGCAGTGACAAAATCGCGCACAGCGCGGAATGCAGGGAGCACGTCTTTGAAGCAGCGAAAGGGTTAATGCGGCCGTGGTAGCTTTAATTCATGAACTGCGCGCTCCCCCCTACACGTAAGCTTGCGAACTATGCTATACTATGGCGCTGCTTCTATTGGCGCGTGCGTCGTGTGCAACTGGCAACGCAGCAATCTCCCGCGTCTGGGCGGGCATGCGCGAGCCGCCAAGATAAAAGAATTCAACTATAGTACGTTAAGAAATATGAATGTTATAGTTGGACCACTTTTTTCGCTTTGTGATAGATGATGCTGTAATAGTCACAAACGTGTAAGTACGTGGTATCACGTAACATTCCGCCAGTGCGGAGGCTATTTGCTTCGTGATACATTACCCGTGTTAAAAATGGTCCGTTTACCAATTGCGGAATAGGTCGATATCGTGTTGATGTATGGCTATTGTGATCAAAATACCTAGACGACATCGTCGAAGTGTCCGGACCGTTCACCGGATAGTTACGTTATTTAAGGAAACAGGAGTGTTCAGCCACGAGTGAAACGTCATCCACGACCTGCAACAAATGATGATGGCCAAATAGGTGTTTTAGCTGCTGTCGCGGCTAATCTGCACATCAGTAGCAGACAAACTGCGTGAGAATCGGGAATCTCAAAAACGTCGGTGCTGAGAATGCAACATCAACATCGATTGCACCCGTACCATACTTCTATGCACCAGGAATTACATGGCGACGACTCTGAACGTCGTGTACAGTTCTGCCACTGGGCACAAGAGAAATTACGGGACGATGACAGATTTTTTGCACGAGTTCTATTTAGCAACGGAGCGTCATTCACCAACAGCGGTAACGTAAACCGGCATAATATGAACTACTGGGCAACGAAAAATCCACGGTGGCTGCGACACGTGGAACATGAGCGACCTTGGCGGGTTAATGTATGGTGCGGCATTATGGCAGGAAGGATATTTGGCCCCCATTTTATCGATGTCAATCTAAATCGTGCAATGTAGGCTGATTTCTTACGTAATGTTCTACCGATGTTACTACAAGATGTTTCACTGCATGACAGAATGGTGATGTACTTCCAACATGATGGACGTCCGGCACATAGCTCGCGTGCGGTTGAAGCGGTATTGGATAGAATATTTCATGACAGGTGATTTTGGTCGTCGAAGCAGCATACCATGGCCCGCACGTTCATCGGTTCTGACGTCCCGGGATTTCTTTCTGTCGGGATAGTTGAAGGATATTTGCTATCGTGATCCACCGACAACGCCTGACAACATGCGTCAGCGTATTGTCAATGCATGTGCAAACATTACGGAAGGTGAACTACTCACTGTTGAGAGGAATGTCGTTACACGTATTGCCAAATGCATTGAGGTTGATGGACATCATTTTGAGTATTTATTGCATTAATGTGGTATTTACAGGTAATCACGCTGTAACAGCATCCGTTTTCAGAAATGATAAGTTCACAAAAGTACATTGTCACATTGGAACAGCGAAATAGAATTTTCAAACGTACCTACGTTCTGTATTTTAATTTAAAAAACCTAACTGTTACCAACTGTTGGTCTAAAATTGTGAACCATATGTTCGTGACTATAACAGAGCCATCTATCACAAAGCGAAAAAAGTGGTCCAACTACAACATTCATATTTCTTTTACATACTACACGAATATTTAATAAAAATGGGGGTTCCTATCTAAAAAACGCAGTTGATATCCGTTTGACCTATGGCAGCGCCATCTAGCGGGCCAACCATAGCGCCATCTGGTTTCCCCCTTCAAGCTAGACAAGTTTCGTACTTTCTAGTTTTTTTCGTTTGACGCTTATTTCGTGAGATATTTGGCCCGGTCATGATCAATGGACCACCGTGTATAAAGGTCGTGAACAGCGTGAGGTGTTGTGTTATCACAATGGAAACGGAGGTGTCGCGTACTCTAATGTGACATCGTTGTCACCACCTGACAGAATTTGAAAGGAATCCTCAGTGTAGGGTCTCCATTGGGCCGGTTGTCCGAATCGTACAGTATCCACGTATGGGCAGCCTTCGGGCTGTTGGACTGATTCCGAATGTGAGGCCAGTCGTATTCATCACCAAGGTTCCGGTCGGCGACGTCTAATCACCACCTAGGGGTGATTGGCGTACTGGGTGCCAAGCACTTTGTAATCCTTTATGTCGGCACCTGTCATCTGAGAGCATGTAACGGACTCCCTGCAATATTCTGTTTGATCTGTTCGCAATCAGTGGCTGACTAGCAGCAACCGGGCTAGGGAATTACCGTCACATGTGTAGACGGTTGACGTTAACACCACAACACAGGAGACTGCGTTTCGAGTTTCTTTTTCGATTTCTTCACGTTATTCATGCACTGGCTACTTATTTCATTCCTGAGCGACTAGTATTCCTGTATTCCTGAGCATTTTTGTACTTCATTTTTTCATCGATGAACCGAAGTAGTTGGTGTGTTACCCATGCTTCTTCCCAGTTCCGTTACGTGTATCTATATTTTTCTTTCAGCTTTCGTGATTGCCCCTTTTACAGATGTCCTCTTTAACTGATCTGCCTACTGACCTATTCATTATCGCAGTATTTATGGCCTCAGAGGACTTAAACTGTACCCCCTCATTCCTTAGTACTTATACACTACTGGCCATTAAAATTGCTACATCACGAAGATGACGTGCTACAGACGCGAAATTTAACCGACAGGAAGAACATGTTGTGATATGCAAATGATTAGCTTTTCAGAGCATTCACACAAGGTTGGTCCCGGTGGCGACACCTACAACGTGCTGACATGAGGAAAGTTTCCAATCGATTTCTCATACACAAACAGCAGCTGACCGGCGTTGCCTGGTAAAACGTTGTTCAAATGACTGAGCATTATGGGACTTAACATCTGTGGTCATCAGTCCCCTAGAACTTAGAACTACTTAAACCTAACTAACCTAACGACATCACAAACATCCATTACCCAGGCAGGATTCGAACCTGGGATCGTAGCGGGCACGCGGCTCCAGACTGAAGCGCCCAGAACCGCACGGCCACACCGGCCGGCCGAAACGTTGTTGTGATGCCTCTTGTAAGGAGGAGAAATGCGTACCATCACGTTTCCGACTTTGATAAAGGTCGGATTGTAGCCTATCGCGATTGCGGTTTACCGTATCGCGACATTGCTGCTCGCGTTGGTCCAGATCCAATGACTGTTAGCAGAATATGGAATCGGTGGGTTCAGGAGAGTAATACGGAACGCCGTGCTGGGTCCCAACGGCCTCGTATCACTAGCAGTCGACATGACAGGCATCTTATCCGCATGGTTGTAACGGATAGTGCAGCCACGTCTCGATCCCTGAGTCAACAGATGGGGACGTTTGCAAGACAACCATCTGCACGAACAGTTCGACGACGTTTGCAGCAGCACGGACTATCAGCTCGGAGACCGTGGCTGCGGTTACCCTTTACGCTGCATCACAGACAGAAGCGCCTGCGATGGTGTACTCGACGACGAACCTGGGTGCACGAATGGCAAAACGTCTTTTTACAGCATCACGATGGTCGCATCCGTGTTTGGCGACATCGCACTGAATGCACATTGGAAGCGTGTATTCGTTATCGCCATACTGGCATATCACCCGGCGTGATGGTATGGGGTGCCATTGCTTACACGTCTCGGTCACCTCTTATTCGCATTGACGGCACTTCGAACAGTCGACGTTACATTTCAGAGGTGTTACGACCCGTGGCTCTACCCTTCATTTGATGTCTGCGAAACCCTACATTTCAGCAGGATAATGCACGACCGCATGTTGCAGGTCCTGCACGGGCCTTTCTGGATACAGAAAATGTTCGACTGCTGCCCTGGCCAGCACATTCTCCAGATCTCTCACCAATTGAAAACGTCTGGTCAATGGTGGCCGAGGAACTGGCCCATCACAATATGCCAGTCACTACTCTTGATGAACTGTGGTATCGTGTTGAAGCTTCGTGGGCAGCTGTACCTGTACACGCCAACCAAGCTCTGACTCAATGCCCAGGCGTATCAAGGCCGTTATTACGGCCAGAGGTGGTTGTTCTGGGTACTGATTTCTCAGGATCTATGCATCCAAATTGCGTGAAAATGTAATCACATGTCAGTTCAAGTATAATATATTTGTCCAATGAATATTTCTTTCTGATCTGCATTTCCACTTGGTGTAGCAATTTTAATGGCCAATAGTGTATATCCCACTTCTTTGCATCGGTTTTTCCTGACTAGTCTCTCAAATGTCAGGTTACTCTTCATCACTACCAAATTGTGACCCGAGTCTCCATCTCTGCACCTGGGTTCGCTTCACAATCCAGTATCTGATTTTGGAATCTCTGCCTGACTATGATGCAATCTAATTGAAATCCTCCCGTGTTTCCCGGTCTTTTCCAATATACCTCCCACCCTTGTGATTACTGAACAGAGTATTCGCTATTACTAGGTGAAATTTATTAAAGAACTCAATTAGCCTTTCTCCTCACTGATTCCCAGTGCCACGCCCATATACTCCCGTAAACCTTTATTCTACTGCTTCCTCTACAACCACATTCCAGTCCACTATGAGTATTAGATTTTCATCTCCCTTTACGTACCGAATTACCCGTTCAGTATCGTCATATACTTTGTCTATTTATCTTCAACATTTGATGTCGGCATGTATGATTGAACTATCCTTGTCGGTGTTTGTTTGCTGTCGATTCTGATGAAAAGAGCCCTATCACTGAACTGCCGTACCTTTGTATTGATTGGCCTAGTAGTACAGCGGTGGCAACAGTCTCAGATTTTGAGCTGCCACTGTGAAGGTCACCGATATGACACATACTCGTGTTAGACAGCGTTACCAGCGCCAGGCAGAGTTTGAAAGGGGCCTCATTGTGGATTTACATTTGCTCAGCTGCTCGAATCGTGTGATCTACAGACTTGTGTGGTATCCGAATGTGACAGTGGACCAATGTTGGACTGCGTGGAAACGTATTGTCAGGCATACCCTACTCCTTATCAAGGCTCCTGTCGACCTGATCTGAGCACTATAAAGAACGGCAGCCGAATTTGCACCAAGAACAGATAATACCTTCACAGCCGTGCCTGCCGTCCAATTACGTATCATGCCGCATCGTTGGTTGGAGACTAGCCAAAGCTGGATTAGCGCATTGCTGTCCCACGTGGATGCTGTCCTCACCACAACGCGAAGGGCTGTGTTTGGAATGGTGACTTGATCGTAAAATATGGATTTTTTTGAAAGGCGTCGCACTGTGATGAGGAATGAATCATGGTTCTGCAGTACCCTGGATGACCATCATTGGCATTTTGGGATTCTGGAAATGAACCATCAGACCGGACAGCCACGATGGCCATCAGGATGCCAATTCTGGAAAAGTGGGTCCCAGAAATGGACCCTCGGTCGTTTATAGGCCATCGATTGCTGGGAGCCTGGAACTCAGAATGGTCTGCCCTGATCTCCCCAAACAAACTGAGGACAATCAGCAGTCTTCTCACAGGGAATCCACCGTCCTCTGTCGACTCTGCATTGGCCACAGCCGGCTGGAGTGGCTTCAGTGTGGAGCCGTGCGACCGCTACAGTCGCAGGTTCGAATCCTGCCTCGGGCATGGATGTGTGTGATGTCCCTAAGTTAGTTAGGTTTAAGTAGTTCTAAGGGACTGATGACCTCAGAAGTTAAGTCCCATAGTGCTCAGAGTCATTTGAACAATTTTTTGCAAAAACAGACATAATGTCTTATGGGATAACAGCAATCAGTGATTTTATAATGTTACTTTAAATCCGTCTTGATTGCAAACTTTTTTATTATTCATATGACCGGTTTCGGTTCATTCAGAACCATCTTCAGATCTGATATTTAAGTTACAGGAGTAACCCGTCCAATTCAGCAACTTTCACATGCTACGTCATATGAATAATAAAAAAGTTTGCAATCAAGACGGATTTAAAGTAACATTATTTGAACAATTGGCCACACTTGGGTGACCCATGGCCACACACTCTGATGTGAGAACCCTCTCGCTGTGGAGCCCGCCTAACAGTGGTCCACTTATAGACTGCCCTAATTTGGTTGCTTTGAGGCGCCGTCTCAACCTTCCTGACATGCTATATCAGAGCAGTATTAATCTAATCATCATGGAGTAGAAGCGGCCATGACTTCAGGTCACAGCTGGTAGTGACTGAATGAACCCGGACAGTACATCATGGATATCGTGCATGCTCATGTGTTACCCCTCATGTAAAACTATTGAGATTCCATTTTTCAAGAAGAAAATCCCCATTCACACATAGAAAATGCCTATATGAAGTGTCTGCAAGATGTTGTGGGGGCAGCATGACCCCAGATCAGTCCCAAATAAGGTATGTGTCTGGTCAGCTTGGACATCAACCCCGTCCCAGTACCAGTATCTGGGATATCAAGGACCAGCCCCTACATCTGTGGGCTAGGTTGCTTGAAGAAAGGTGGGAACTGCTTTTTGACCTCCCAGTTGACCGTATCAGTGTATGCATCCAGGGCAGAGTGTGCAACGCATGCCAGTCAGTGGGTCCATAGTACAAATTTCTGCGCAAGTCTGACTCGATTTTTTAATCACGGAAGTAACATCACGTACCAACGGCCGCAGTGGTAAAATCGGTTCCCGTGAGATCACCGAAGTTAAGAGCTGTTGGGCTGGGCTAGAACTTGGATGGATGACCATCTGGTCTGCCAAGCGCTGTTGGCAAGCGGGGTGCACTCAGCCCTTGTGAGGCAAACTGAGGAGCTACTTGATCGAGAAGTAGCGGTTCCGGTCTCGTAAACTGACATACGGCCGGGAGAGCGGTGTGCTGACCACATGCCCCTTCATATCCGCATACAATGACGCCTGTGGGCTGAGGATGACGCGACGGCCGGTCGGTACCTTTGGGACTTCATGGTCTGGTCGGGAGGAGAAGTGACATCACATCCTCTCTCAAGCTGTGAAGTTCCATTTCGTTTCCTCCTCTTCAGGGTTTTTCCCTTTTTTTGGCAGCAGTGTAGATAAACTTGGAAAACAGGCTGTCTCAAAATTGAATGTTTGAATTATTAATCTCCATGAGAGATACCTCTAATGTTGTTCAGTAGTTAGGAAATTCGTTCAAACCTGGCTACACTTTTACTGAAGATGAACCACAAGAAGACTTCGTAACTCTGCGAGCACAGACGAAAGCTATGATACTGGGGATATTTTTGTCGTGTATTGCTTCGGAGCGCTAACCGCATGCAGTCGCCGCAGTGGAGCCCAGTAGACTTGATTTCGGTGTGTGGTGCAGCTATCTCATAAGGGCGGTAATAAAATTCTTCCGCTAATGCCCCCTAATACTGCGCTTGTTACGGAAATGAAGACTTATTGCGAAGGATCCTGTAGGTCCGATATTGTTCGCCACGAACTGAGCAGTAAATTCATTTGGACATTTTTTATGTTTTTACTTTCCTCCTTTTTGTTCGCAGAATGTAGTGGCGGGAGTACATCGAAATTGCAGCCTTGGCAACACTAAGATACACTGACAAGGCAAAACATTATGACCACTGGCCACCACGACGTTGGATACTGCCTGGTGACGTTGCGGACACGTGATGCGGTAACAGAAGTATACAGGGTGGTCCATTGATAGTGACCAGACCAAATCTCTCACGAAATAAGCTTCAAACGAAAAAACTACAAAGAACGAAACTTGTCTAGCTTGAAGGGGGAAAACAGATGGCACTATGGTTGGCCCGCTAGCTGGCGCTGCCATAGGTCAAACGGATATCAACTGCGTTTTTTTAAATAGGGACCCCCATTTTTATTACATATTCGTGTAGTACGTAAAGAAATATGAATGTTTTAGTTGGACCACTTTTTTCGCTTTGTGACAGATGGCGCTGTAATAGTCACAAACGTGTAAGTACGTAGTGTCACGTAACATTCCGCCAGTGCGGACGATATTTGCTTCGTGATACATTACCCGTGTTAAAATGGACCGTTTACCAATTGCAGAAAAGGTCGATATCGTGTTGATGTATGGCTGTTGTGATCAAAATGCCCAACGGGCGTGTGCTATGTATGCTGCTCGGTATCCTGGACATCAGCCAAGTGTCCGGACCGTTCGCCGGATAGTTACGCTATTTAAGGAAATAGGGTTCAGCCACGAGTGAAACGTCAACCACGACCTGCAACAAATGATGATGCGCAAGTAGGTGTTTTTTTGATGCAGTCGCGGCTAATCCGCACGTCAGTAGCAGACAAATTGCGCGAGAATCGGAATATCAAAAACGTCGGTGTTGAGAATGCTACATCAACATCGATTGCACCCGTACCATATTTCCATGCACTAGGAATTGCATGGCGACGACTTCGAACGTCGTGTATAGTTCTGCCACTGGGCACAAGAGAAATTACGGGACGATTACACATTTTTTGCGCGCGTTCTATTTAGCGACGAAGCGTTATTCACCACCAGCGGTAACGTAAAACGGCATAACATGCACTATTGGGCAACGGAAAATCTACGATGGCTGCGACAAGTGGAACATCAGCGACCTTGGCGGGTTAATGTATGGTGCGGCGTTATGGGAGGAAGGATGATTGGCCCCCATTTTATCGATGGCAATCTAAATGGTGGAATGTATACTGATTTACTACGTAATATTCTACAGATGTTACTACAGATGTTTCACTGCATGGCAGAATGGTGATGTACTTCCAACATGATGGATGTCCGGCACATAGCTCGCGAGCTGTTGAAGCGGTATTGAATAGCATATTTCATGACGGGTGCATTGGTCGTCGAAGCACCGTACCATGGCCCGCACGTTCACCGGATCTGACGTCCCCGGATTTCTTTCTGTGGGGAAAGTTGAAGGATATTTGCTATCGTTATCACCGACAACGCCTGACAACATGCGTCAGCGCATTGTCAATGCATGTGCGAACAAAAAAATGGTTCAAATGGGTCTGAGCACTACGGGACTTAACATCTATGGTCATCAGTCCCCTAGAACTTAGAACTACTTAAACCTAACTAACCTAAGGACATCACACAACACCCAGCCATCACGAGGCAGAGAAAATCCCTGACCCCGCCGGGAATCGAACCCGGGAACCCGGGCGTGGGACATGTGCGAACATTACGGAAGGCGAACTTCTCGCTGTTGAGAGGAATGTCGTTACACGTATTGCCAAATGCATTGAGGTTAACGGACATCATTTGAGCATTTATTGCATTAATGTGGTATTTACAGATAATCACGCTGTAACGGCATGCGTTCTCAGAAATGATAAGTTCACAAAGGTACATGTATCACATTGGAACAACCGAAATAAAATATTCAAATGTGCCTATGTTCTGTATTTCAATTTAAAAAAAAACTACCTGTTCGCCTAAAATTGTGGGCCATATGTTTGTGACTATTACACCGCCATCTACCACAATGCGAAAAAAGTGGTCCAACTAAAACATTCATATTCCTTTAAGTACTACAAGGATATGTAATAAAAAATGAGGGTTCCTATTTAAAAATCGCAGTTGATATCCGTTTGCCCTATTGCAGCGCCATCTAGCGTGCCAACTATAGCACCATCTGATTTCCTCCTTCAAGCTAAACAAGTTTCGTTCTTTGTAGTTTTTTTCGTTTGACGTTTATTTCACGAGATATTTGGCCTGGTCACGATCAATGGACCACCCTGTATAAGGGGAACAGACACGGACGGGGGATCACCCTAGCGAAGATATGGGCTGCAAATGGGGAAATCCATTGAGATCAGCGACTTTGACAAAGGGCATATTATTACTACGCAGAGCCTGTGAACGAGTACCTCGTAAACGGTGAAGCCAGTCGAATGTTCACGAGCTACTGTCGTGAGCATCTGTGGAATGATATAGAAACGCAATAATACTACCACTTGACGATGAATGGCTGGACGTCCACTGCACAGAACGTGGGGTTCGGAAGGCTGTCTGCTCTATAAAGTAGCATGGATGCTGATCTGTGGCATCTCTGCCTCAAGGGTACAATACTTGTGCACGCACAAGTGTTTCGGAGCACACCGTTCATTGTATATTGTTGCTGAAGAGGGAGCTTCGATCAGACCACCCCTACGTGTTCACATGTTGAACCAGTGACGTCTTCTGATACGATTTCAGCGAGCGCCGCACCATCGGGATTCGACCGTCTATCAATGGAAACGTGTCGGCTCTACGGATGAATCATATTTTTGCTACACTAAGTCGATGATCGTCTCCAAAAACGCCGTCAGCGAGGTGAACGGAGGCTAGAAACTTGGGGCTCGCCACGGATGCAGGCTGGTGGGGGGAAGTATTATGCTATGGAAGACATTCTCCTGCTGGTGCTTGGTACCTATGATGGTAATCGAAGGTCTGGCTGACAGTTCGAACCACCCTTCACGTTTGATGACTTCCCGGACGGCGATGTCATCTTTCATCAGTACAATTATCAGTGTCCCTGAGCCAGAAACGCGCTACAGTGGTTTGAGGAACAGTATGCTGAACTCACGTGCATGTCCGGCGACCAAATACGCCTGACGTTAATCCTGTGGAACCCATCTGGGTCTTTATCGGACGCCATCCCCACATACGCAAATCACCAGCCCGTTATTTACGCAAATTGCATGACCTGTGCGTAGACATCTAATGCCACATATCTCCACAAACCTATCAACTAATTGTGGGATCCCTGGCATGCCGTATCAGATATATTTATTTCCAAAGACGTACAAAGAAGCTATTAAGCGCATAGCCATAATGTTGCGGCTCGTCAGTGTACGCAAGCAGAGTTCGAGCACCGTTTAAAAAACAACAGTGACAACAACAACTGCGTGAAAGTGTTTCTTTTCCCTCCGTGAATATGTGCTTTCAAAGGCTAGACAGTTTCTAAGATTTTCTACTATGGTATTCACGTGTTGCAAATCTTTCCTGCTTTCTTGGAACCAGCTGATTTTCACCTCCTTCGAGTTAATAATGTTCATCGGTTTTCGGTGAATTTACTGGTATCTATTCTATAAATATGAAGTTAGAATTTCAAGCGTCTTTTGAGAACTGTGTTGGTGGGCGTGTCTATTAGTGTGTGGAGATCAGACGTTTTCGACTTCAAGTTCGATTTCCTTGTGACGGACCATACATTTTCGAAGGAATTTTCCACTATTATTTTTCTGTTTCAACAACTGTAGAGCGCTCTCCAGCTACTGTGGTATCGGTTATAGATCTCGCTTCCGGTAAACAGAATTCTCATGTAATGTCACAATTTCACAATGCGCAATCTTCTTATTTTATAGAGGTTACACCTGGTTCTGGGTGCCTTTTGAAGTTTGATAGCTGTTCCTGAGTTTGAACGAGCGTACAGTCCTAATGACGGTATAACCGTGTTTAAAGAGGGCATCTGTAAAATCATCCGATATTCCACCTTTCGGGGAATCCCCGAAACTTTTGAAGCAGAGTTTCCATATAACGTGTTATGTTGTAAGATATCTGTTGATTAACTTTTTTCGTTTTTCTGTGCTTATGGTTAATTTTCAAAATATATGTACTGTAAACTGGGGTGAACGGGAACACAGAATGAATATCATGACTTTCTACAGAAAAAGTTTTAAACTTTGTAAGCACTTCTGATGTTAGAATATGGGGTTTTCTTTTTTTGTTGATCTTTCCTCACCCGATTTCCCGCCAAAATCTCTGCTTTCTGAGGTTATTGAGATTATATGAATGTCCACGTATATTAGTTGAAAATGTATGCCGTTTTAAAAAAGAAGTAGGATAAAACTCCTTCCAGATCCATGAAATTTTTGATGGTAAATGAATCAGTGTTTTAAAGAAAACACTCATAATGTTTATCGGAATATATAAGTACGAACATAATGGTCAATATAACCTCACTTTTTATAAAAAAACAATTATTGTGTGATTAACAGAACATAAATTAAAATGGTCTTGTTAGGAACGCACAAGAAATAGAATTCAGAAGACACTGAGTTATGTAAAATCAGTCTAAAAGTAATTTTGTGTATATTATGTAGCGTACAAGGTCCATCTGAAACAATAATGTGTAAAGGTGGACGAACTACATTGACAGAAAAAAAATAGCAACACGAAAAAATAATTAATGTATAATAATGAAATTTCGGGAATACGTCTAGGTAACGTATTTGGTTGCAGGCTCTCAACTGGTCTTCTATCCAACACGAGGCCATCACTGGCACCGAGGGAGAACTGACTTTCATAAGAAAATACAACCGACGTCCACCATTTACCCTCCAATGAGCTCTCGTTTGACACAACTGAAATCGCAAATGGCGGTGGTTTGTGGTCAGTGGAATGCACGCTCCGAGCTGTCCTTGTGTGTGAAATCTTATGGGACTTAACTGCTGAGGTCATCAGTCCCTAAGCTGACACAATACCTAACCGAAATTATCCTAAGAACAAACACACACACACACACACACACACACACACACACACACTATATATATATATATATATATATATATATATATATATATATATATATATATATACACACGAGGCCTGTTCAGAAAGTAAGCTCCGATTGATTGCCAAATTGAAACCACAGTGAACATCAGAAATGTTTTACTTGTAACAATTAGCTACACCTTTCAGCTACTTCTCTACGTAGTCGCCGTTCTGACTTAGACTTTTGTCATAGCGTTGTACCAACTTTTCAATAGCCTCATCATAGAAGGCAGCCGCCAGTGCTTTCCGCCAATTCTCCACGCTAGCCTACACCTCGTTGTCTGTGTCAAAATGTTGTCTTCAAAGACAGCGGTTCATGTGACCAGAGATGAAACTCAGGGGGAGACAATTGCGGATTGTATTATGGGTAATCTCACATTTCCATTTGAAAACGATGCAGGAGCATCTTCATTGCCCCTGCAGAATGCGGCTGAGAATTGTCTTGAAGAAGAAACAGCACGACAGTTATGTAATGTTAGCTGCATAGCTTCAGGCGAAATTTCTCACCAGGCCCTCGTACTTGGCGGCAGACACTATTTTCTAGACATCTTTACGCACTCACTGCGAGCTCAGAAATTAGAAGAGCGACGTGATGCTAACTGGGGTTATACTAGAGACACTACCCAACACATCTGTGCAAAGATTTATCGGATTTTCATAGTCGTTTCCATTTCGCGACCGATCGGAGCTTACTTTCTGAACGCCCCTCGTATATATACCCATGCGCGAGGGAAGACTCGAACCTCCGCAGGGACCAGCCGCAGAGTCCAATCCCGCGCCAGAGCTGTCCTTGAAGTAACCTATTTATAACACTTCGTTGTAAATAAATGCTGTGTGGCTAGAGCTCCCGTCGGGTAGACTGGTCGCCTGGTGCAAGTCTTTCGATTTGACGCCACTTCGGCGACTTGCGCGTTGATGCGGATGAAATGATGATAAGGACAACACAACATCCAGTCCCTTAGCGGAGAAAATGTCCCACCCAGCCGGGAATCGAACCCGGGCCCTTAGGATTGACATTCTGTCGTGCTGACCACTTTTTTTTAAAATCTCATTTTTGTTCGCTTTCGTTCGTTGTGTCTGCTCGGGGCGGACGTCGTAAGACATCCGCTTAAGTTCGTTGTTGATCGATTAACTCAGTTTTTTTATTGCAGAGGGCTGCTAACCCTCTGACCGAACACACTGAGCTACCGTGCCGGCAAAAACCGTTCCGTCGACAATGTGCGACACATGAAAGACACGGTGAACACTACTTGCCGCATCACCAGAGAAAATGCGCTCGACTTCTCCTAGGGGGGACACCTGGTACATGAATTAGAGTGTAAGCCTCACAATTTTCTGAGTGTGACTATTGTTCCTGCAGTTATCTGAGTCATTATCTGAGCACTTGGGTCTCACTGTTCACGCATCTGTTTACATAGCTTTAGAACTAATCTGATACGTTCTACAGTCTAGATACGCACTCCTGTCACGTACCTGTGGCACTCAAAAACAGTGGTCCACTGTAAAAACTTTATGTGTGGCCCCACTATCTTCTGTCAAGTCCCTGTGTCGTGGTGACCCTGGGCTGTGAACTGCACGCACGGCTATTGCTGGGAATTCCCCAGCGGCCGCCACAGTTGCACGTGGCAAGATGGCGGCGGCGTAGCTCATTCTCTCGTAAAGCGGCGGTCGTTCGCGGCTGCATATTGAGTTCTGTGGCGGCCATTATGGCGGGGGCTGCTGCCACGGAACGCCCGGCACAACGCAGAGAAGAAAGAAAAGGAATAAAGCAAAACAAAACTCCCAAGCAACGCAGCGCAAGTACGCGCTCGCGACCGAAGTAAACCGAACTGCACTCCACATCTGCACCTCCATATACACATCTACATATCCTCTTATCAGCCAGCCCAGCTACTGTCGATATAAACCCATCCAGGCGATAGCAGCGTCACCTCACGAAGAATGACTGACACACACACACACACACACACACACACACACACACACACACACACGCACGGCCGCGCGGGATTAGCCGAGCGGTCTTAGGCGCTGCAGTCATGGACTGTGCGGCTGGTCCCGGCGGGGTTTCGAGTCTTCCCTCGGGCATGGGTGTGTGTGTGTGTGTGTGTGTGTGTGTGTGTGTGTGTGTGTGTGTGTGTCCTTAGGATAGTTTAGGTTAAGTAGTGTGTAAGCGTAGGGACTGATGACCTTAGCAGTTAAGTCCCATATGATTTTGAACATTTTTGAATACACACACGACGCATGTAGTATCAGTGTTGTCGTTCCGTAAAAGGGGCCGGCGCGCGATTTATCCGACTCTGTTGTTGTTGTTGTTGTTGTTGTTGGTCTTCAGTCCTGAGACTGGTTTGTTGCAGCTCTCCATGCTACTCTATCCTGTGCAAGCTTCTTCATCTCCCAGTACTTACTGCAACCTACATCCTTCTGAATCTGCTTAGTGTATTCATCTCTTGGTCTCCCTCTACGATTTTTACCCTCTGCGCTGCCCTCCAATGCTAAATTTGTGATTCCTTGATGCCTCAAAACATGTCCTACCAACCGATCCCTTCTTCTAGTCAAGTTGTGCCACAAACTTCTCTTCTCCCCAATCCTATTCAATACCTCCTCATTAGTTACATGATCTACCCACCTTATCTTCAGCATTCTTCTGTAGCACCACATTTCGAAAGCTTCTATTCTCTTCTTGTCCCAACTAGTTATCGTCCATGTTTCACTTCCATACATGGCTACACTCCATATAAATACTTTCAGAAACGAGTTCCTGACACTTAAATCTATACTCGATGTTAACAAATTTCTCTTCTTCAAAACGATTTCCTTGCCATTGCTAGTCTACATTTTATATCCTTTCTACTTCGACCATCATCAGTTATTTTACTCCCTAAATATCAAAACTCCTTTACTACTTTAAGTGTCTCATTTCCTAATCGAATTCCCTCAGCATCACCCGATTTAATTTGACTACATTCCATTATCCTCGTTTTGCTTTTGTTGATGTTCATCTTATATCCTCCTTTCAAGACACTGTCCATTCCGTTCAACTGCTCTTCCAAGTCCTTTGCTGTCTCTGACAGAATTACAATGTCATCGGCGAACCTCAAAGTTTTTACTTCTTCTCCATGAATTTTAATACCTACTCCGAATTTTTCTTTTGTTTCCTTTACTGCTTGCTCAATATACAGATTGAATAACATCGGGGACAGGCTACAACCCTGTCTCACTCCCTTCCCAACCACTGCTTCCCTTTCATGCCCCTCGAATCTTGTAACTGCCATCTGGTTGCTGTACAAATTGTAAATAGCCTTTCGCTCCCTGTATTTTGCCCCTGCCACCTTCAGAATTTGAAAGAGAGACCGAGGGTAAATAGCGATGGATGCGCAGGAGGTTCGGCACGAGCATTTCGGAAACTGCAAGATTTGACAGGTGTTCAAGCAGTGCTGTGGTGTGGTGTCTTCAACACGTGGTGTAACCGCGGCGAGACGTCGTGGGGTTGGGCGGCCATCCCTCGTTACAGATGTCTGACGTCGTAGGCTAGGCAGACTGGTAAGAGAAGAACTAACATCAGACTCTAATGCTGGGCGGAGTAAAGAGTGTCTGAACACGCAGTGCACCGTACTACAGATGGGCGTCCGCAGGCAAGACATCGGCTGAATTGAGTATTGGATCCAGAATGAGATTTTCACTCTGCAGCGGAGTGTGCGCTGATATGAAACTTCCTGGCAGATGAAAACTGTGTGGAGAGTAGGAGACGAGGTACTGGCAGAATAATGCAGGTACTGCGAATACATAGAAAGAAAGATCCCATATCATTTAGCTACAATATAGCACGTCAGCAACAACTGCTTCCAGTTGCTTACGTGCTATATTGTAGCTAAATTGTCTGGGAGTACGCATTAGGAGAGATTTAAAATCGAATGATCATATAAAGTTGATCGTCGGTAAAGCAGATGCCAGACAGATTCATTGGAAGAATCCTGAGCAAATGCAATCCGAAAACAAAGGAAGTAGGTTACAGTACGCTTGTTCGCCCACTGCTTGAATACTGCTCAGCAGTGTGGGATCCGTATCAGATAGGGTTGATAGAAGAGAGAGAGAAGATCCAACGGATAGCAGCGCGCTTCGTTACAGGATCATTTAGTAATCGCGAAAGCGTTACGGAGGTGATAGATAAACTCCAGCAGAAGACTCTGCAAGAGAGACGCTGAGTAGTTCAGTACGGGCTTTTGTTGAAGTTTCGAGAACATATCTTCACCGAGGAGAAGCAGTATATTGCTCCCTCCTACGTATATCTCACGAAGAGACCATGAGGATAAAATTAGAGAGAGCCCACACAGAGGCATACGGACAACCCTTCCTTCCACGAACAATACGAGACTGGAATAGAAGGGAGAACCTATAGAGGTACTCAAGGTACCCTCCGCCACACATCGTCAGGTGGCTTGCGGAGTATGGATGTAGATGTAGAAGTAAAGCTGTGAGGACGGGGCGTGAGTCGTGCTTGGGTAGCTCATGTGGTAGAGCACTTACCCGAGAAAGGCAAAGGTCCCGAGTTCGAATCTCGGTCCGGCACACAGTTTTAATCTGCCACAAAGTTTCATGAGCAGTGATGTTGACGCAGTGGTAGAGCATTGATGATGTGATGAATCCCGATACCTTCTTCACCGTGTCGATGGGAAGGGGCGAATCCGTCGGCTTCCAGGGGAGCAGATCCTGGATACCTGTTCTGTACTGCGGGACGGAGACAAGCTTGTGGCGGCTCCATTATGCTCTGGGGAACAATCACGTGGGCATCCATGGGGTCAGTGGTGCTAGGTCAGGTCACCATGACGGCCAAGGAGTATATCGTACACGGATTGCAGACCACGCACATCCCTTCGTGACGGTCATGTTTCCCGACGGCGGTGGCATTTTTCAACAACGTAATTCGCTGTTTCACAAGGCTAGAGTGCGACGGAGTGGTTCGCGGAACACAGTGGCGAATTCCATTTTACACTACTGGCCATTAAAATTGCTACACCAAGCAGAAATGCAGATGATAAACGGGTATTCATTGAACAACTATATTATACTAGCACTGGCAAGTGATTACATTTCACGCAATTTGGGTGCATAGATCCTGAAAAATCAGTACCCAGAACAACACCCTCTGGCTGTAATAACGGCCTTGATACGCCTGCGCATTGAGTCAAACAGAGCTTGGATGGCGTGTACAGGTACAGCTGCGCATACAGCTTCAACACGATACCACAGTACATCAAGAGTTGTGACTGGCGTATTGTGACGAGCCTGTTGCTCGGCCAGCATTGACCACACGTTTTCAATTGGTGAGAGATCTGGAGAATATTCGACTGCTGCCCTGGCTAGCACATTTTCTGTGTCCAGAAAGGCCCCTACAGGACCAGCAACATGCGGTCGTGTATTATCCTGCTGAAATGTAGGGTCTCGCAGGGATCGAATGAAGCGTAGAGCCACGGGTCGTAACACATCTGAAATGTAACGTTCACTGTTCAAAGGGCCGTCAATGCGAACAAGAGGTGACCGAGACGTGTAACCAATGGCACCCCATATTATCACGCCGGGTGATACGCCAGTATGGCGATGACGAATACACGCTTCCAATGTGCGTTCACTGCGATGTCGCCAAACGCGGATGCGGACATCATGATGCTGGAAACAGAAGCTGGATTTGTCCGAGAAAATGACTAACTGTCATTCGTGCACCCAGATTCGTCGTCGAGTACACCATCGCAGACGCTCCTGTCTGTGATGCAGCGTCAAGGGTAACCGCAGCCACGGTCTCCGAGCTGATAGTCCGTGCTGCTGCAAACGTCGTCGAACTGTTCGTGCAGATGGTTGTCTTGCAAACGTCCCCATGTGTTGAATCAGGGATCGAGACGTGGCTGCACGATCCGTTACAGCCGTGCAGATAAGATGCCTGTCATCTCGACTGCTAGTGATTTGAGGCCATTGGGATCCAGCACGGCGTTCCGTATTACCCGCCAGAACCCACCGATTCCATATTCTGCTAACAGTCGTCGGATCTCGACCAACGCGAGCAGCAATGTCGCGATACGATAAATCGCAATAGCAATAGGCTACAATCCGACCTTTATCAAAGTCGGAATCGTGATGGTACGCCTTTCTTAGAGGCATCGCAAGAACGTTTCACCAGGCAACGCCGGTCAACTGCTGTTTGTGTATGAGAAATCGGTTGGCAACTTTCCTCATGTCAGTGCGTTGTAGGTGTCGCCACTGGTGCCAACCTTGTGTGAATGCTGTGAAAAGCTAATCATTTGCATATCACAGCGTCTTCTTCCTGTCGGTTAAGTTTCACGTCTGTAGCTCGTCATCTTCGTGGTGTAGCAATTTCAATGGCCAGTAGTTTATGTGTTGGCCCCCCCAACTCGCCAGATCTAAACCCACTCAAATACATCAGGGATGTGACTGAACGTGACGTCAGAGCTCGTAGCGCTCCTCCTCGGAATTTACGCGAATGGTGACAAAAAATGGAAATGAGTTGACTGGGAGGCCCCATCGGGGGAAGTTGGGCCGCCAAGTGCGAGCCTCATTTCAGTCGACGCCACGCTGGACGACTTGCGAGCCGTTGATGAGAACAATGAACACACAGGCCCCGAGCGGAGAAATTCTCCAACCCGACCGGGAAGCGAACCCGGGCCCGCTTGCGTGGGAGGCGAGAAAGTTCTCGCCCAGCTAAGCAGGCGGACGATTTCGTACAGATGTGGTGCCAGTTCTCCCTGGCGACCTACCAGGGCCTCATTGCTTCGATGCCATTAAGCATCGCCGCTGTTATCCGTCTCAATGGTGGACATGCCGGCTGTTAGTCAGGTGGTCATAATGTTCTGGCTGGTCGGTGCATATACTCTGCGAACCACAGTACGGTGCGTGGCGGAGGGTAGTTTGTATCACTCGCAAACGGAGGAGGGGAAAAGTAACTATTCGAAAGCCTCCGCACGCGTCCTAATTTCTCTCGTCTCTTTTTCCGTGGTCCGTACACGAAATGTATGATGGTGGCAGCGGACTCTTTCTGCAGTCGGTCTCAAAAGCCGTTCCTCTAAATTTCCGCAACAGTGCGTTGCGAGAAGAACGCCGCCTTCCCACCAGGGAAGCATCTCGATAATGAACGGGATGCTTACTCTGCAGCGGAGTGTGCGCTGATATGAAACTTCCTGGCAGATTAAAACTGTGTGCCGGACCGAGGCTCGAACTCGGAACCTTTGCCTTTCACGAGCTTCTGTGAAGTTTGGGAGGTACGAGACGAGGAACTGGCGGAAATAAAGCTGTGAGGGCGGGGTTCGAGTCGTTGCTGGGTAACTCAGTTGGTAGAGCACTTGCCCGCGAAAGGCAAGGGTCCCGAGTTAGATTCTCGGTCCTGCACACAGTTTTAATCTGCCAGGAAGTATCATCTCGATAATATTTGCGTGCTGATCAGTTGTACCAGTAACAAATCTAGCAGCACGCCACTGAATTGCTTCGATGTAGTTTTTTTAATCAGACATTTTGCAGATCCCAAACACTAACAGTACCGAAGAACCGGTCGCACTAGCCTGCTACACGCCATCTGCTTTATGGCTGAGCTACACTTTACCCAAACTTCTCCCAACACAGTGACGTCGAGAATTCTTTCGCCTTCACCACCAGCAACATTTCGCCCTCAGCCCAGCGGAGTAACAGACCCGCCAGTGTAGCTTAACGCAGGGACAGGTGTGTTACCCTCACCCGGATCGAACAGAACAATAATGCCCACTGATCTGGTTCGCCCGCCAGTCAGCCACAGTGGGTTTTCTTACCTGCTGAGCTATCTTGGCAGGGTTCACATCTTACTTTTGCCACTATCCAGCACACAGACTTGCCCGTTAAAGCCAAGTCTCTTGTACGAAGTATTCGATCAGGCGCACGTCCATAGCTAAGGGACATTGATTTATAGGATAAAAATGGGCTTTAGTCGCCAGTAATTTTCGTAATTTATTTTACAACCAGCACCAGAAGATGGAGCTTTAAGCTTCAACATCGGTCGTGGAATAACTTAAGAAAAATACCGGCAACTTAGGCGGATTTCCATTCTATAAATCACTGTTCTGGGTGCCAAAAAATGTTCAAATGTGTGTGAAATCTTATAGAACTTAGCTGCTAAGGTCATCAGTCCCTAATCTTACACACTACTTAAATTAAATTATCCTAAAGACAAACACACACACCCATGCCCGAGGGAGGACTCGAACCTCCGCTGGGACCAGCCGCACAGTCCATCACTGCAGCGCCCCAGCCCGCTCGGCTAATCCCGCGCGGCTTCTGCGTGTTACCTCGGGCAGGGCAGACTGCTTTGCAGCCTCAGAAAGTTTCCACACTCCGTTACAGAGTCAAAACTTATTCTGGAACAAGTCCCTCAGATTGTCGTTAAGCCAGTCTTCCGCAACCGGTAATCACCATACCATCCCTGATTCTCGAAGGAAGCGTTTTAGCAAAGGCTAGCTTTCTTAACGTATCTCTGTGTTTACTACGTCGCACCACCTCAGCTATGGCTCTTACAGAGATTTAGGTTTTCTGGTACATTCAGTGCTTTACGTGAACGCTGCCTCAAACATGTTTCGAATGGAGCGAGTAGTAAAGAAGTAATAAATTAAAACGTCACGCCTGAAGATGACATACGTTGAGGTGACGAAAGGCATGGAATAGCGGTATGCACATATAGAGATGGCGGGAGTATCATGTACAGAAGCTATAAAAAGGGCAATGCATTGGCGGTGATGTCATTTATACTGGCGTGAGTTATGTGAAAAGTTTTCCGACGAGATTATGACCGCACGAAGAGAGTTAATAGACTTTGAACGCGGAATGGTTGTTGTTATTGTGGTGGTCTTCAGTCCTGAGACTGGTTTGATGCAGCTCTCCATGCTACTCTATCCTGTGCAAGCTTCTTCATCTCCCAGTACCTACTGCAGCCTACATCCTTCTGAATCTGCTTAGTGTATTGATCTCTTGATCTCCCTCTACGACTTTTACCCTCCACGGTGCCCTTCTGCACTAAATTAGTGATCCCTTGATGCCTCAGAACATGTCCTACCAACCGATCCCTTCTTCTAGTCAAGTTGTGCCACAAACTTCTCTTCTCCCCAATCCTATTCAATACCTCCTCATTAGTTACGTGATCTACCCACCTTATCTTCAGCATTCTTCTGTAGCACCACATTTCGAAAGCTTCTATTCTCTTCTTGTCTAAACTATTTATCGTCCATGTTTCACTTCCATACATGGCTACACTCCATACAAATACTTTCAGAAACGACTTCCTGACACTTAAATCCATACTCGATGTTAACAAATTTCTCTTCTTCAGAAACGATTTCCTTGCCATTGCCAGTCTACATTTTATATCCTCTCTACTTCGAGCATCAGTTATTTTACTCCCTAAATAGCAAAACTCCTTTACTACTTTAAGTGTCTCATTTCCTAATCTAATTCCCTCATCATCACCCGATTTAATTTGACTACATTCCATTATCCTCGTTTTGCTTTTGTTGATCTTCATCTTATACCCTTCCTTTCAAGACACTGTCCATTCCGTTCAACTGCTCTTCCATCCTTTGCTGTCTCTGACAGAATTACAATGTCATCGGCGAACCTCAAAGTTTTTACTTCTTCTCCATGAATTTTAATACCTACTCCGAATTTTTCTTTTGTTTCCTTTACTGCTTGCCCAATATACAGATTGAATAACATCGGGGAGAGGCTACAACCCTGTCTCACTCCCTTCTCAACCACTGCTTCTCTTTTGTCCCCCTCGAGTCTTAGAACGGCCATCTGGTTTCTGTACAAATTGTAAATAGCCTTTCGCTCCCTGTATTTCACCCCTGCCACCTTCAGAATTTGAAAGAGAGTATTCCAGTCAACGTTGTCAAAAGCTTTCTCTAAGTCTACGAATGCTAGAAACGTAGGTTTGCCTTTTCTTAATCTTTCTTCTAAGATAAGTCGTAAGGTTAGTATTGCCTCACGTGTTCCAACATTTCTACGGAATCCAAACTGATCTTCCCCGAGGTCCGCTTCTACCAGTTTTTCCATTCGTCTGTAAAGAATTCGCGTTAGTATTTTACAGCTGTGACTTATTAAACTGATAGTTCGGTAATTTTCACATCTGTCAACACCTGCTTTCTTTGGGATTGGAATTATTATATGGTAGCTGGAATATTCTGAGAGTCACAGTGTCCAGAGTGTGCCGAGAATACCAAATTTCAGGCATTACCTCTCACCACGGACAACGCAGTGGCCGACAGCCTTCACTTAACGATCGAGAGCAGCGGCGTCTGCGCAGAGCTGTCAGTGCTAATAGACAAGTAACAGTGTGTGAAATCGATGTGGGACGTGCGACTAAAGTATCCATTGGAACAGTGCGGCGACATTTGTCGTTAATGGACAATGGCAGCAGACGACCGACGCGAGTGGCTTTGCTAACAGCAGGACATCGTCTGCAGCGCCTCTCCTGGGATCGTGACTGTTATGGACAGTTCGGGACAATGGTTTGACCACCCACATCGTCCGACGTGAATCCTGTCGAACGTTTACAGCACATTACCGAGAGGTCAGTTCGTGCGCGAAAATCATACACTGGCAACACTTTCGCAATTACGGACGGCTATAGACGCAACATGGCTCAATAATGCTGGAGGGGACTCCCAACCATTTGTCGAGTGCGTGCCATGCCGAATTGCTGCACTGCGTCGGGCGAAAGGGGGTTCGACAAGATATTAGGATGGATCCTATGACCTCCTTCACCTCTGTGTAAACTGCATGAACATTGAAAATGCGGCAAACGAGTTTTGCTTTCCTTTGTTTCGTAGGTGCTGGGAGGGGTAGGTGGTGAGACAACGAGGAAACGTTTGAAATTATCTGCGAAATTTCAAATCGCTAAGTGACTCATTCTGAAATACTAGATGAATACAGTCTGGCTAATTTGTGAGCTATGCCACGTCTACAGATACGCACAGTTTCTAACTTAAATACTTGTTTATCTGCGTGATTCCTCTTAGGATTATACACTGATGGGCAAAAACCATTGTGACTAATTTCTTAATAGCGTGTTTGTCCGTCTTTGCAACGATATTCATCACTGATTCTGCTCGTCATGGGTCCGACAGTTTGTTGATAGGTTTGTGGAAGTATGTGGAATTACATGTCCACGGACAGATCATGTAATTCACGTAAATAGCGGGCCGCTCATTTACGTACGCTGGGGGTGGCGCCCGATAGCGATCCAGATTGCTTCCACAGCGCAGTAGAATGTCTCCCATAGCATAATAGTGCTTCCACAAGCCTGCGTCCGTGGCGCGCTTCACGTTTCGAGCCGCCGTTCACCTCCATGACGGCGTTTGTGGAGACGACCATCGACCTAGAGTAGCAAACACGTGTTTCACATGGTTCAAATGGCTCTGAGCACTATGGGACTTAACTTCTGAGGTCATCAATCCCCTAGAACTTAGAGCTAATTAAACCTAACTAACCAAAGGACATCACGCACATCCATGCCCGAGGCAGGATTCCAACCTGCGACCGTAATGGCCGCGCGGTTCCAGACTGTAGCGCCTAGAACCGCTCGGCTAAACCGGCCAGCCAAACACGTATTTCATCCGAAGAGTCGACACGTTTCCATTGATCGACGCTTGAATCCCTTTGGTCCCGTGCCGACTGCAATCGTCTCGTTGGGTCAACATGTGAACATGTAGGTGTGGTCTGCTGCGGAGCTCCATCATCAACTATTTCAACTATGTATGATGAACGATGTGTTCCGAAACACTTGGGCGTGAACCAGCATTGTCCTCTTTTGGCAGAGATGCCACAGATCACCATCTGTCCTACTTTATACAGCAGACAAACCTCCGAACTCAACGTTCTGTGAAGACTCGTGGACTTCCAGACATTTAGTGCCTAGCGGTAGTCCCACAGACCTTCTACCTCTCTGCGTAGTTTCCTACGATAGTAATACGTGGACATTCGACCCGATTCGTCGTTTTCGAGATAGTCGTATACTTTTGCCACAGCGTCACGTGCCTGCAACGCCATCTGGAGGCATCCAACCTTGCAGTCGGCACTGGTGGGTTTTGGTTTACCAGCGTAGCTGACAGTAAATACATGAAATATTGATAGTAAAATTTTTATTGGCCCTGGGAGCCGTTAGATAGGAAACCTGCAACTATATCTTTGCTCCACGCACCGAGTCAGCCATTTAGTGATATAGAGATGAGTGACTTATGCACGCCAGACGGATGACGTCATGTATCAAAGCAGACTGGATGTATCGACAGCTCCAGTATGTCCTATTTCGACTGCCCTCAGCTGTGTGGAACAGTGCTCCGGTATGTACTCGCTGGCTGCCATCTGCACTCTACAGGCTAACCGACGCCTTCCTCTCCCTGTCTTGCGCTGTGCTGGACACGGAACGCGGCTAATGCCGAGACAATGCGTAACGCACAATGGGAGCGCGTTTCCCCAACAGCGGAGAAGCGCGCGCACTACCGCTCTCCTGGACAGACCGGAGGTGACGTCACAGTTCCGGCAGACGGTAGCTCGCCTGAGGAAGGTCAACAGCGCCCTGACAGAGGCGGGCTGATAGCTGCGTGCACGTGAGGATGCACCCGAGTTAACTAATACCTCTGAATACTCTCCTAATAGGGCTGTGCACAGTTTGGAAACTTGCTGCCATATTAATTTCTCGCGTCAATAGCCTGAACAATGGAATATTTATTGTGGGATTATTAGTGCCGCTATCATCTGGTGTGAGTCATACATTACGCGAAGAGTATAGAAAGTGGTGCTGAATAATTGTAGAAGAGGATAAAATTTTAATGCGTTTGGAGAAATCACGAATTTTTAGTTCCACAGGGTTCAATGTTGTGTCCGTTCCTATTCATTAAATTTATGAATTTCTTTCCACTTGACGAATGCCTCCCCAGGCTGCCCTGACACAGATGACATAGCTGTAATAATCAATACGTTTGTGGAGAGAGCAACAGGAGGAATTGTTATCAATGTTTTGGAAAGAACTGAGAAATGATTATCTGTAAATGAATTCTCCATTAACACATTGCATTCAACAAACAGAATAACACATGAAATTAATGAAATACAGAAACAGAATTCGGTGAATATTTTAAGAAGAAATCTAAACTGGAAAGCTACTGGTTATCCAGCTTCGCAAACAGTTAAGTTCAGTAACTTCAGTTCTAGGAGTTACTGAAGGTAAGGAAAAACCCGATACTTTGTCGGTATTGCCATTCACTACTCTCCGGTTACATATTTTTCTATGGGAACTCACCATTTACGATGAAAATACCACAGAAATGCGAGAAGTGAGAGAAATATGTCGGGTTCACTTTGTCGGCGCGTCTTCAAGGAGACTGGGATTGGAACTGCAGCGAAGGCAGGCAATTCCAAATACACTGCTGTGCAGAACTTAGGGACGGAAGCAATTTTCGCACGATGTGTCATTGCTAAGAAACATAGCTCGGTGAAACTTGGACCATATATATATCAACAACTGATACAGTATAGTAGAGAAGGTACCTGAAAGAAATGACACTTGTATGCAACGAAAATAATATCAGCGAAGCCACCGCGATTCACAATGGTACGCTGGACATTACAAAAGGCGGGAAGTGGTTGTTAACGGCGTCTGTGGTCACCACAGACGGCAACGCATGCTGACTAGAAGGCAGGTAGGTAAATTTCGTGGCAGTTCGTTTCATTCCTCCAACAGCGCGGATGGTTTTTGGTGGATGTGGAGGTGTCCAAGGCATTGCACACTTGATCGGAGTGACTTAAGCCGAATATTCCCTCGTTCCGAGCGCACTTCCACCTGCGCTGTTCCATGCGGACAGCCATTGTCATCCAGAAAAAGAAAGTCATGGCCGAACACTTGGAGATGCAAGTGCAGAATTTCAACCCATTCGTAGTGAGGGTCAGTGAAATGAAGTGGAAAGAGGTTAAAGATTTCTGGTCAAATGGATATAGGGTAATTTCAACAGCAGCAGAAAACAGGATTTATTTTGAATAGGAAAGTAGATATGAGAGTTAGCTACTGTGAACAGTTCAGTGATAAGATTGTTATCACCAGATTCAACAGCAAAGCAACGCCGAAAAGAATAGGTCAGATATACATGCTAAAGTCGCAAGTACAACATTATTTTATTATTATTATCGTATGCATCAATTACAGTAATACACATTTAGCAAAACAAAGATAGATTATATAAACATTTGAAATTATATACAGTACGTCAGTTTTAAAACGGCTCAGACTACACTCGGATGTTGATGGACTCGATCCAGCGGAGTGCCTCGTGGGATGCTTCATGGAGCTTCTGAATGCCACCAGGGAAGAGTCTGATTGGACATTCATTCACAACCACATCAGTCCTCAGAAGAGGATCCCTTACACTGGTATACTCTGCAGCAGAATTCCGTGCACCAGTTTGGCTCCGAAGCGCCCATGTAGTGAAAGTAGACGTCCAACTGAACTCAGTTATGAGAGTAATTAGAGGTACAGTCCGGTCTACACCTACTTGCTGGCTACCAGTGCTTTCAAACATCTGTCCACCAGACCTCCGTCGAAAGGCTGCTCGTTACAACCTCTGTCAGCAAGTTTGTGAAAACAACTCGACCCCTCTTCATGACGATTTGCTATCACTGCCCAGGAAAACGCCTCAAATCTAGAAGACCAGCATATGAAATGGGAGTCCAAATGCTACCCACAGGATTCGACCAGGACGCAGAGTGGAAACAAGAATCCGAAACCAAGAACTTTTAGACAATTCAACGGTTCCAGTTCCAGGATTCCACCAACCAAGGGAGGTGTGGGTGCAGTTAAACAGATATCGTACTGAAGAGGGTAGGTGGAAGTAGAAGATAAAGAGATATCGAAAGTATATGAGGATACTGAATTCGTCATTCAGTACGCAAAGGTAGCGGAATATATAATAATCATAAGGGATTCGAACGCTGTCGTAGTGGAAGTAATAGAAGAAAGGTTTACGAAAGAATAAGAGGCTGGCAGTAGGAACGAGAGGGGTGAAAGACTCAGTTCTGCAATAAATTATGGATGGTATTAGTGAATATTCTGTTCAAGAGTCACAAGAGAACGAAGTGTATTTGAAAAAACCTGGAGACACGGGAAGATTTCAGCTGGATTGGATCAAGGTCAGACAGAGATTCCGAAATCAAATGTTGGAGTGACAGGCGTACCCAGGAACAGATACAGACTCAGGTCACAGTCTAGTAATGATAAAGACTAAAGTTGAAGAGATTCGTTTGGAAGAATCAGTGAGAAAGGAAGTGGGATAGCGAAGTAAAGAGGAGTGATGAGAAGTGATTACAGCCTGTTAAGAATGTGGTAACTGCGATACGAAATGCCATACTAGACAGTTGAAGAGGAGTAGACAAAGATGTTGGACAATCAAACATAGGCACAAGGAATGTGATTGCAAAGAAATATTGGGTAACAGAAGAAATATATCAGTTTATAGGCGAAAGAAAGAAGTTCAAAAATTATAAGGTAAAGATAGGAAATTTCTTAGGGACGAAATAAACAGGTAGCGCAGAGAAATTAACTCTAAATGTCTTCAGGAAAAATGTGAAGAAATGGTCGTCGGGAGGACTGACTCAGCATACAGAAAAGTCGAAACAAGCTTTCTGTCAAATTAAAAGCAAGGGTGGAAATACACTCCTGGAAATGGAAAAAAGAACACATTGACACCGGTGTGTCAGACCCACCATACTTGCTCCGGACACTGCGAGAGGGCTGTACAAGCAATGATCACACGCACGGCACAGCGGACACACCAGGAACCGCGGTGTTGGCCGTCGAATGGCGCTAGCTGCGCAGCATTTGTGCACCGCCTCCGTCAGTGTCAGCCAGTTTGCCGTGGCATACGGAGCTCCATCGCAGTCTTCAACACTGGTAGCATGCCGCGACAGCGTGGACGTGAACCGTATGTGCAGTTGACGGACTTTGAGCGAGGGCGTATAGTGGGCATGCGGGAGGCCGGGTGGACGTACCGCCGAATTGCTCAACACGTGGGGCGTGAGGTCTCCACAGTACATCGATGTTGTCGCCAGTGGTCGGCGGAAGGTGCACGTGCCGTCGACCTGGGACCGGACCGCAGCGACGCACGGATGCACGCCAAGACCGTAGGATCGTACGCAGTGCCGTAGGGGACCGCACCGCCACTTCCCAGCAAATTAGGGACACTGTTGCTCCTGGGGTATGGGCGAGGACCATTCGCAACCGTCTCCATGAAGCTGGGCTACGGTCCCGCACACCGTTAGGCCGTCTTCCGCTCACGCCCCAACATCGTGCAGCCCGCCTCCAGTGGTGTCGCGACAGGCGTGAATGGAGGGACGAATGGAGACGTGTCGTCTTCAGCGATGAGAGTCGCTTCTGCCTTGGTGCCAATGATGGTCGTATGCGTGTTTGGCGCCGTGCAGGTGAGCTCCACAATCAGGACTGCATACGACCGAGGCACACAGGGCCAATACCCGGCATCATGGTGTGGGGAGCGATCTCCTACACTGGCCGTACACCACTGGTGATCGTCGAGGGGACACTGAATAGTGCACAGTACATCCAAACCGTCATCGAACCCACCGTTCTACCATTCCTAGACCGGCAAGGGAACTTGCTGTTCCAACAGGACAATGCACGTCCGCATGTATCCCGTGCCACCCAACGTGCTCTAGAAGGTGTAAGTCAGCTACCCTGGCCAGCAAGATCTCCGGATCTGTCCCCCATTGAGCATGTTTGGGACTGGATGAAGCGTCGTCTCACGCGGTCTGCACGTCCAGCACGAACGCTGGTCCAACTGAGGCGCCAGGTGGAAATGGCATGGCAAGCCGTTCCACAGGACTACATCCAGCATCTCTACGATCGTCTCCATGGGAGAATAGCAGCCTGCATTGCTGCGAAAGGTGGATATACACTGTACTAGTGCCGACATTGTGCATGCTCTGTTGCCTGTGTCTATGTGCCTGTGGTTCTGTCAGTGTGATCATGTGATGTATCTGACCCCAGGAATGTGTCAATAAAGTTTCCCCTTCCTGGGACAATGAATTCACGGTGTTCTTATTTCAATTTCCAGGAGTGTATTAACAGTGCAATGGGAATTCCACCGTAAAACGCAGAGGAGAGAGCTGTAATGTGGAATGGGTATACTTAAGACCTCTATGAAGGGGGAAGAATTGTCAGATGACGTGATAGAAGAAGAAATTTGAGTCTCTGTGGAAGACAGAGGGTCCAGAAGCCTGGGTCAGAAGTTAAAATTAGGCAGAAGAGATACACAACATTCCATCGGAATTTCTAAAATTACTGGGGGAAGTGGCAACCAAACGACTAACAAAGTTGGTATGCAGATATATGAGACTGGCCACATACGATCAGACTTTCAGGAAAATCGTCATCCACACAGCTACGAAAATAGCAAGGGCAAGAAAAGGGCGAGAACTATCGAACAATCAGCTAAACAGCTCATGCATCCGAGCTGCTGACAAAGGTAATACATAGGAGAATGGAGGACAAATTGAGGATCAGTTAGATGACGATCAGATTCGTCTTAGGAGAGATAAGGGCACCACGGAGGCAGTTCTGATGTTGCTATCAATGATGGAAGCAAGACTGAAGAAAAATCAAGACACGTTCATTTGAAATGTCGACCTAGAAAAACGCGTTCGACGGCATAAAATGGTTCAAGACGTTCGAAAGTATAAGAAAAATAGGGGTTAACTATAGAGACAGTCGGGTAATATGCAATTTGTACAAGACTCAAGAGGGTACGATAAGACTGGAAGACAAAGAACGCTCTGATTAAAAATGGTGTAAGACAGGGGTGCGGTATTTTACCCTTGCTGTTTAACCTACAGATCAAAGAAGCAAAGCCGGAAATAAAGGAAAGGTTTAAGAGTGGGAATAAAATTCACCCCGAAAGGATAACAATGAAAATATTCGCTTATGACATTGCTGCCCTTAGCAAAAGGTAGAGTTACAGGATCTGTTGAATGGGATAAGCAGTCTAATGAGTACTGGATATAGAGTCAGAATCAATCAGAAAAAGTAATGAGAAACAGCAGAAATGAGAGTAACTAGAAACTTAACATCAAAATTGATGATCACGAAGTTAAGGATTTTTTGTTACCTTAGAGGCAAGGTATAGAAAGCCGAAAAGGGAGTTTTTGGTCAAGTCAAGTACGTTTGGGGGCACAGCATTGTGTGGTAGCGAATCACAGTGAATCATGGACTGTGGAAACCGGAACTGAGGAGATTCGAAACGTTTGAGTTGTGATGCTACAGAAGAATGTTTAAAATTAGGTGAACTGGTAAGATAAGGACGAGGAGGGTCTTCTCTCCAAAATCGGCGAGAAAAGGAATACATGGAAAACACTGATAAGAAGAACGGACATGATGGTAGGACATGTGTTCAGTCATCTGGGCATAACTTCCATGGTACTAGAGAGAGCTGTAGAGGGTAAAGACTGTAGTGGAAGACACGGATTGAATACATCCAACGAATAATTGAGGATGTAGGTTGCCCAGTGCTACTCTGATATGTAGAGGAACAGAACATTTAAATTAAGTAAATAACAAGCATCGATTGTTCCCAAGATTACATTCTCTCCCGATGTGTATTCCTACTTAGGTGATTGTGCTAATAGATTCCACTGCAGCGCATATCTGTTAAAAACTTTACCAGGATGTGCGTAATAGAGGTCCAGCTGATCCCTTTACAGACGTGGTAAGTTGTAATTAGCAGCTCGTCCACGGCTGGCCTAATTTCCGCGCAGTCTGCTAGCTGCTACCGAACGTTAAACAGCCTTCGTCCGCGACGATAATGTGCAATGGTAAACACCGGTAGGGCAACCTCCGCAGCGGATAAGGCCAGAGCGAGATTTTTTAATAACGGCGCGTAGAGCTGTTAGGCCGCGTTATGGCCGTTCTGCGTGCTTTATTAAAGACTGGCTCAACACACAAAACACAACACGCGCTACACACATTTGCCTCGTGCATCGACAAACAAGCGCACGGGAGAGTCTAAACTGTGGCTTGCTCTCGACGTAAACAATCGGAAACGTGACTGCGCGTGGATCTAGTTATCTCGAGGAAAGATTTGGTCCGAACTTAAATGATTTGCTGTCACAGTAAAAATATTTCAGACTTTAGATACTCTTCCTCGAAAACTCGAAAGAGAAACAATTCTCATAACCGATATCTTATTCAACACTAAAGTATTTATCCCGTATTTACTGAATTACCATTTTCATTCAATGTCCATTTATTTTCTTGATTTTCCTTACTCTTCTTTTACTTCCTACTCGTTCTCTTATTTCCTGTTATTTCCCTTATTTCCTATTATTTATCCTTATTTCATATATTTACTCTTATTTAATATCCATAATCACATTTCTTTTCAGTCCTCTTATTTCATTTCCATCCTCTTATTTCCTCTCTGGTGCCTTATTTCCTATTCATTTCATTTCCCTTTCATTGTTTCCTCCCTCTCTTTTTGTGATTTTCTTTTCATTCTGTTCTTCATCCTTTCCCTTTTTTCCTTCACATTTTTTTAATTCTTTTCCTTTCTCTTATTCCGCCTAGATTTTTTTATTTTCCATCCAATCTCATTTCTTCTTTCCTTTTTCTGATTTACTTTCCATTCAATTTTTTCTCTCTTCTCTTTCTTCCTTTACAGTCTTATAATTCCTTTGCGCTCTCTTATTTCACATCCATTCTTTTATTTCCTTACCATTTCAATTCTTCCTTCGCTTTCTCACAGGTTCTATCCTCGGTTGTTCGCTAACCTCTCTCTTATCAACTTCCAATTTTTTTATTGGGTTGGCCTAATAAGGACCACACAGAGTAACTTATGTTTTCCCCCTTTTCTCCTTTCTGTCTTACCAGTAGTTTTTCATTCTTTCCCTACGTTTTCTCTTCTTCCTTCTGTCGATATTGCTCCTGTCTTTCTTTGTTTTGTCCTGGAAACTTGTTGCTTTTGCTCTGTTGTTCTTATTTCTTCCTCTGTCATTTCCAATTGTCTCAGACCTGCCTTAACTTCTGTCATCCATGTCAATGTTTTTGGTTTTTGTCAAAAAGTTAAAAATTCTTATCTTGTACTGCAGAATGCCTTTCGTAAACTACAGCCAAACTAGTAGGTGAAATAGAAAAAAGTAAAGGAAAATAATCAAGAAAATCTTGGTATCAAAATATGTGGATTGGAAATTTTGCAATAATAAAGAAGTTTATTAAAAAAATAGAAGCAATATCTGACACAATAAGGAAGAGTTCTGTTCTATGGGCACGTAAAAAGGCGAGATGGCAGTGTGGTGTTGTAGTGCCGTACTTTTGCATTTTAGGAATAGATTCCTTGATACATAGGCTTTTTGTTAGTTGAAAAGCCACCTCTATTTTCCTTGACCTTGCTAAGTTAGCTTCTTTGTCCAAAGAATTTCATTCTATTATTTCAGTTAGACACTTAAATCTTTTAGTCTTGTTTATTCTTTCGTAATGTTTCCACATTTTTGGTGTCTCCTTCAGATCTGCCACATACTCTGTATTTTCTGAAGATGCACAGGGGCCTGCTTATGAATCTGTCTCCTGTATGAGATTTACGTGCGTTATTGCATCTTCCATGGGTTCAGCTAAGATCGTCTGCAAAAGAAAGAATCAAAACTCGGTGTACCTTTTTCTGCCAATTGTGGTGTCTCAATTTGTTATTTTCCTGCAATTTTGTCATATGATGACATGGTTGGAGACCGTGGCTGTTATTTGAAAATAAAAGTTGATGGTGTTGAGACAGCAACCAGCCACAAATTTATTTTAAGTTCCTTTATTCAAAGGGCACCGTTACCGGTTTCGAATCATTGCAATTCATCGTCAGAAGACTTTCATGTATTCATTAGAACATGTGGAGCGTTTTTTATTGATTATTTGTCCTAAAATATAAATAATATATCATTATAAGCACGTCGCACAGATGGGTGCGTTACAGGTTTGGGATGTGACTTACGTGAGATATCGATCAGGAGTATTTGTTTTCATAGTTTTCGTCTAACAAATGGTGTTCGTAGTGTTCACCACATGCTCAATGATACTAATTTGTATGTGCAACGGTAAGAATGTGGTGGAAACTGTGAACATCATTTGTTGGACGAAAACTGTGAAAACAAATACTCCTGATCGTTATTTCACGTAAGTCACATCCCAATGCAAATCTGTAACGCAGCCATCTGTGTGGCGTGCTTATAATTACGTATTATTTATATTTTAGGACAACTAATCAAAATAAAAAAACGCACCACATGTGCCGTCTGCCGATGGATTGTAATGATTCGAAACCGGTGGCGGTACCTTTTGAATAAAGAAACTTAAATTTGTGGCTGGTTGCTGCCTCAATACCATCAACTTTTGTTGTTTTCCTGTTTCTTTCCTCCATTCCCTGATTAACCTTTTATTTCATTTCCATTTTCTTGTTTTTCCTTTACCTTTCTCATAGTTCCTACCCTCTCTGTTGTATAAAATCCTTTGTCTTATTTATTTTCTTTTCTCTTATTTGTTTTTCAAAATTTCCTATCCTTTCGTCTCCCCCACTTCGTTTCCTATTTGCTTTTTTTTTTTCTTTCTGGGCTGTCTTACGAACCCGACATACGCTTGCCCTGCTGTCTGGTGCGATGTGTCAAGGAGTTCTGGGTTGAAAAAAATTTTAGCCGTGTTCATTTGTATGTGATTGTGACGTTCGTCTGTTTTCTTTACAAAATAACCACATATTTAGCAATACTACTACTTCAGATTGATTGACTGGTGTCCACAAACCAGTAATTTTCAACCGTGACGCCATGGATTTACGTGCTGATAATACCCAGTCGAGAAGAAAGGCAAGTATTTTTGCACAGCATAGAGATGAACATTCTGGCGTTTACACAATTTTGCCACGTGATTAAAAGGGTGCCTGAACTGCAGCAGCGTCTATCAACTACTGTCAGGTGAAACGTCGAAGGTATTGAAGACTAAACACATACAGTGTCGTATAGGGGAACGATTACATAAATACAGAGTGATTCGGAATTCGTATTACACAATTGTAGGTGTTTCAGAGCGGAGTCAGGACAATAATATTTTGTGATAAAGAAGTGGTCGGAAATGAGCCGCTTGGAAGAGAACGACTTCGAAGAGTGGAAGTAGTACACTTTGACATAGGTCGGTGTCTCGAATCACGTGAAGTATTGTGTGAAGTCATGTCACGTGCCATCAGAGATCAGTCCTATGAATTGAAGAGCAAGTACACCAGTTGCTGCTGAGTGACTGAGAAAGACAGTGCATTATACGCACAGCAAAAAAATGCTTGTATCATGTATGGTCCGAGAGTTCCGGAACCTGTACAGAAAATTCGAATAGAGATCAACTTAAACATGATTTCCACCTTTTTTTATTGCTCATGACAACCACACATTGCATGTTGTACCACCGTACAGCGAGACCTTCAGAGCAGACTGCTGTACACACTGGTACCTCTAATACCCAGCAGCACGTCCTCTTCCACTGATGCATGCCTGTATTCGCCGTGGCATACTATCCACAAGTTCATCAAGACACTGTTGGTCCAGATTGTCCCATTCCTCAACGGTGATTCGGCGTAGATCGTTCAGAGTGGTTGGTGGGTCACGTCGTCCATAAACAGCCCTTTTCAATCTATCCCAGGCATGTCCGATAGGGTTCGTGTCTGGAGTACATGCTGGCCACTCTAGTCAAGCGATGTCGTCATCCTGAAGGAAGTCATTCACAAGATGTGCACGATGAGAGCGCGAATTGTCCTCCATGAAGACGAATGCCTCGTCAATATGCTGCCGATATGGTTGCACTATCGGTCGGAGGATGGCATTCACGTATCGTACAGTGGTTACGGTGCCTTCCATGGACACCAGCGGCGTACGTCGGCCCCACATAATGCCACCCCAAAACAGCAGGGAACCTCCACCTTGCTGCACTCGCTGGACAGTGTGTCTAAGGCGTTCAGCCTAACCGGGTTGCCTCCAAACGTGTCTCCGACGCTTGTCTGCTTGAAGGCATATGCGACGTTCATCGGTGAAGAGAACGTGATGCCAATCCCGAGCGGTCCATTCGGCATGTTGTTGGGCCCATCTCTACCGCACTGTATGTTATCGTGGCTGCAAAGATGGACCTCGCCATGGACGTCTGGTGCGAAGCTGCGCATCATGCAGCCTATTGCGCACAGTTTGAGTCGTAACAAGACGTCCTGTGGCTGCACGAATATTCAACATTGTGGTGTCGCTGTCAGGGCTTCTCCGAGCCATAATCCGTAGGTAGCGGTCATCCACTGCAGTAGCAGCCCTTGGGCGGCAATTCCTGTATCTCCTCCATATCTGAACAACATCGCTTTGGTTCACTCAGACGCTTGGACACAAACCTTGTTGAGAGTCCTTCCTGGCACAAAGTTACAACGCGGACGAGGTCGAACCGCGGTACTGGCCGTCTAGGCATCGTTGAACTACACACAACACGAGCCGTGTACCTCCCTCCTGGTGGAATGAATGGAACTGATCGGCTGTAGGACCCCTTCCGCCCTTCCGTCTAATAGGCGCTGCTTATGCATGGTTGTTTACATCTTCGGCCGAGTTTAGTGACATCACTGAACAGTTAAAGCGACTGTGTCTGTGATACAATATCCACAGTCAACGTCTATCTTTAGGAGATGCGGGAACCAAGATGTTGCAAAACTTTTTTTGATGTGTCTATATTAGAAGGACTTATAGAAAGCAG
Organism: Schistocerca serialis cubense; assembly: GCF_023864345.2. Lineage (NCBI taxonomy): Eukaryota > Metazoa > Arthropoda > Insecta > Orthoptera > Acrididae > Schistocerca > Schistocerca serialis. The sequence goes on from NC_064649.1 coordinate 30,036,512, forward strand.
TGGGTACGATCGGTGGGACTCAGTAAAGTAACTCGAGACTGAGCACTAAAGATAATCTTACTTTATCCAAAATGACATTAAAAAAATAGTCATATTGTCAACGGGTATTTGAAGGTTACGTGTTCTTTAGTCTAAATTGTTCGTTAAACACCTTTGTATCTTAGTCGGGTTATGCTGAGGGAATTAGATTAGGAAATCAGACACAAAGTAGTAAAGGAGTTTTGCTATTGGGGGAACAAAATAACTGATTGGTTCAAATGGCTCTGAGCACTATGGGATTTAACATCTGAGGTCATCAGTCCCCTAGAACTTAGAACTAGTTAAACCTAACCAACCTACGGACATCACACACATCCATGCCCGAGGCAGGATTCGAACCCTCGACCGTAGCGGTCGCGCGGCTCCAGACTGAAGCGCCTAGAACCGCTCGGCCACTCCGGCCGGCAATAACTGATGATGGTGGAAATAGAGAGGATATAAAATGTAGACGGGCAATGGCAAGGAAAGCGTTTCTGAAAAAGAGAAATTTGTTAACATCTAGTATAGAGTTAAATGTCAGAAGTCGTTTCTGAAAGTATTTCCATGGAGTGTAGCTCCGTATGGAAGTGAAACATGGGCGATAAATAGTTTGGACAAGAAGAGAATAGAAGCTTTCGAAATGCGGTGCTACAGAAGAATGCTGAAGATTGGATGGGTAGATCACATAAATAATGAGGAGGTATTGAATAGAACTGGAGAGAAGAGGAGTTTGTGGCATCACTTGACAAGACGAAGGGACCGGTTGGTAGCACATATTCTGAGGCATCAAGAGATCACAAATTTAGCAGCATTGGAGGGCAGCGTGGAGGGTAAAAATCGTAGAGGGAGACCAAGAGATGAATACACTAAGCAGAATCAGAAGGATGTAAGATGCAGTAAGTACTGGGAGATGATGTAGCTTGCACAGGATAGGGTAGAACGGAGAGCTGCATCAAACCAGTCTCAGGACTGAAGACGACAACAACTACAGCTTAGTTTTAACACGGTACTTGTAATAAATAGCCGGCCGCGGTGGTTGTGCGGTTCTAGGCGCTCCAGTCCGGAGCCGCGCTGCTGCTACGGTCGCAGGTTCGAATCCTGCCTCGGGCATGGATGTGTGTGATGTCCGTAGGTTGGTTAGGTTTAACTAGTTCTAAGTTCTAGGGGACTGATGACCACTGCAGTTGAGTCTCATAGTGCTCAGAGCCATTTAAACCATTTTTTTTGTAATAAATAGTTTGAAAGAAATTGCCTCATCACATTCTGCCCCTAGCCGGCCGCGGTGGCCGAGCGGTTCTAGGCGCTCAGTCCGGAACTGCACGACTGCTACGGTCGCAGGTTCGAATCCTGCCTCGGTTATGGATGTGTGTGATGTCCTTAGGTTAGTTAGGTTTAAGCAGTTCTAAGTTCTAGGGGACTGACGACCACAGATGTTAAGTCCCATAGGGCTCAGAGCCATTTGATCCATTTGAACCATTCTGCCCCGTGAGTGCTGCAGAAAAGGAAATAGGCAACCATTCCTTTGAAAAAAATGTAAAAATACATAACATACAGTTGTAAGTGATTTGATTTTCAAGTATTATGCATTAGGTTATGACACAAGTTGATATCTTATACGTTTAAGAGGTGTTTCCGTGTGTTTCTTTATTTTACAAAAAATAAAGGTAACGTATCCCGCAGCGCCCCCAGTTCACCTATACTCTTGTGGCAAAAAAGTTTGTGTGCAAAAGTGGTCATTACATTAGAAAGTACCAAATTAACTGTGAATGTACTAGCTGTTACCGTTAGTCTATGGATTTACTTTCCTTGTAAAATAAAAATATAGGAGGCATTACTTTCTGGCTGTCTTACAGAGTAGTACTTTAGGCACAAATCTTTCTCTCTATTGTACGATGAATCTACTTTTGCCACGGCACTTCCTCCGTGGCTGAGGTAGACATTTAATTTACCCGGCGCGCCACTAACACAGCTACGCAGTGCAGCGAGACGGTACACTGGGGTGAAGCGGATAACACGTGGCAGTCGGAGGTACATCGAGTAAACGTGATAATAGCGACTCCTCGCTCGCTTAAGACGAGCGGCGAAAGGAGCGTCGTGCCGTTACCTCGAGGCACAAACGAGGTTATGGAGGCAGCGGCCGGTAAACGAATTATAAAACAGCTTAGGGCCGCGTCAGAACCGCCCTCCCAGTGCGAGCAGCACTTAGCCACTGTGCGGTTTAGCAGCTTACACACAACACCCCCTTCCACCCCCCCCCCTCCCCATCCCATACACACGCGCGACATCTCCCACAAAAATGGTTCAAATGGCTCTGAGCACTATGGGACTTAACATCTGTGGTCATCAGTCCCCTAGAACTTAGAATTACTTATACCTAACTAACCTAAGGACATCACACGCATCCAAGCCCGAGGCAGGATTCGAACCTGCGACCGTAGCGGTCACGCGGTTCCAGACTGAAGCGCCTAGAACCGCACGGCCACACCGGCCGGCCATCTCCCACATTTTTAGCGACTATATTATAGGAGGGGCGTTCAATAAGTAATGAAACATATTTTTTTTCTGTAAGCAGGTTGATTTTATTCACTATTCAACATTACTCCACACTCTTCTGGGCTACAAAATCTCATTTTTCAACTTAATCTCCGTTCGAAGTGACGTCCTTACGCCAGCCTTTCGCATGGCGCCACTCCACGTCGGAGCCAACATCTTTGGCCGTCGGTAACATCCTCCTCATCCACGTATTGTCTGCCGTGGAGTGCATCCTTTATTGGGCCAAACAGACTGAAGTCGGAAGGTGCGAGATTCGGGCATTAGGGTGGATGAGGAAGTACACACGTTTAAGTTGGGTTGGTTTGTTTTGTTTTGGGGAAGGAGACCAGACAGTGATGTCAGCGGTCACATCGGATTAGGGAAGGAAGTCGGCCGTGCCCTTTCATAGGAACCATCCCGGCATTTGCCTGGAGCGATTTAGGGAAATTACGGAAAACCTAAATCAGTTAAAACTTCCGGGCTGATAGGCCGTGGTCGAAGTGTAAAACTCTATCCTGACGTTTCGTCTCCGACTGTGGGAGACATCCTCGGAGGTAAAGCGGCGAACTGCAGTTCGCCGCTTTACCTCCGAGGATGTCTCCCACAGTCGGAGACGAAACGTCAGGAGAGAGTTTTACACTTCGACCACGGCCTATCAGCCCGGAAGTTTTAAGTGAAGACAATACCGCCCGTGAAAGCTTATTTTGTATGATCAACCTAAATCAGGATGGGCGGACGCGGGATTGAACCGTAGTCCACCCGAATGCGAGTCCACACCTTTAAGTACCCCAGCTGGTGTGTCAGCACCACCAAGAGAGACGTCCGGTTGGAGCAGCGAGGGGGTTTTGATTGTGATCTGTCGATTACCTCGAATGAGAGTGTCCGCACGTTGCAACATTGCAGGAGTCACAGCTGTGCACGGCCAACCAGCAAGCTGGAGATCGTACAGGTTTTCGCTACCTTACTACGATAGTACAGACGCCTCGCACAGCGACTCACCGTGCTTTTGTTTACCGCCAGGGCTCAGTAGATATTCTGCAAGCGGCTATGAGTATCTACGATGCTCTGGCTTTCCGCCGTATAAAACTCCGTTGCCTAATATTTGGAATATAAATGACGACGACTGTTTTGATCGAATCTCTCACCTTGCAGCGGAGTGTGCGCTGATGAAAAAGACTGTAGAACCGGGAGATCAATAATTCAAAAAAATGCTTCAAATAGCTCTGAGCACTATGGGACTTAACTTATGAGGTCATCAGTCCCCTAGAACTTAGAACTACTTAAACCTAACTAACCTAAGGACATCACACACATCCATGCCCGAGGCAGGATTCGAACCAGCGACCGTAGCGGTCGCGCGGTTCCAGACTGTAGCGCCTAGAACCGCTCGGCCACTACGGCCGGCAAAGGCAGTATAAATTTGAAAACTGAATAAATCACGGAATAATGTAGATAGAGAGGTACAAATTGACACACATGCTTGGAATGACATGGGTTTTCATTAGAACAAAAAAAAAATAAAAAATACAAAGGGCCAAAAAATGTCCGACAGATGGCGCTTCATCTGATCAGGATAGCAATAATTAGCATAACAAAGTAAGACACAGCAAAGATAATGTTCTTTACAGGAAATGTTCAATATGTCCACCATCATACCTTAACAATAGCTGTAGTCGAGGAATAATGTTGTAAACAGCAATGTAAAGCATGTCCGGAGTTATGGTGTGGCATTGGCGTCGGATGTTGTCTTTCAGTATCCCTAGAGATGTCGGTCGATCACGATACACTTGCGACTTCAGGTAACCCCAAAGCCAATAATCGCACGGACTGAGGTCTGGGGACCTGGGAGGCCAAGCACGACGAAAGTGGCGGCTGAGCACACGATCATCACCAAACGACGCGCGCAAGAGATCTTTCACGCGTCTAGCAATATGTGGTTTTTTTGTTTTTTTCTAATAAAACCCCATGTCATTCCAAGCATGTGTGTCAATTTTTACCTCTCTATCTACATTATTTCGTGGTTTATTAAGTTTTCAAATTTATACTGCCTTTTTGATCACCCGGTATATTGAAACAGTAATCCGGCCTGGGAATCGAACCCTGAACCGTCTGTCAATCGTTATTCTGGCTTAACAAGCTAGCAGCAGGTGGCCTCTCTGAGCTGTGACATCGTGTCTGGAAGGTTCGTCTGGACGGCTCGCGAGACGTAAACACGCGACTTCCGGCTGAGGAAGTTTGCTGTCTCGCCAGGGAAACCGCCGGCAATTAGATAATAGGCGCGCCAGCGGCACAATACGACACAGGTAAGCGACACGGCTTTACGGAACATTCCCTAGTTATCCACGTTTTCATCTGGGACGTATTGTTCCATAATTAAATAAAAATAGTTGTTCGGCAGCTTTCCCTTGGTTGTAAGGCAACAGCAGATCTTAAAAACTACTCCATAAATTAAATTTACCATATAGAATTATAGCTTGCTACGATCATTTTGGCTTTCGGGAAGGTAATCTGGACAAGTTCATAGGGCTTGTCGAACTGTAAAAATCGTTCGGTAAGGCAAAGTTGTGTAATATCCCCGAAATTCTGAGAAAAATAGGACTGAGGCATAGGAAGAGCGGATAATATAGAATATGTACAAGAACCAAGACGGAACAGTGAGAATGAAAGACCATGAACGAAGTGCTCAGATTGAAAAGAGTACAGAACATGCCTGTAGTCTGTCACTCCTACTTTTCCATCAATGCACTGAAGAAGCAATGACGGATACAAAAGAAAGGTTCAAGAGTAGGATTAATTCTGCATGATAAGATTCGCTGGTGACATTCCTGTCCACACTAGAAATAAATAAGAACTACATGACGTCTTCATCGTAATGAACGGTCTAATGAGTACGAAATATGGATTGAGATTAACGGAAGAAAGACGAAAGAAATGGGGAATATCAGAAATGAGGTTAGCTGCCCAACACTACAATAGCAAACAACAATGCAAACCAGCCACAGACTGCACACATCACAGCTAGTGATTTTCATACAGAGTGCTACGTGGCGTTACCAATAAAAAAACCTAAACAGCCTACTTACACCTGCATTCTCCGCAAGCCATCTTAGTGTGTTGTGGAAATTAATTGGTGTATCGGTGCCATTTCCCTCATTTCCATGGTCCAGTTGCAAATTTTATGCGGAGAGAAGTACGGCAGGTAAGCCCCGATGTTAACTTCAGTTCCTCAGATTTAACCTTCATGGTACAGTGAAGAGCCAAAGAAACAGGTACACCTACCTAATATCGTGTAGGGTCATCTAGACGTATCAGGGGTCCCACATCAACTGCGCACTCCCCACATCATTATAGAGCCTCCTCTGGCGTGAACAGTCCCCTGCTTTCATGCAGCGTCCATGGATTCATGAGATTGTCTCCGTACCCGTACACGTCCATCCGCTCGATGCAGTTTGAAACGAGACTCGTCCGACCAGGCAACATGTTACTCGACAAGAGTCCAAAGTCGTGTTGTCGGGCCCAAACTAGGCGTAAAGATTTGTGTCGTGCAGTCATCAAGGGTACACGGATGGGCCTTCGGCTCCGAAAGCCCATATCGATTATGTTTCTTTGAATGGTTCGCGCGCTTACACTTGTTGATGGCCCGGCACTGAAGTCTGCAGCATTTTGCGGAAGGGTTGCACTTCTGTCACATTGAACGATTCTCTTCAGTCTTCGTTGGTCCCGTTCTTGCACGATCTTTTTCCGGCCCCAGCGAAGTCTCGGATATGATGTTTTACCGGATCCCTGGTATTCACGTTTCACTCGTGAAATGGTCTTACAGGAAAATTCTCGCTCCATCTCTACCTTGGAGATGCTGTGTCCCATCACTCGTGAGTTGACTGTAACACCATGTTCAAACTCAATTATATCTGATAACCTGTCTCACAAGGGGTAAGATAGATACAGCCTACAGGAAAATTAAAGAGCTTTGCAGAAAAGATAACCACTTGAATATCGAGAAACCCAGTTCTAAGCAAAGAAGGGAAAGCAGAAAGGTGGAAGGAGTATATAGAGGGGTCTATACAAGGGCGATGTACTTGAGGACAATATTATGGAAATGGAAGAGGATGTAGATGAAGATGAAATAGGAGATACGATACTGCGTGAAGAGTTTGACAGAGCACTGAAAGACCTGAGTCGAAACAAGGCCCCGGGAGTAGACAATATTCCATTAGAACTACTGACGGCCTTGGGATAGTCAGTTCTGACAAAACTCTACATTCTGGTGAGCAAGATATGAGGCGAAATACCCTCAGACTTGAAGAAGAATATAATAATACTTCCTGGCAGATTAAAACTGTGTGCCGTACCGAGACTCGAACTCAGGACCTTTGGCTTTTGCGAGCAAATCCTCTACCAACTGAGCTACCCAAGTTGGACACCAGTATTTACATCGGCTGAAGGAATCCTGGTACCTCGGAAGCAAAATAACCCATGACGGACGAAGCAAAGAGGATGTAAAAAGCGGACTATCACAGATACGGAAGGCATATTCCTGGCCAAGAAAAGTCTGCCAGTATCAAACATAGATCTTACACTGAGGAAGAAATTTCTGTGAATATACCTGTGGAGCACAGCGTTGTATGATTGTGAAGCATGAGTTTGGGGGGGGGGGGGGGGGGGGGAGACTGGAACAGAAGAGAATCGAAGCGTTTGAGATGTGGTGCGTACAGAAGAACGTTGAAAATTAGATGAACTGATAAGGTAAGAATGAGGAGGTTCTCGGCAGAATCGACGAAGAAAGTTATACATGGAAAACACTGACAAGGAGTAGCGACAGAATGATAGGACACCTGTTAAGTGGTCACGGAACAACTTTCGTGGTACAAGAAGGAACCTGGAGGGTAAAAACTGCAGAAGAAGGAGACATACTGGTATACGCCCAAAAAATATCTGAGTATTTCGGAAATCTCTGAAATGAAGAGGATGGCGTAGGAGAAGAATTTGTTGTGGGCAATCAGAAGACGGATGAATAAAAAATAAATAAGTAAATAAAACAAAACAAAAAATAAAATGGAATAATAAAAATATGTTCTTTTATTTACAGCGACCATTGCTTGAGTAATTTACACAGAGATTGAGTGGACTCACGTCCCACGAATTGGGACGCCATGCTACTGGGCTTCCTCAACTAATTCATCATCTATGAAACGATGCAGTAAGGCACCGTCGTGGGATCTATAGAAAAAGGGATGTTGCATTAGCTACTGTCGTCTCTCTACAAAGGTGACATTCTCCAATAGCGAATTCATCACAAACACATCAGGCATGCACAGCACGTCAATCTCTTTAGTAAAGCGTATGACACTATAAGACTGTCACCAACAATTCTTGACCATCTATTGATAGTGAAGTAATCCTGATGCCTGACCTCCATGACTGATTGGGGAGTTGCATCTGCCACCACATACCTGTTGTCATAATTGTCTATACCATCTCCTATGAATCCTGCCTCTGCTGTCTGTTATACACATAAAGTATTGTCTATATCCAGGATCTCCTCCCATACCCCTGGATCACTTTCAGCCAAGTATGGCATAGAAAGAGCAAGCCGCATGATTATCTGCACTGTGCAGTTTATAATCTCCTGTAGTTGGAGTCACAAAAGATGGCAGTTGTGGCAGGGTTTTTCTGTGCATGTACATCATGTATGCTCCGACAGACAATGAACGTTCAGTATGTTCCGAGTGCTCTGCTGTGAATGCCGTGGTTAATGCGAACATTAAATGTGCTCGTAGCGAGTAGAAAATTTCGATTCCGTTTGTTGCGAGTTGTCATCGCTGATTGTGGTGATAAGTGATAAATTCTACCTAAGTACGCGAGATACATAATTTACAGGATAGACGCTTTCTTTAAGCGGAAAGCACGTGCATGTACATACTGCAACTGCCGTTTGTAATCGTCAACAATCCAAACACCAGCTGTGCCTCGACATGCGTGAACTGCTATCGTTCTTGGGTCAGACTATAGCTCCGGTACCAATGGAGATATGGACAAAAGCAAGTTTTTTCCAGTCGTGGCATATAGGCTGGCCAGCACAACAGGCGTGCTGTGTGGGAACAGTATCAGCCTGGTAAATCAACCTGCTTTGCAGGGCAGCCTACATGTCCATATACGTACTTGCTGCTGTTGGAGCTAGGAGGTTGTAAACCCCACTGTGCTGACTCTTCTGGGGCCTGCTGTTTCTGCACCAAATTAGGTTGAAATTGATACTTGGGTTTAGTAAGGTATCCAGGACATACAGCTTATGTATATGCATGTGAACAGTATATGCCTGCCCTGCTTTGCAGTGTAGCTTACATGGCATTAGCAAGAAACAGTTTTCTGGGCCCCAACATGTAGACTGTCCTGCATGACAGATGTATTGCAGTAGTATTGGCCTGCTTTATTGACCAGCTGTGCTTGATGCCCTGTATGCGAGGGCAAATAAATGTTTTTCAAGCCCCTGATGTACAGTCTGCCCTGCATGACAGGTGTGCTGTGAGTATATTGTCGGCCAACAACTGCATTGCAGGGGTACACATGCAGATTAGCGGGTCTGGTGACAGGCTGAGATGGATAGAAGAGGGGATGGGCAGGGTAAGGGATGAGGAGAAAATGGAGAGCCAGAGAGAGAAAGAGAGAGGGAAAGAGAGAGGGGAGGAGGAAACAGTCAGAGAAAGGGAGAGGAAGATATGATCAGAGGGAGGGGGCATGAAATGCACATAGAGAGGGGCAGAAGGAGATGAAGAGACAGGGGGAGTGGAGAGGACGAGATAGACGAAAGTGGGAGGATGAAGTGGTGGACACAGAGAGGCAAGGAGGATGTGTGTTCAATATGTGTGTGGAATATGTATACAGGCAAAGCCATGGGGAGAAGGTAATCTGCAAATAAATGCACTATTAACGGCGAATGTTCAGCCCATGTCACAACAGGTACTGGTCACCAGATACATAATTAGAGGAACTTTTCTTCTAGTTTTCTCCGGTACTACATCCGGTTGTAGCATACGAAACTTTTCTTAAAACCTCATGCATAAATGATTAGTGGGTTGCGTCGGCAGCTTCACCTTCGCGGATGACGTAGTTTTATCTGTCGCCATGCTAGAAAACTGTAGCGAAATGCAGTAAGACCTACAGCGGATCGACACTTAGTTCAGTGACAGTCGATCTTCAATGTAAACAATTGTAGAGCATATTGCACATATGAGGGAGGAAAAACTCATTACTGTCACAGTACACTAAGGCTCAACAATCACTCATAGCACTCTCACTTATTAAATACCTGCTAGCACTGCGATGGATTTAAAGAGAAACGACCACCTAAAAATTATTGTAGGAAAGGCAGATGCTGGACTGAGATTCATTGTTTGTTTCGTCTGGAAGTGTAGACGAGCCGTGAAGGAGGCGGCTTGCAAAACCCTCGTCTGTCCGTCGGAAAGAAGCTCTTATCAGGTTGACCTGGTGGAGAGAACAAGGAGAGTCCAAAGAAGAACAACGCGTTTCGTCACGGGTTCTATCAGCAAGAATGAAAGCGTCACACAAGCGCTCATCCAACTCCAGTGGCAGACACTGCAAGACAGGCGTTGTTCGTCATGGTGTGATTTACTGTTAACATTTCGAAAGAGTACATTCCTAGAAGAGTACAACTCGTGAAAATACACTGAAGCGCCAAAAAAACCTGGTATAGGCATGCATATTCAAATAGATACGCAAACAGGCAGAATACGGCACTGCGGTCGGCAACGCCTACATGAGACAACAAGTGTCTGGCGCAGTTGTTAGATCGGTTACTGCTGCTACAGAGGCAGGTTGTTGTTGTTGTTGTGGTCTTCAGTTCTGAGACTGGTTTGATGCAGCTCTCCATGGTACTCTATCCTGTGCAAGCTTCTTCATCTCCCAGTACGTACTGCAGCCTACGTCCTTCTGAATCTGCTTAGTGTATTCATCTCTTGGTCTCCCTACACGATTTTTACCCTCCACGCTGTCCTCCAATACTGAATTGGTCATCACTTGACTCCTCAGAACATGTGCTACCAACCTATCCCTTCTTCTAGTCAAGTTGTGCCACAGACTCCTCTTTTCCCCAATTCTATTCAGTACCTCATCATTACTTATGTGATCTACCCATCTGATCTTCAGCATTCTTCTGTAGCACCACATTTCGAAAGCTTGTATTCTTGTCCAAACTATTTATCGTCCATGTTTTACTGCCATATATGGCTACACTCCATACAAATACTTTCAGAACCGACTTCCTTACACTTAAATCTATACTCGATGTTAACAAATTTCTCTTCTTCAAAAACGCTTTCTTTGGCATCGGCAGTCTACATTTTATATCCTCTCTACTACGACCATCATCAGTTATTTTGTTCCCCAAATAGCAAAACTCCTTTACTACTTTAAGTGTCTCATTTCCTAATCTAATTCTCTCAGCATCACCCGACTTCATTCGACTACATTCCGTTATCCTCGTTTTGCTTTTGTTGATGTTCATCTTATACCCTCCTTTCAAGACACTGTCCATTCTGTTCAACTGCTCTTCCAAGTCGTTTGCTGTCTCTGACAGAATTAAAATGTCATCGGCGAACCTCAAAGTTTTTATTTCATCTCCATGGATTTTGCTACCTACTCCGAATGTTTCTTTTGTTTCCTTCACTGCTGGCTCAATATACAGATTGAATAACATCGGGGATAGACTACAACCCTGTCTCACTCCCTTCCCAAACACTGCTTCCCTTTCATGCCCCTCGACTCTTATAATTGCCATCTGATTTCTGTACAAATTGTAAATAGCCTTTCGCTCCCTGTATTTTACCCCTGCTACCTTCAGAATTTAAAAGAGAGTACTCCAGTCAACATTGTCAAAAGCTTTCTCTAAGTCTACAAATGCTAGAAACGTAGGTTTGCCTTTCCTTAATCTTTCTTCTAACATAAGTCGTAGGGTCAGTATTGCCTCACGTGTTCCAATATATCTACGGAATCCAAACTGATCTTCCCCGAGGTCGGCTTCTACCAATTTTTTCCATTTGTCTGTAAAGAATTGGCGTTAGTATTTTGCAGCTGTGACTTATTAAACTGACAGTTCGTTAATTTTCCTATCTTCACAGGAGAGCTTCTGTAAAGTTTGGAAGGTAGGAGACGAGGTACTGGCAGAAGTAAAGTTGTGAGGACGGCGCGTGAGTCGTGCTTGGGTAGCTCAGTTGGTAGAGCACTTGCCCGCGAAAGGCAAAGGTCCCGAGTTCGAGTCTCGGTACGGCACACAGTTTTAATCTGCCAGGAAGTTTTATTATATTCTTCTTCAAGTCTGAGGGTATTTCGCCTCATATCTTGCTCACCAGATGGTAGAGTTTTGTCAGGATTGGCTCTCCCAAGGCAGTCAGTAGTTCTAATGGAATGTTGTCTACTCCCGGGGCCTTGTTTCGACGCAGGTCTTTCAGTGCTCTGTCAAACTCTTCACGCAGTGTCATATCTCTCGTTTCATCTTCATCTACGTCCTCTTCTATTTCCATAATGTCGTCCTCAATTACATCGCCCTTGTATAGACCCCTCTGTATACTCCTTCCACCTTTCTGCTTTCCCTTCTTTGCTTAGAACAGGGTTTCTCGATATTCAAGTGGTTCTCTTTTCTGCAAAGCTCTTTAATTTTCCTGTAGGCAGTATCTATCTTACCCCTTGTGAGACAGGTTATCAGATATAACTGAGTTTGAACATGGTGTTACAGTCCACGCACGAATGGTGGGACACAGCATCTCCAAGGTAGAGATGAAGCGAGAATTTTCCTGTAAGACCATTTCACGAGTGAAACGTGAATACCAGGAATCCGGTAAAACATCATATCTGAGACTTCACTGGGGCCGGCCGGTGTGGCCAAGCGGTTAAAGGCGCTACAATCTGGAACCGCGTGACCGCTACGGTCGCAGGTTCGAATCCTGCCTCGGACATGGATGTGTGTGATGTCCTTAGGTTAGTTAGGTTTAAGTAGTTCTAAGTTCTAGGGGACTGATGACCTTAGAAGTTAAGTCCCATAGTGCTCAGAGCCATTTGAACCATTTTGAACTTCGCTGGGGCCGGAAAAACATCGTGCAAGAACGGGACCAACGAAGACTCAAGAGAATCGTTCAATGTGACGGAAGTGCAACCCTTCCGCAAATTGCTGCAGATTTCAGTGCCGGGCCATCAACAAGTGTAAGCGCGCGAACCATTCAAAGAAACATAATCGATATGGGCTTTCGGAGCCGAAGGCCCATCCGCGTACCCTTGATGACTGCACGACACAAATCTTTACGCCTAGCCTGGGCCCGACAACACGACTTTGGACTCTTGACGAGTAACATGTTACCTGGTAGGACGAGTCTCGTTTCAAACTGCATCGAGCGGATGGACGTGTACGGGTACGGAGACAACCTCATGAATCCATGGACCCTGCATGAAAGCAGGGGACTGTTCAAGCCAGAGGAGGCTCTATAATGGTGTGGGGGGTGTGCAGTTTATATGGGACCCCTGATACGTCTAGATACGACAATGACACGTGACACGTATGTAAGCATCCCGCCTAATCACCTGGATCCATTCATGTCGATTGTGCATTCCGACGGAATGGGGGAATTCCAGCAGGACAACGCGACACCCCACACGTCCAGAATTGCTACAGAGTGACTCCAGGAACACTCTTCTGAGTTTAAACGCTTCCACTGGTCACCAAACATCCCAGAAACGAACATTATTCACCATATCTGGATGCCCTGCAAGGTGCTGTTCAGAATTGATCTCCACCCCACTATTTATGGACAGCCCTGCAGGATTCATGGTGTCAGTTCGCTGCAGTAATACTTCAGACATCAGTCGAGTCCACACCGCGTCGTGTTGCGGCAATTCTGCATGCTCGTGGGGGGACCCTACACGATATAAGGCAAGTTTACCCGTTTCATTGGCTCTTCACTGTACCATGAAGGTTAAATCTGAGGAACTGAAGTTAACATCGGGGCTTACCTGCCATACTTCTCTCCGCATACTATTTGCAACTGGACCATGGAAATGGGGGAAATGGAACCGATACACTAATTTCCACAACACACTGTAAGATGGCTTGCGGAGAATGCAGGTGTAAGTAGGCTGTTTAGGTTTTTTTTTATTGTTAACGCCACGTAGCACTCTGTATGAAAATCACTGGCTGTGCTGTGTGCAGTCTGTGGCTGGTTTGCATTGTTGTTTGCTATTGTAGTGTTGGGCAGCTGGATGTGAACAGCGCGCAGCGTTGCGCAGTTGGAGGTGAGCCGCCAGCAGTGGTGGATGTGGGGAGAGAGATGGCGGAGTTTTGAGAGCGGATGATCTGGACGTGTGTCCATCAGAGACAGTAATTTGTAAGACTGGATGTCATGTACTGCTATATATATTATGACTTTTGAACACTATTAAGGTAAATACATTGTTTGTTCTTTATCAAAATATTTCATTTGCTAACTATGCCTATCAGTAGTTAGTAACTTCAGTAGTTAGAATATTTTATTTAGCTGGCAGTATTGGCGCTCGCTGTAATGAAGATTTTTGTGAGGTAAGTGATTCATGAAAGGTATAGGTTATTGATAGTCAGGGACATTCTTTTGTACGGATTATTAAAAGTCAGATTGCGTTGCGCTAAAAATATCGTGCGTCAGTTTAGTGTTGATCAGAATAAGTAAAGAGAGTAATGTGTGAGTATGTTCAATTTTGCTCAGCTGTTTGAAAATCATATAACGTAAGAGGCTTATCAGCACAGTTATTCATAATTTTTTTTTTAAGGGGACGTTTCACAGGGTGTACCAAAAAACACCGCCAAACTGTAGGGGCAGGTTCCTTACGCAGAAGTAAGTACAAAATGTCTAGTAAATGGAAATGTCGTGTGGCTAGGGCCTCCCGTCGGGTAGACCGTTCGCCTGGTGCAGGTCTTTCGATTTGACGCCACTTCGGCGACCTGGGCGTCGATGGGGATGAAATGATGATGATTAGGACAACACAACACCCAGTCCCTGAGCGGAGAAAATTTCCGACCCAGCCTGGAATCGAACCGGGGCCCTTAGGATTGACAGTCTGTCACGCTGACCACTCAGCTATCGGGGGGGACAAAATGTCTAGTAATCACGGGCTCTAAAATGCGTACCTGAAGAGGTACGAGGACTGGTTCATCCTAGTTGCTATGGAACAGATATCTTCTACTACAAGGTCCTTTCCTTATTTTCGGAGGAGCAAGTATTGACCTAAACAATGAAAAAAGACCAGTAAACATGGGGTCTAAAATGCATACTTTAGGAGCTATGAGCACTTTTTCATCTTCGATAATATGAGGTGCTCATAGGTCTTAACGTATGCAGTTTACAGCCCATGTTTACGATTTTTTTTTTTTTGTCGATATTACCTCCTCGCAAAATATCAAAAGCAAGGAACCTGCAGTAGAAGAGATGTGTTCCATAGTACCGAAAATAAACAAGTTTTCATATCTCTTAAGGTGTGCGGTTCAGAGCTTTCGGTTACTAGGTTTCTTTTTTCTCTTGTTTTGTTGTAAGGAAGCTGTTCCTAAAGTTTGTTGGCGTTTCCTTGGGACATCGTGTGGATGTAAGCAACTCGTAAGTACCGTGTAAGCCTTCTGAAAGAACTCGAAAAAAAAAATGGAAAAATAGCTCACAAGAGACTTCGGCTCTAAAAAAATTACTGGAGAGAGCTTATGGAATAACTAGGAACGTCTACAACAAAAGGTGTCTGTCTAAAAATTTGAAGATACAGCACTACAACACAGTAGTGAAACCAGAATGTCTTTATGCAAGTGAATGTTTAGTACTGAACTACATATTACACAAACTTGAAGTC
This sequence comes from Schistocerca serialis cubense, assembly GCF_023864345.2. Lineage (NCBI taxonomy): Eukaryota > Metazoa > Arthropoda > Insecta > Orthoptera > Acrididae > Schistocerca > Schistocerca serialis. The sequence goes on from NC_064649.1 coordinate 30,051,926, forward strand.
CTACAAACAAAGTCATTCGAGAAATACTCTGACCACCAAAAAATACAGAAGTATGGAAATGAAGAAGCAATTAAGAAGTTTATCGCAACATAAAAAACATAAATAAAACACTACGAAAGAGGCAAGTGCTATTTTTTGGACACTTATACAGAATGAACAGCAGCAGGTTAACCAAACAGATTTTTAAATATCTTTAGGACAAGAAGTAAACAATAGACTGAATTCAAGAAGTTACGAAAGATTTGGAAAGAAACAACAAGTGGAAAAGATGCAACAGAACGAGAGTTTTTCAAAAGGAAAGTGTTAAAGATGGAACGATTCGAAGGCAAGAGGGAGGAGAAGACAGGGTCAAAATGGTCCGAGAAGAGAAAAAGGATATATAGTGGAAAGATGAAAGAATACTGGAGGAAAAAGAAAGAACAACAAAGAAGGAAGCATTGAAATTGGTGCGTGGTCCTTAGATGACCTAAACGAAGAAAGAAGAATTTAAAAAATCGTCAATCATATGGTAAAAGAAATTTCGCAGAGTAAAAACGGTTGGGTTTGAACTACCAGTTCTTTGAGCAGCTAACATACTTTGTACCGAGAGGTAATTTTTGTAATTACAAGCGACACACAGTACAGTAGCTGATTTACAATATCGCGCGCTACTGACGCTGCAGAAAATTAGTTCGGGTGGTGAATATTTGCTTAGGAGATGCCCATCAGCTTTAGTGATGCTTCGCGGGAAATATGACCGTGGCACACGAACAACTCAAATATTTTATTTTCGCATACGTTTACCTCCATTTACGGCACGAGATCGCTTTTTGCCTGTATGTGCACGCACTGTTTGCCCTAGGTTTTGAAGTGCGACGTGGAGCCATTGTGTTTGCCGTACACGCTTTCACGGAAAATTTATACGGTTAAATTCTGGATAATTTCTGAAGCGACGTTGAACTTAATTATTCTAATATTTATGCGCTGACAAACGGCATCCGAAGGATAGCACTGCTACTACGTTGAACGTGATGCTTTTACGCGCGTTACTTTTGTGTCAATCTAAGGGCCAAATCATCTTCCTACGTCGGTTGCGTTAATGTGATCCTTGGAAATGTCGATCCAGTCTCTTCTCACACTTGTTATTATCACAGCACTTTTCGGTATGATGCAGTGTTCCATTGCAACACCAAAAGCGGCAGAATGGTGCTGATTTATCACCTTTTGGTGTGCCTTCTATTGTGTGCGCGCCACAATTTTGTTTGACTGCTTCTGGCATTTACCGCAGTGAGCTGGCACTATATTTAGGTCAGTAAGCAAACGACGTCGATATCCGGTTTATTTACTTTATGATTTCCGTATGTAAACCTTTCTGACACGCACTGTTAGGGTCGTCCTCGGAAATGTTTTACTTAGCCGACCTAGAAAAAGCATCCGACAAAGAAAAATTATGCAAGATGTCGGAAATTCTCAGGAAAATAAGGTGTAAATCAGAAGACGAAACAGCAAAAATGAGAAAGGGAGACCAAGAACGAAGTGCTCAGATTAAAAAGAGTGTAAATCTATGGCCCCTAGTGTTCAATATATACAACGAAGTAGCAATGACGGAATAAGAGGGAGGTTCAAGAGTGGAATTAAAATTCACGATGCAGGTATGTCAACGATAAGATTCGCTGGTGACATTGATATTCTCAGTGTTAAGGAGGGAGGAATTACAGAACCTGTTGAAAGCAATGAATGATCTGTTGTACACAGAATACGGATTGAGACTAGAGCAAAAGAAGACAAAAGTAGTAAGGAGTAGTAAAAATGAGATTAGTGAAAAACGTAACATCAAAACTGCGAACCACGAGGCATACGAAGTACGGAAATACGCTAGCTTGGAAGCAAAATAACGTGTGGCGGACGAAGCGAGGACGACATAAAAGGCAGACTGGAACACGTGATGAGGGCATTCCTGGCTGAGAGAAGTCACCTGGCATCAATCTCCGCTGCTAATTCAGGAAAAAATTAATGAACATGTACTTTAGGAGTACGGCATTCCGTGGAAGTGAATACTCGATGTGCGGAAAAACTGGAACAGAGGAGAATCGAAGCATTTGAGGTGTGGTGGTGCTTCAGAAGAACGTTGAGAATTAGGTGGACTAATCAGATAACGAGTGAGGAAGTTCTCCGTATACTGGGAAAGGAGAGGAACACGCCGAAAACACTCACAAGGAGAATGAAGAGGATGGTAGGACATCAGAGAGCAACTTCCGTGGTATTAGAGGGAGCTATAGAGGATAAAAACTATAGAGGCTGTAGAGGAAGACAAAGATTGCACTGAAGCGCCGAAGAAAATTTTATAGGCATGCGTAGTCAAATGCAAAGATATGTAAAAAGGCAGAACGCGGCGCTGCGGTCGGCAACGCCTATATAAGACAACAAGTGTCTTGCGCAGTTGTTAGATCGGTGACAGTTGCTACAATGGCAGATCATCAAGATATAAATGAGTTTGAACGTCGTTATGGTCGGCGCACAAGGGACGGGATACAGGATCTCCAAGGTAGCGATGAATGGGTGATTTTCCTATATGACCATTTCACAAGTGTATCGTGAATATCAGTAACACGATGAAACATCAAATCTCCGACATCGCTGCGGCCGGAACAAGATCCTGCAAGAACGTGACAACGACGACTCAAGAGAATCATTCTGCAAATTGTTGCAGATTTCAATGCTGAGCTATCAACAAGGGTCAGCGTGAGAATCATTCAACGAAACTTTCCGTCAATTAGTACGAACTGTTACCTCTCGAACACGAAATCACAAATGTAGTCACATTACTAAGTCGATATTCCATAATCAGGCAATTTCACTAGAACCCGCTGGTAAGGTACAGTGTCAAAAGCCTTCCGGAAATCTAGAAATACGTAATCAATCTGAAATCCCTTGTCAATAGCACTCAGCACTTCGCTTGTGTGTAAAAAGCTAGAACGTTTCACAAGAACGATGTTTTCGAAATCCGTGCAGACAGTCCCAAAATACCGTTCTTTTCGAGGTAGTTCATGATGTTCGAACATTCCTCCATTTTGGTTATTATACAGGGTGCGGGGCTTATATCTGAACAAATTTCAATTTGAATTTCCCGTCATATTGTAGTTTCACTGGAGGTTGTGATTGGCGTACTTGAAAGCTACAGGAATCTAGCAAACATCAGAACCTCAAAATGGCGAAAATGTTCCGAAGAAGTGCGGAATACAACAGAAGAGCCATTATCATCGAAAGTATTCGCTCCGGGCATTCGCCCACTGAAATATTTCGATTCTTCGGGTACCCAGGATAAACTTTTTATGGCATAGTGGCCAAGTATAATGCTTCGGAAAAGTCTGGGGAAGGTTCCGCTAACACAGAGAGGAAACCTCATTCTAGGAAATTCGTGTCACCAACTGCGGCAGTCATCGAAAAGGCGAGGATTTCTGAGGACCCGGGGCAATCGCTGAGGAAACCGGTGTCAGTATTCAATGTCAGCGAGCGAACAATGCGTCGGATGGTCCCAGGACTTCATACGAGCCATTTAGTCCAAAACTGAATGTTGGATAACGTTGACATGTTCTGGTCAAAGGACTTCTGGACCCCGAGTAGCCTGGGTTTGAGCCCCCTCGACCACCATGTTTGGAGCATAGTCGATAGAGTTACCAATAAGACGAGGCACTTAATGTCTCATCTCTATGCACTGCTACCGAAGCATCATTCGAGACTATGGCCAGCGCTGTTTTAAAGACTGCGTGAGATCGCTTCAGGACAAGATCGAGCCGGTCATTGCGGCTGAAGGGGGTCACATCGAGTAATATTACTCTTGAAAGGTACCACTACTTATACGTAAAAGAATTTTCATTTGAGTTTGTATTTGGTTTTAATAAATTTGCCTTTAAAACCATCTTTCTCCATAGCTTACACATAGTTTCCCGAGAATTTCCATTTTACATTTTCGTACGCTTTTCCTAGGCCGACAAATCATATGAAGGCATTTCGATTTTTCTTAAGTATCACTTCCATTATCATGCGCAACATTCGAAAACTGCCTCTCTGGTGCGGTTACCTTTACTCAAGCAAAATAACTGTCGCCTTAAGAAGTTCTTAATTTATCGCAGTAATGGCCCTATAACACTCTCTTGGGATACTCTAGATATTTCCTTTACACCTGTCGATTTTGTGTGTTTGTCCCGGCCGGTGTGGCCGAGCGGTTCTAGGCGCTACAGTCTGGAACCGCACGAACGCTATGGTAGCAGGTTCGAATCCTGCCTCGAGCATGGATGTGTGTGATGTCCTTAGGTTAGTTAGGTTTAAGTAGTTCTAAGTTCTAGGGGATTGATGACCTTAGCAGTTAAGTCCCATAGTGCTCAGAGCCATTTGAACCATTTTTTTTTTGTGTGTTTGTAGTGTCTGCTCTTCGGATATGTCCGAAAGAACAGACACCACACATGTGTAAAAATACATACCTCGACGGCCATTATGATGCACTCTCCCCCCACCGACCTCTTACCGTAAGCATCCCTAGGCTGAGTAAGAACTTTGGCAGACATGGGACATTTCTGAAGTAGCGTGCGACAAGTTAGGAATCTGGGTTGGTCGGGAAGAGCGTTCAGATAGCCGAAGCAGTTAAGGCGACTGCTCACGTGACGTGGAGCGGCTCACATTTGCACTTGTCACAGCAGAATTCATTTCGATGCACAACTGCGGCCGATGTCAAAAATTTGTTTCGTTTCATCATGTGTTATGTCTACCAAGAACACTTGAATCCAGCCACGAATCTGGTCAGACACTCTGGAAGCTCGTGTTTTCTTTATCAACCGACAGTGCGAAGCTCTCAAGTCAAGGAACGCGGCAATCACCTGGGTACCTTTGTCTACGGAGCTCTGAACATCAAATCAATGGCGACACTGAAAAATGAAAAAAAAGTCTTTTCTTCGGAGAAAGGACCGCCGCGAAACGCAGGCGACAACTCCTGGAATGTCCCACAGCACTTACAGAATCCTCAGAGCCGCTGTAATGGCAGGCCCTAACCCCTCTTTAGGAGCAATTAGTTGAAACTCGCCTAGAGGCGGGCAATAGCTGAAACATCTTTCGTGTTCTTTGTTACAGGTCGTTTGACGAGAACGGAGCGTTAAATGGCCATTCGTTGCTGGGCATAATGTTACCAGGAGGGCACGGTAAACAGACGGCTTACTAAATGGGAAGAGATGAAGTGTTCTAACTTCCGAAGGGAAGACACAGAGAATTTCATCAAGCGGAAAGGAAAAGAATTCACCTTCGCAATCGTTACGCAGCGTGTATGCAACATGCGGCATGTAGAGGCGGCGGGGAGAGACAAAAATATCGAAATGCTACGAACAACATACAGTATCAAGTCTAATACCACACTGGAGCCAAAGAAACTGGTACGCCTACCTAATATCGTTCCCCGCGAGCACGCAGAAGTGTCGTAACACGACGGGCCATGGAGTCGACTAATGTCTAAAGTGCTGGAGGCGATTGACACCATGAATCCTGCAGGGCTCTCCATAAATGCGTAGAAGTACGAGGGGGTGAGATCTCTTTTGAACAGTACGTTGCAAGGCATCCCAGATATTGTCAGTAATGTTCATGTTTGCGGAGTCTGGTGGCCAGCGGAAGTGTTCCTGGAGCCAGTCTGTAGCTGTTCTGCACGTGTGGGATGTCGCACTGTCTTGCTGAAATTACCCAAGTCGATCGGAATGCACAATGGACACGAATGAATGCAGGTGATCGAACAGGATGCTTGCGTACGTGTGACCTGTCAGAGTGGTATCTAGACGCATCAGACTTCAACTGCACACTCCCCACACCATTACAGACCTTCCACCAGCTTGAACAGTCCACTGCTGACATGCAGGATCCATGGATTCGTGACGTTGTCTCCATACCTGTACACGTCTATCGGCTAGATAGAATTTTAAACGAGACTCGTCCAACCAGGCAACATGTTCCCAGTCACCAACAGTCCAATGTCGGTGTTGATGGGCCCAGGCGAGGCGTAAAGCTTTGTGTCGTGCAGTCATCAAGGGTACACGAGTGGGCCTTCGGCTCCGAAAGCCCATATCGATGATGTTTCGTTGAATGGTTCGCACGCTGACACTTGTTGGTGACCTAGCACTGATATCTGCTGCAATTTATCATGTTAACGATTCTCTTCAGTCGTCAATGGTGTCGTTCTTGCAGAATCTTTTTCCGACAGCAGCGATGTCGGAGATGTGATGTTTTACCGTATTCCTCATGTTCACTGTACACTCGTGAAATGGTCATACGGGTAAATCCGCGACCTCGGAGATGCTGTGTCCCATCGCTCGTGCGCCGACTGTAACAACACGCTCAAACTCACTTAAATCTTGAAAACCGGTCATTGTACGAGGGCAGTTCAATAAGTAATGCAATACATTTTTTTTTCTCGGCCAATTTTGGATGAAAAAACCGGAAATTTCTTGTGGAATATTTTCAAACATTCCCGCTTCGTCTCGTATAGTTTCATTGACTTCCGACTGGTGGCAGCGCTGTACGGAGCTGTTAAAATGGCGTCTGTAACGGATGTGCGTTGCAAACAACGGGCAGTGATCGAGTTTCTTTTGGCGGAAAACCAGGGCATCTCAGATATTCATAGGCGCTTGCAGAATGTCTACGGTGATCTGGCAGTGGAACAAAGCACGGTGAGTCGTTGGGCAAAGCGTGTGTCATCATCGCCGCAAGGTCGAGCAAGACTGTCTGATCTCCCGCGTGCGGGCCGGCCGTGCACAGCTGTGACTCCTGCAATGGCGGAGCGTGCGAACACACTCGTTCGAGATGAGCGATGGATCACCATCAAACAACTCAGTGCTCAACTTGACATCTCTGTAGGTAGTGCTGTCACAATTGTTCACCAGTTGGGATATTCAAAGGTTTGTTCCCGCTGGGTCCCTCGTTGTCTAACCGAACACCATAAAGAGCAAAGGAGAACCATGTGTGCGGAATTGCTTGCTCGTCATGTGGCTGAGGGTGACAATTTCTTGTCAAAGATTGTTACAGGTGATGAAACATGGGTTCATCACTTCGAACCTGAAACAAAACGGCAATCAATGGAGTGGCGCCACACCCACTCCCCTACCAAGAGAAAGTTTAAAGCCATACCCACAGCCGGTAAAGTCATGGTTACAGTCTTCTGGAACGCTGAAGGGGTTATTCTGTTCGATGTCCTTCCCCATGGTCAAACGATCAACTCTGAAGTGTATTGTGCTACTCTTCAGAAAGTGAAGAAACGACTTCAGCGTGTTCGTAGGCACAAAAATCTGAACGAACTTCTCCTTCTTCATGACAACGCAAGACCTCACACAAGTCTTCGCACCCGAGAGGAGCTCACTAAACTTCAGTGGACTGTTCTTCCTCATGCACCCTACAGCCCCGACCTCGCACCGTCGGATTTCCATATGTTTGGCCCAATGAAGGACGCAATCCGTGGGAGGCACTACGCGGATGATGAAGAAGTTATTGATGCAGTACGACGTTGGCTCCGACATCGACCAGTGGAATGTTACCGTGCAGGCATACAGGCCCTCATTTCAAGGTGGCGTAAGGCTGTAGCATTGAATGGAGATTACGTTGAAAAATAGTGTTGTGTAGCTAAAAGATTGGGGAATAACCTGGTGTATTTCAATGCTGAATAAAACAACCCCTGTTTCAGAAAAAAATGTGTTGCATTACTTATTGAACTGCCATCGTAGCAGCAGTAACGGATCTAACTCCTGCACCAGACACTTGTCCTATATAGACGTTGCCGACAGCAGCGGCATATTCTACGTGTTTACATATCTCTGTATTTGAATATGCATTCGTATACCGTTTGTGTGGTGCTTCAGTGTATTTAGCTATTCTGGACGTGTGGGATGTCGCATTGTCTTGCTGGAATTAGCCAAGTCTATCGGAGGCTTTACTGGTTGGCATTCAATACCGGTCCCAGTAGTCTCCGAAGGGATAAATACAAGTCCAGTGTCGTTTTAAAGGGAACCTTATACGGTTCTACTCGCAACATTGTGGAAATCTCAGGTAACTGTGATGACGATGGATATCGATCACACTCCGTTCTTTCCAAAGTAGACCACAGAGGCTCAACAATATTGAGATTTTGTGACTGTGGTGGGCACGAGACCAGTGTAGAGCCCACAAAACCGGTACTAGACGATACAAGCTGTGCGAATTGAGGCCATGTCAACTTGCAGCAAGGCATCACGATTGGGGAACAAACACTGTACCATGAAGCAGACCTGTTCGCGCAAAATGGTCCTACAATACTTGGCAGCAATACGATCTTCAAGATTAGACTCCAGGACCATGCACTGCCACGGTCTGACTGTCCAAATCACCACCAAACCCCAGCCACTCTTGGAACGTAAACTAGGCCAGAAATTTTCAGCACTGTGAAACAAAACTCACTTGACCAGATTACTTTCTTCCATTGGTCCACAGTCCAGGTTCTATGGCTTCGGCAGCACCATTCACCGTTTAGGGCACTGATGACTGGATCTGGAATTCCAACTGGCCCTGCGGTTTCCTGCTTATAGAGCTCACTTCGCGTTGTTTTGGCGCTGACAGGGTTCGCGAGCGTGACATTCATTTCTGCAGTGATTTTTGCAGCTGCCTTCCTGTTATTTTTCGTCACAATCCTCTTAAATGTGTCCGTCACGGCACTCAACGCACACTATCGTCCACGTTGTGGCTTAGCGGATGATACTTTTCTAATTTCCCCGTGTGTGGTATACAATCTTCGATCGGTGCCTCTCGAAATAGCAAACACTTTGGCTGCCTTGCTTACGGAAGCAACCACCATACGAACATGAACAATGTTCGAACTCCCTCAGTTGTGGCGTAGTGCACTCAGATATACACAGAACAGTGTTCTGCCCACGACTGGCGCTTGCAACGTGTTGAGGACGTTGCACAGGTGCCATTCGTGGCCAAACACATCACCGCGACATGCACTCTTGCCCAGCACCAACATTAATGTTCAAACGCTGCATTTCTCGTGGGTATTTTCGTGATTTTCTCCAACCACTGTACTTCACGCTGTGTACTTTCTGCGCAACACTTGTTTTCTTTTCTGCGGGTTCCCAGTAGGTGGCACGATCTACTTGGAGAAAACTGTTTTATGCAGAATGTCTTCGAAAAACTGTGTTTTCCGTTTCCTTCCTTTTTTGTAATTTATGAGGATAAAGCGTTTAGAATATGCTGTTATACGCTATCATACCCTACACTACGGAACGTATGATTAAATAAACAACCGCTGTTTTTTGTCTTCTTACTCAATGCAAAAGGTTTCGCGAAGAACAAAAAAAAATTGTTCAAATGTGTGTGAAATCTTATGGGACTTAACTGCTAAGGTCATCAGTCCCTAAGTTTACACACTACTTAGCCTAAATTATCGTAAGGACAAATACACACACCCATGCCCGAGGGAGGACTCGAACCTCCGCCGGAACCAGCCGCACAGTCCATGACTGCAGCGCCTCTACAAACTGGAATATTTTTCGACCGGGAAAGTCGAATAGCAAAGGGGTTGGTTGGTTGGTTTGGGGAAGGAGACCAGACAGCGAGGTCATCGGTCTCATCGGATTAGGGAAGGACGGGGAAGGAAATCGGCCGTGCCCTTTGAAAGGAACCATCCCGGCATTTGCCTGGAGCGATTTAGGGAAATCACGGAAAACCTAAATCAGGATGGCCGGACGCGGGATTGAACCGTCGTCCTCCCGAATAGCAAAGGGGGAAGCGCCGTCGGAACGAAACAGAATTTCGATGTAGACCTCCACGCGCGGTATGTCACAGGTCAGCCGGCTCGCCTGAAATCAAAACTGAGCTGACGACAGCGAAGTATATAAGATTCTTTAGGAGTTGTACCTCGCTTAAGTTATTTGGACCATAGGAAACAAAGTGGCGGCCATTTGAAAAGAAAGTAGGGTTTTTTCATCGATTTTTCGACTTCGTCGGCCAAATAAAAATATTTATAGTTGATGGATCGGAAAAAAAGTGGTACAAGTCCTAGACAATTTAGTTAGCTTCGTCGGAAACAAAGAATAATGCCAATCGGTTCAGTAAATTTCAAGTTACCACACCGCGCGATTAAAAAAAAAGTCATTTCGAGAAAAACGCGGTTGAAGTTTTGACTACATATAAATGTAATATTATGCAACCCACGTTCAATCTACAATTCCGGGTCCATAAACTAGTCCTTCCTCTTCCTCATAGTGGGCGTTCTGCTCGATCTGGGCCATCCTGCGCTGCTCCAGAGCCGCTCGTACGGCCGGTGACAAGCCGTTTTCGGCCGCTTGAATCCGGTGGTCGTCCGAATGCTTGGCGAACTGCGTCGAACAGAGTCCCACGGTGACGTCCATCGTTGTCATGGTCTTCAGAATTGCTGAATACCCTTAGTTGAAGCTGCTCACTGTTAGGAAAGTCGCAATCTCCACAGTCTTCGCAGCAGAACGCAAATGCTTTGGGGCTAACTTCCAAACACACACGTTCGGACTTTCATTTGAATTGTGTGTGTTTCCTCCCAAGCACCAATATGATAACTCGTCCTCCGATAGAAAAATACTGGTGCGTGAAAAAGGCCAATTTCAGGCAGGTGCATTTTTTTGTTCAACCGCGAATAACAAATATTTCCGTTCCGTATTCGGAATAACGGTTTCAGTGGTGGATTCTAAACGCTTTTATGGATCCAAAAATGCAATTTTAAAAATTCGCTTTTTCGAACCAAAAGATAGTAAACCTCCCCTTAAAACGAGTGTATGATTGTTCGTTTCATCTCGTCACTACTGCGAACATTTTTTTCGATGTAGTGCTGGGTGCACATTCAGCAACGACCTGTACTTTCACATTCTAGTGCCACTGCCTTCATAGTTTCAGGTGTTTTTTGAGTTTTTTGCGTATGTCAATTACTCCTCTAAGATATACATCGGAGGAAGTAAATAAATTCTTAAAAATCAATGGTATTCACTTCCAACATTTCATAAAATATTGATGAATATCTCAAATTTTTTGAATGTAGTGTTTTAGTCTCGTTACGTCTCAGGAAAATTGCATTGACCAGCAATATAAACTTCCCCATTCATAAAATTTAAACTAAAATATGAGGAGGTTAAAGATACATGTGCTTGAACAAGAACTAGAGCTGAGACGAGAGTTGTCAAGATGACAGAAAAAGTAGGTGGAAGAACAGGCTGGTGTGAAGGCGGGAGTTTTTCGTGTTAAACAACAAAGCGAAATTACACATCGTTGTGAAACTAAATCTACCTCTTTCTTTTTTCTGTATTTTGCTACTGCTTTTATCCCGCATTGAGCGCAGGGTCGGCAGGGTTAAGTACGGAATTGGCATGGTTAATTTTAAGGGGTGGTCGGATGTCGAAATTGGCAATGATATTTCTGTAAAGCGAGGCTCAAAAAAATTTATAGGCATTGTTTCCGAGGCGGTCAGTATGTTGTTCTAATATAGCATGCCGGATCTGTATCATGCAAATATAGCTTGAACAATTTTAATAAACATTTTTGGAACAGTGATTAATTTTTTTTTATATTTTTTGTTTTTAAAATTCAGAATTCTCAAACAAAAATAGCATTTGAAACTAAGAATACTTCGCAAAATAAAACATACTGTAGGTAATGATAACGACAGATTTCTCAGATGGGGGTTTACAAGACCCAGTATGGTGATTGTAGAAAAATATACATCGGCCAAACAGGCCGGAGCTTTACTACACGATACAAAGTACATCAGGAACCGCACGAGCAAAATCAGTCTTTAGTCATCACATAACTTTTAATAAGCATGCCGAAGTGACGGTACAACAGAATTTGCAAGTCCTTCATTACGCTGATAAAGGCTTATTATTAAATATTTTGGAGGAGATCGACATATATGCCCATTATAGAGATGAACCGTCAGTGCTTTTCAATGAACAGTTAGATTTTTGTGAAAAACATTTTTATGATCTTTTTGACGAAATTCTATGAACACATATGTACTCTTTTGTTCAGAAAATCAGAAGACCCAGTTGTATTCATGGCAGAAATAAACCTTAGGACAGTACGTAAATATTTATATCACAATTTTAAACTTCCAACTAGAAATATTACGAAATACGACTCCATTTTTAATAAATCAGTTTTATACCATTTTAATAAAAGAAAGATAGAATGAATCTAGCATAGATGTATACTTGCAGTCGAGTCACAACTCACATATCGATATCACGCCTCAATGCCAAAGACCTTCACAACATCGTTGACATTGAAACCGTTGTGGTAGTACCACCTTAGCCCATAGAGGGCACGCTGACTATACATCGTCTGTACAGTTATTTTAAAGCTTTTAATTGATATTTTATACAACATTTAAGTAGTTCCATGGCTGTAAAGAGATATTATACGTAACTATTTTTATGTTATTATTGTACTTTCTGTTTTTACGTTTTGACGATTATGTGAACCCATTTTTATACTGATTGGTTGATGTGAGGTGGAAGGAGAAGAGGTAGGCGGAGCATCTTCGTACTTAAGCGTATGCTCTTCACTTGCTGGCACCAGTTGACATCACAGCAGCTGAGAAGAGTACTCCACCTACCATCTTCGAAGGATGCCATGGGTATAATAAGTCTTATTGTATTTTATTCTTATAAGCTTTCGAAATGTGGTGCTACGGAAGAATGCTGAAGATTAGATGGGTAGATCACGTAACTAATGAGAAGGTATTGAATGGAATTGGGGAGAAGAGGAGTTTGTGGCACAACTTGACAAGAAGAAGGGACCGATTGGTAGGACATGTTCTGAGGCATCAAACCAGTCTGGGGACTGAACACAAAAACAACAACCATTTTGTCTTATTTTATTGTAAATCTAGTAAGGTTTCCATTACTTTCTAAAATAAATTACAGGTCTGATGATGGTCATGTAATATGACCGAAACCGGTCACCCATGTTCTTGTAACATACGTTGTGTGATTAAGACTGAATTTTAAAAACAAAAAAATTTAAAATATAGCTTGGTTTGTCATAATGGTACTCAAGAGCTTCCATAAGAAATACTGTTCCGTGTATCTCCTTCCCTGTATCTGACTCTCCTCTTCCTAACTTTCTCCGAATGTTTCTGCTTTCTCTGTGAATTCCCGCCTCTTTCCTTTTCTTTCGCAGTCCCTTTTGCCTTTAATTTCTGTCTCTACTTTTCTTATGCTTTCTTTCTTAGTCTCTCTCCCTCTCTATGTCACTCCCTCTCTAACTCAAACACACACACACACACACGTCAGGACACAAAGAAGGGATTTCTTTCCCAATACCGGGTTCAATGAAATGCTTTTCCCCTCTCTCGATACGCGGAATCGCGCTGCAGAATTTCGTTGCAGTCTAGCGAGGTTGCTTCTGGGGTGAGGGCTGCAGCTGCAATATGACACATACCGCCGACATTGCTTCTTTTCACATCCTCCCCTTCCGCTCAATTTTAATTCATTTAACGATATGAATCACTCGGCCGTATTTGGAAGGTTCAGGTCCTGGATTGATATCGACATTCTGCTCATAATCGTCGCAAAGGAAGGTAATTGCGAGTACTATCCCATTTAAAATCAGGCACTGTACGTGGCGGTCGATGTGGCAGATGCAGTTACTATCTGTTTGTTTTCATACTCCCAGAAAGTGTGGGTGTCGCGGGGGCGTACTAAAAAATTGTCTCCGAATTCATGTGAAAAATCTTAAAGTTTTTAAAGCAAAAAAACGGTACTAAGATTTTACATCTTTATTCTTCACGTCTACATACTTGCTGCCGTCTGCTGCTAGAGGGCTCCGAAATGTAGCGCGCAACATGGCAGTCATCAAAATTTGTGTTCTCGAAGTAGATGAAGTTGAGGAATTCTGTTACCTGGGCAGCAAATATCCCATAATGGACGGAGCAAGGAGGATGTAAGAGGGAGACTACCACAGACAAAAAGGGTAATCCTGGCCAAGAGAAGTCTGCTAGAATCGAACATAGGTCTTAATTTGAGGAAGAAATTTTAGACAACGTACGTATGGAGCACTGCATTGTATGGTAGTGAAACATGGACTGTGGGAAAACCGGAACGGAAGGGTATTCAAGCATTTGAGATGTGGTGCTACAGACGAATGTTGAAAATTAGTTGGACCGGTAAGGTAAGGAATGAGGATGCTCTCTGGAGAATCAGCGAGGAAAGGAATATGTGGAGAACACTGACAAGAAGAAAGTACGGGATGATAGGACATGTGTTAAGACATTACGGCGGGGTTGAAAGTGCTATTCTCAAATTCAAATGAAGAGGTAGGCAGGGGAGAGGAATTCGTGGCGGGCAGCATCAAACCAGTCAGAAGACTGATGAGTGAAAAAAAGAAAAACCTGGTGTCTAACGTAACTATGTCGGTGCGTGTGGCACAGCGCGCTGTAATCGAGTTTCAAATTCCAAGAGTCCGTCCATACGTACAGCATCCTCTCGTTCAGCATTGCAATAACAGACCACACACGAGCGTTACGGCATTCTCTGTCATCGATCACCCTCCATACAGTCCCGAGTTGGCCCCCATTCGATTTTAATCTGTTAACTTAAAGAACGGCTTCACTTCGATAGTGACGAAGCGGTGCAGGCAGAGGTGAGATTGTGGCGCCGTCAACAAAGTCAAACATTCTACAGTGACTATCACAAACTGGTCTCTCGTTGGAAGAAAAGTGTTCGTCGTCAAGGTGATTACGTTGAGAAATAAATACAGTACTGGCCATTAAAATTGCTACACTACGAAGGTGACGTGCTACAAACGCGAAATTTAACCGACAGGAAGAAGATGCTGTGATATGCAAATGATTGGCGCCGGTGGCGACAACTAGAACGTGCTGACATGGGGAAAGTTTCCAACCGATGTCTCATACACAAACAGCAGTTGACCGGCGTTGCCTGCTGAAACGTTGTTGTGATGCCTCGTGCAAGGAGGAGAAAAGCGTACCATCACGTTTCCGACTTTGATAAAGGTCGAATTGTGGCCTATCGCGATTGCGGTTTATCGTATCGCAACATTGCTGCTCGCGATGGTCGAGATCCAATGACTGTTAGCAGAATATGGAATCGGTGGGTTCAGGAGGGTAATACGGAACGCCGTGCTGGGTCCCAACGGCCTCGTATCACCAGCAGTCGAGATGACAGGCAACTTATCCGCATGGCTGTAACGGATCGTGGAGCCACGTCTCGATCCCTGAGTTAACAGATGTGGGACGTTTGCAAGACAACCATCTGCGCGAACAGTTCGACGACGTTTGCAGCAGCATGGACTATCAGCTCGGAGACCGTGGCTGCGGTTACCTTCGACGCTGCATCACAGACAGGAGCGCCCGCGATGGTGTACTCAACGAGGAACCCGGGTGCAGGAATGGCAAAACGTCAGTTTTCCGGATCAATCCAGGTTCTGTTTACAGCATCATGATGGTCCCATCTGTTTTTGGCGGCATCGCGGTGAACGCATATTGGAAGCGTGTATTCGTCATCGCCATACTGGCGTATCACCCAGCCTGATGGTATGGGGTGCCACTGGCTACAGGTCTCGGTCACCTCTTGTTATCACTGACGGCACTTTGAATAGTGGACGTAACATTTCAGATGTGTTACGGCCCGTGGCTCTACACTTCATTCGATCCCTGCGAAACTCCACATTTCAGCAGGATAATGAACGACCCCATGTTGCGGGTCGTGTACGGGCCTCTCTGGATACAGAAAATGTTCGACTGCTGCCATGGCCAGCACATTCTCGAGATCTCTCACCAATTGAAAACGTCTGGTCAATGGTGGCCGAGCAACTGGCTCGTCACAATACGCCAGTCACTACTCTTCATGAACTGTGGTACCGTGTTGAAGCTGCATGGGCAGCTGTACCTGTACGTGCCATCCGAGTTTCGTTTGACTCAATGCCCAGGCGTATCAAGGCCGTTATTACGGCCAGAGGTGGTTGTTCTGGGTACTGATTTCGCAGGTTCTATGCACCTGAACTGCGAGTAAATGTAATCACATGTCAGTTCTAGTATAATATAATTGTCCAATGAATACTCGTTTATCATCTGCATTTTTTTCTTGGTGTAGCAATTTTAATGGTCAGTAGTGTAGAAACAACATTATTTTTGAGTCGCAATTGTACTTGCCCAACGACTGAGAGACGCGATGTAAGTCTAGTGCTATATTCGTATTCCCGTTGAGTACTAACAGGGGCAGTCAAACACGGAGAGTAACCAGTACGGTAGACCAGCAGCGGCAGAACAGCGCTACTGCTCCATGGCTCTGAGCACTATGGGACTCAACTGCTGAGGTCATCAGTCCCCTAGACTTAGAACTACTTAAACCTAACTAACCTAAGGACATCACAAACATCCATGCCCGAGCCAGGATTGGAACCTGCGACCGTAGCGGTCTTGCGGTTCCAGACTGCAGCGCCTTTAACCGCACGGCCACTTCGGCCGGCTACTGCTCCAAGGAGGCAGCTGACAGCGCGCATCAGGGCGGTGCTTTCGCTTTTGGAGTACCGGTTACTCTCAGTCTTCTTCTGTCCCAGTTAATATATATCGGCAAGTAAAATTCTGCTTTAAGAATCGTTGTGTTTGTAGTGGTCGGTGGGTGTCGTATGTGAGACGTGCTGAGCGGGATGTGTGAGCTGACTCGAGCTATACTTTGCAAAAAATTGCAGGTATCTGCCGAAACACCACAGAAAATGCGTCTGAAGTGTCTTAGGAGACACTAGGTGTATTATTAATCTTTTATTCTCAGTATATAATGTCCACTGTAATGTTAAAGCGGAGGAGCTTGTGGCACAACTTGACCAGAAGAAGGGATCGGTTGGTAGGACATGTTCTGAGGCATCAAGGGATCACAAATTTAGCATTGGAGGGCAGCGTGGAGGGTAAAAATCGTAGAGGGAGACCAAGAGATGAATACACTAAGCAGATTCAGAAGGATGTAGGCTGCAGTAGGTACTGGGAGATGAAGAAGGTTGCACAGGATAGAGTAGCGTGGAGAGCTGCATCAAACCAGTCTCAGGACTGAAGACCACAACGACGACGACGACAACAACAACGTTAAAATTGGCTTTCTTAGTTTATTTAGCCCCTTTTAGCAATGTGGCGATTATCTCTTACCCCTTCGGACACTGTTTCACATTATTGATTATTTAGGGGCTTTCCTTTTGTCCAATGACAATAAAAAGAAAATGTCAGGCAGGAGGAAAATCTAACTGAATACCCTGCGACTTTGGAGGTCCTAGGTCAATTGCAACTCATCTAAAAAAACATTAGGGTTGCTGCTATGCCTGCCCTCTTCCTGCATTCCTCCTCAGCCCTGGCGTATCTGAATATTTACGACACAGCAGAGATACCCACTTAATCTGCGACAATTTGAATAAATTGTCAAGATTTCGGTGCCATTCTTAACCAAAATATAACATCACGCTAGCCATTGTTGCTATTCTTGGCAAAAACGATATACTGAAATGGGTGACAACTTAAAGGGGGGTATACTATCTTTGGCCCGAAAAAGTATGTTCTTTAAGAATTTTTTTTCTCGGGATGTGTTATAGAAAATGGTTCAAATGGCTCTGAGCGCTATGGGACTTAACATCTGTGGTCATCAGTCCCCTAGAACTTAGAACTACTTAAACCTAACTAACCTAAGGACAACACACACATCCATGCCCGAGGCAGGATTCGAATCTGCGACCGTAGCAGCCGCGCGGCTCCGGACTGAGCGCCTAGAACCGCTAGACCACCGCGGCCGGCTGTGTTATAGATATCAATGTCAAATTTGGTCAAAATGTTTATTGTTATTTCCTCTACAAACTGGAATATTTTTCGACCGGGAAAGTCGAATAGCAAAGGGGGAAGTGCCGTCGGAACGAAACAGAATTTCGATGTAGACCTCCACGCACGGTATGTCACAGGTCAGCCGGCTCGCCTAAAATCAAAACTGAGCTGACGACAGCGAAGTATATAAGATTCTTTAGGAGTTGTACCTCGCTTAAGTTATTTGCACCATAGGAAACAAAACGGTGGCCATTTGAAAAAACAGGGTTTTTTCATCGATTTTTCGACTTCATCGGAGACGTAAAAATATACGAGGCCTGTTCAGAAAGTAAGCCCCGATTGATTGCCAAATTGAAACCACAGTGAACATCAGAAATGTTTTACTTGTAACAATTAGCTACACCTTTCAGCTACTTCTCTACGTAGTCGCCGTTCTGACTTAGACTTTTGTCATAGCGTTGTACCAACTTTTCAATAGCCTCATCATAGAAGGCAGCCGCCAGTGCTTTCCGCCAATTCTCCACGCTGGCCTACACCTAGTTGTCTGTGTCAAAATGTTGTCTTCAAAGACAGCGGTTCATGTGACCAGAGATGAAACTCAGCGGGAGACAATTGCGGACTGTATTGTGGGTAATCTAACATTTCCATTTGAAAACGATGCAGGAGCATCTTCATTGCCCCTGCAGAATGCGGCTGAGAATTGTCGTGAAGACGAAACAGCACGACAGTTATGTAATGTTAGCTGCATAGCTTCAGGCGAAATTTCTCACCAGGCCCTCGTACTTGGCGGCAGACACTATTTTCTAGACATCTTTACGCACTCACTGCGAGCTCAGAAATGAGAAGAGCGACGTGATGCTAACTGGGGTTATACTAGAGACACTACCCAACACATCTGTGCAAAGCTTTATCGGATTTTCATAGTCGTTTCCATTTCGCGACCGATCGGAGCTTACTTTCTGAACGCCCCTCGTAGTTGATAGATCGGAATAAAAGTGGCACAACTCCTAGACAATTTAGTTAGCTTCGTCGGAAACAAAGAATAATGCCAATCGGTTCAGTAGATTTGAAGTTACCATACCGCGTGATAAAAAAAAAAGTCATTTCGAGACAAGCGCGTTTGAAGTTTTGACTACATATAAATGCAATACTATGCAACGTACGTTCAATCTGCTATTGCGGGTCCGTAAACTAGTCCCTCATAGAGGGCGTTCTGCTCGACCTGGGCCATCCTGCGCCGCTCCAGAGCCGCTCGTACGGCCGGTGACGAGCGGTTTCGGCCGCTTAAATCCGGTGGTCGTCCGAATGCTTGGCGAACTACGTCGAGTAGAGTCCCAGGGTGACGTCCATCGTTGTCACGGTCTTCAGAATTGCTGAATACCCTTCTTTGAAGCTGCTCACTGCCAGGAAAGTTGGAATCTCCACAATCTTCGCACCAGAATGCAAATGCTTGGGGGCTAACTTCCAAACACACGCGTTCAAACTTTTATTTGAATTTTGTGTGTTTCCTCCCAAGCACCAGTACAGTAACTCGTCCTCCGAAAGAAAAAAAAACTGGTGCGTGAAAAAATTCCGATTTTAGGTAGGTGCATTTTTTTTTATTCAACCACGAATAACAAACATTTTCGTTCCGTATTCGGAAAAACGGTTTCAGGGGTGGATTCTAAACACTTTTATGGATCCAAAAACGCAATTTAAAAAATTGAGTTTTTGAAACAAAAGATAGTAAACCTCCCCTTAATTATAAAATCCGCTTACTCTATTTTCAATAGCGTGTACTGCGAATTTTGATGATTTTTGCCGTGTATGACGTCACAATAAAGTCAGTTCCATGTGTTTTTCCACAGTTCTCACATCCGAAAGTTACTTCAACGTGTTCTCATATATGACAGATCAGCTGTATTCGCAGATACGCTAAGTCGCTTGTTGACACCACACTGAAATGGAGACTTCGATACGTGCATTGACGATGTAGGAACGCCTTTGAAGTGGCAGTAGACAAATATCATTATGAAGTTAGTCAAAATATAAGTATGTGTGTTGTTGGTTCGCAGGTTCTCCGCGTTAAGAACTTGACGTTTCACTCCCGCAGCTTATATGTGCTTCGCGAACCTTTCAACTTCGCATCCTTTAAATGAACTCCGCTGTAGAACTGAAACATATATGGATTACTATGCGATTAGACAACTTTGACGATTGAATTCGGCAAACTCTGTCCAGGCATCCACAAGAATTTTCGAACGCCGTAAAAGGGGGACATCGTTCAGTTAAGAAGAGGAAGAAGTTATCTGACATTATTTCTGTCCTTTTTCATATGCTTTCACATTCGGATTTTTACACATCTCAGAATACTTCACCTGATTAGAGCTCCAGCAATTTCGTGCTACAGCAGAAGTTCCCTACGATTAGGCGCTATGTATCTGCAGCACAGTTGTTATTATATGTCGTAATAAATCGTTAGTAAAATACTCACCCTTCTGCGATATTTTTCTCGGGAATTCTTCTATTAGAATCTGAAGCAGTTGTGATTTGTTAGGAATATCTACATTTCTTAGGACAATATGAATTAGTTAACAGGTTTTCGTGGACGTTGTCAAGGGAAATAATGTTAAATATATGTGGAGTGAACACACCGTTTTGATTGTACAGCCATTATGAATCAAGACACAAAGGAAATCAAAACATTAGATGCCAGTGGGCATTGATTTATATTAGTGGAGTAAGCTGAAAACTTGTGCCACGCCGGGATTCAAAGCGAGGTCTCTCGCTTACTAGGCAGATGCCCTGACGACTACGCCATCCAGACAGCACACCTGCCTAGTAAACGGTAGACCTTGTTTCGAATCCCGGTCCGGCATAAACTCCCAGCTTGCCCCGTTGATACAAATCAGTTGCCACTGGTAGCTAATGTCTTTAATCCCTTTATGTCTGGAAATAAAGTTGTTTGCGAGCGTCATATCTCCGTCTTCAATGAACGTCAGATGACAACATACTGTTTATCCATTATTTAAAAAAAAATGAGATCAGAGCACGATATCATCATTGATATTTAAACGTTGAGTAGGATAACGTCGCGGATAGACAACGCAGGTGAATTCATTCGCCAAGTTCTACAGTCGTCCTGAGGAATGAGGAGTGGCGGAGAAACATAAGAGTGCTGAATACGGGGGAAATGTGCGTCCTATAGCAAGAAATTCTGATACATCTGTTACGGTGTTCGTAGCGCTTCGCAGGATTCTCTGTTTTCCTCTTTTGAAGTTCACATCAGAAGCTGCTGTTCCGTGTTACCAGGACCCAAAATGTTTTCATTGTCATGGACAACACCGTTCAAGTCTTCAATTTCTCTTAGACATATCTTTGGAGTTTGGAAATCCCCACACCGGTGCGCCGTGAAAGCCGTATTCCATCGCTAATGACGACTGCTTTTCCTCCGAGTATCCCACGCCTATAGCAAAATTCAAATGGCTCTAAGCACTATGGGACTTAACATCTTAGGTCATCAGTCCCTAGAACTTAGAACTACTTAAACCTAACTAACCTAAGGACATCACACACATCCATGCCCGAGGCAGGATTCGAACCTGCGACCGTAGCAGTCCCGCGGTTCCGGACTGAAGCGCCTAGAAACGCACGGCCACCGCGGCCGGCACGCCTATACCATCAACGTACCTTCTCGAATGGGGAGAGTCTGACGTTTTAGGGACGTAGTGTGTGCTAGGTAAACCACAGAGACGCAATGCAGTGGTGAACAAAATACTGGCTGGAAAAGAACATAACCAAAGTTGCTAGAACTCTATAATCCTTCGTGGATTATTTTTGGTATATTGTGTCGATTTGAAAGAATACCCTTTTTACAGTCAAGTTCACTATCGCTGGAGGAACCAAACAAAAATTGCTTAGAATAACGGGTGCGACTGAAAAATTGTTGTTAATGTACAGTAAGGGAAAGATTTTGTTTCAGTTTCTGATGTCCATAAACATTTTTTACCATTTTATTACTAAACTTTAAAATCATAAAAGTTAGCTCTTTGATTAGAGATTATTACAGAAGGTCTCTAGCGCCTGTTTCTACCTCGGTATACGGGGTGATGGACAGAAATACTTCATACAAAAGTTTTGCTTATCGAGCGATAAAGACTTGAGTATTTGATTTTTCTACACGTGAAAGACAGCGTATTTACTGTGTGCTACGACAAGAAATTAAATAATAGAATCTGTTGCAAGCCACTTAAGTACTTCTGGCCACCAAAGTGCACGAATGGACTTAGAGCAAGGGTGTTATTACTGTGAACATTTTTTAGAGTCAATGGAAACGATAAAAAATATATTTTACACTAACTTCTGAGATTATTGACCGTTTTAATATCATTAGTGTCATTTGGCACTGAAAATGAAAAAAATGAGCCATTTTGCCGAAACAGGACTGGGAAATACGTCTTTTCGTCACTATAATACTAATTGTGTGGGTATTTTAGGAACGCCAACTACCATACAGTTTTTTTTTTGTAACCATATTTCATCTCACCAATGATAGTAAAATTCGTTTCATGTTACCATCGAATCGCCGAAACGAACAAAAAAAAAAGTCCCAAAAAACAGAAGTGTTCGATTTGGAGAATTTAATTCGACAATATTATTTTCTCATTTAACTGCCAGATATATTTTCAGTTACGATGACTGCAGTTTGGAAGGTAGCGTCAATACTAAGTAGAAAAGTTTCGAGCCGAAGCACAAATCGGAACAGTTTAAGTGTCCTCTGGGGTATATATATATATATACACATATACATATATATATATATATACATATACACATATACATACATATACACATATACATACATATACACATATACATACATATACACATATACATACATATACACATATACATACATATACACATATACATACATATACACATATACATACATATACACATATACATACATATACACATATACATACATATACACATATACACATATATATGCTCAGACACGAATTTTTTCATCCGAAAATGAGTGTACAGTTCCGAACACGGTGATTAGAAGCTCACAGTGAGAACCGAAATGAAAGTCCGATTCAAACCCTGGTTATCTACCCATTTTCTCCAAAAGTTCATCCGATGGCTCACAGTAGCCCGGAATATATTTTCATACAATAAAAATTGCTATTTCCGTTTCGGACGGGAACCATTTTTTAAATTGACAAATGAACTGAATCAGTGCCTTATTCACTATCTTCAGACTAAAAAGAGGGAAGGAACAGAGGGGATGTCCGATGAGAAGACGGGGAATAGTTATGAAAGTATGAAACACAACTGGACACGTAACATTCCACGAACGTACGTCAGAATACTTAGAATGCTTGGCCACGAGCAGCACATCGCTGCGAACTACAGGATTGCAAAAGCAGCACACAGCAGTTCACAGCGACGTCCTGTTCGAAGCCAGGTATTTTACATCTAAAGATGGTGTATAAGGCACTGAAGTTCTGGTCAAATGTGAATAATATAGTTTGCGACCGAGACGGAAATACAAATTTTAATATTAGTAACAGTTTGCGAGAGCTAAATACCAGTGACGATGTCGCCATTTGAAAATATTCAGCGTAATGTGAGGTCCAGAATTAAAGTAGGTATTAACAATTTTACAAATTTTATAGAGGAATAGGATCCACGAAATATCTACGATATCTTCGTCCAAAGTTTATTTGCAGACGAGTTTCGGAAAGTTTGTTTCCATTTTTAGTGATGTAAAACGAAAGAAGTAGGTATTACGTCAATAATAAAATGTAAGAATTGTTACACACAATTTTTTTCTTTTATCATAAAATAATGCGTGTGCTATTACGCCGTGTTCTAAAATAAGGCCAGCGTCACGTCATGATACACTATTAAATTTTGAATTGATCGCAGTTAAAAATATCCAAATGTTAAGAAGTACGTAATATTACATTAAAACAGTCACAGAGACAGAAACATCTGTTCCACAGTGTAGAAGATGCCTGAATATGTGGTATAGCTTACGAAAAAATATGTGCACAATGTACTACGGAAGTGTGAGTGTGAATAACCACAACCCGACATCTGATTTAAATGTACCATAGTCACATACATCGTGAAAGTGCTGGATTTGGTTAACATCTTAAAGGAACAGTGTATTTAATTAAAAATGTGTGCTGATGTGCTTACTGGAATCTCTATATATATAAAAGGCAATGCCCCAACTGACTCACTGATTTATCAGCGCCCAGCCAAAGCGCTACGGGTAGAAACTTCACATGGCGTTGGTCTTATACAGTAGGCGTCGTCTACGGAAGGATTTTTCGATATTCCATTGCTAAGGGGGTGAGACAGGAGACGAAAAGTTTTGTGAAAGTACGTCGCTATTACTGCAGATCTGAAGCTAGAACTACGAAAACTGGTATTTTGTTCCTCGGTCAGAAATAAATAAGTGTTTCATGAGTTTTGGAAAGTAACCCTTATTGGGATGAAATACTGGTTGAAGACTTTTCTGAAAATAAATCATTATTAAACAACTACTAAAGTATTCTTATAATTACATCTATGAAAACTGATATTTAGTTGTTTTGGTTGCAAATGAAAAATACATTTTTATTCTTTTTGGAAATTCAACCCCTAAGAGGGTGAAATAGGGCCAGACTGATTCACAGATTCATCATCTCTCAGCCCACACCACTAAGGATAAAACCTATAGTTTAGATAGGGCGTTGATCTTAAACCGTAGGCATCGTCTAGGAAGAGACTGTTCCAATAGGGGATTAAAGGCTTTTTCAAAATATGTCACTATTAATGCAGTTTTGAACCTATAAATATGAAGACTGGTATTTCGTTTCACAGTCAGAAATTTAAAAAAATACGTGTTTCAGAACTTTTGGAAATTCAACCACTGAGTGGGTAAAATAGTGGGTGAACATTTTTTTTGCGAAATAAATTATTACACTAGTACTAAAGCATTGTTATAGCGGCGTCTAAGAAAACTGGTATTTCACATCTTGGTTGACGTTTTAAAAAATGTGTGTTTCACTGTTTTTGGAAATTCAAATCCTAAGGGGCTGAAACAGAGACTGAAAATTTTTAAGGAAGTATTTGGTTATGAAAAAAATTTTAAAGCTCATTCTATGAAAATTAGTATTTTCCTTCTCGGTTAGATATGAAGAAATATGTGATAGGGGATGAAAGTTTCTATGGAAATACCACCGCAAGAATGCAAAAAGCATGATTAAGAGTAACGTTAGAATCTAAATACTAGACATGTTTTTTTTAGTTGGGACTACAAAACCATGTTTCTATGACCTTCATTAGCATGAAAAGTTTACAAGGCGTTGCAGGGCGTGCACAAGATAAAAATTCGATTAAAGTAAAAAAAAAAAAAAAATCTGTCCACACCATACAATATACAGGAGTGAATCAGTGGGAGCTAAGCTAGTATACTACTATATTGTATTATCATATTAAACAGTGAAGGACATGCTTCTTAACATTAAAGTATTTTAACTGTAATGATTTCATAATTTATTATGAACTGTCATTGGTACTTATATTAAGAATTACAACACGAAACCCAAATGCTTATTTCGTAATTTTAAAAGAATGTTGTTAAAAAATCTCTTACATATAAAAAATGCTTACCTTTTATTATGGACTTAGAAACATTTGATTTTCTTTTACTGCATTCAGAATAGAAAAATCTTTCAGAAACAGTCTGCAAATGAATTTTGAGTAAAAAGACCTGTAGCTTTCGTTATGGATTCTTTTCTTGTACTAAATTAACAACACAGCTGTATGCACAAGCAAGCCATCCACTACAGGGAATTGCATCAATACAGGTATTAGTGGTTGTGTACAGGAAATTTGATTTAACAACAAGGGGGGGAAAAAGAAGCGAATCGTTACCAAGGAAGATAGCGTGTACATCATATGTGTCGGTTGTCGCTAGTTGCGTTAAACGCGGCGGCGTTTACTCACGTTTTGCGTCGGCAGCCTGCAGCAGCACCAGCGTGACGGCCAGAGCGAGGACAAGGGCCATAGCTGGGAGTCGAGCGCAGCCTGGCTGGGCGGGAATCTGCTTGGCGGACATCTCTGCTCGGCGTTCGAAGTCGGGCCGGTCTGCTCGTGCGGGTGGATCGCGCTCGCTCGCTGTCCACAGGACGTGTGGACGCGACGCGCCGGCCGCCGCAGTTTTAAACCGTCCGCGCGCCGCCGGACACGCCCATCGGCCAATCGGAGCGCGCGGCGGCGGCAGAGGTGGTGGGGGCTCCCTCCGGCGCGCGCCGTGCGGCGAGTGGGGGAAGGTCGCGCCGGCCGGACGGTTCTGTGGTGGCGACCCCGACAGGACAGCACAGGTGGTCCGTTCTGGTAAGAGACAGCGGGGCGCAATAGAACCGGAATCACCTGCTATTGGAGGCTGTGTCCCAAAGGTCGCCACGCCACCGCAGGTTGTGGGCGGTACCGCCGCACTGCACTCACGGCTGTCAGCGACCACACGTGTAAATCTCAATCTCCACTGGTCAATAGCAACGCCCACCGATTTCACTGGGTGGAACCCTACAGCCCTTAGACCATACTCATCTCTTATGGGGAAAACACCTATTACCGCCACGTGTCAAGAATCACAACTAATTATCGGTCACCTAATATTTCATAGTGACAGAATTATCGAAAGCAGTTGTAATATTCTGTCAAACCTAACAAAACCAAGGCAGCTTCCATTACGCGCACTAGTAACGGGAGGGGAGGGAACTTGATGCGAAAAAATTCTTTAACTGTTGTTACGTCAAAAACATACTTTTTAAAGAGGTACTCATCTGTGAACAGGATCCAGTAATCTGAAAATAGCTTTTAGCACGCTCTCAGCAATATCGACACACTTCTGTTCTGCCAACTTTATGATCACCACAACAAAATTTTTAAAAAATCCATATTTCCTCTGTTGTCGTTGGCTTTTACTGCCATCATACTTATAAAGATATATTGATGTGTAAGTAACGTCTTGAACCTGGAAATACTTCTTATGACATTTATTGGAGAAGTGATATCTTGTGCAGAGACCTAAATTTTTTAGTTAAGTTTAACTGAAAAATTTGAATCATATGTGCAATCTGGTAGAGACTTCATTAAAAACAATAATTTTTTTAATTTTTAAATATAAAGTACTTGACTATTGTATAATAACTACAAAAGATGGCCATAAAATACTCCCCCTTGCGAAGGTATTGCAGTGGTTACAGAATCTGAGTTTCTTTGGGATCGGTAGTTCACTGTACATCTCGTTTAGTTCTGACGCCAGGAACAGAACGAGGAAAGTTACCCTAAGCTGTTCAAGAAATATAAAGGTGGGCGCCACATCATCTGCATGGGGAGACATTGAAATACGAGTCCCACAGGATTCGGTTATTGACCAACTGATTTTCTTGCTTTGATAAATCATTTTATCTGAATCAGGTGGTAGACTTACTCCTGTTAGCAGATGATTCGAGCATTGATGTGAAGAAGAAGCAAACAAGTATAGACAAAAAAAACTTTAAATCATTTCTGCGAAAATTACTGTTTTGCATAAATGGTCTAGCTATAAGGAAAGGAAAGGAAAGAGGAAGCTTATAAAATTTTACATTACGAAAAGTATCCCTACCGTCCATTAACCTGGTACACGAACAAGAAGTTAGAAACGGGATCGAAAGTTCTATGTTCTAGGGTGGCGTATATAGATGACAAACTAGAACTGGAAAAATCATGAAATAAACCTGCTAAGGCGTTTGAGTTCTTTTGACATAAAAATAACTGACAAGATCGGAGAAATACAAAGCAACAAATCAACATGTGTTTCTCTTAAATCAGTGATGCCTTACGACATTATATTCCATGGTAATTTCTTGCTTAGACAAAAATTAGTCATGACACAAGACAAAGTAATTGGAATTATTTTTGGGGTTCACACATGTTAAGTGTTGCAGACATCTCTTTAAGCAGAGCGAAATATAAACCACAGTCCCACAATACTTGCATTATTTGCTGTGAACAAGTAAGAAGAGACATTCACAAGAACCACTCTAGAATGAGAAATGTTCTGCATTATCTTATAATAAATCTAAATTTGGCACAGAAAGAGATGAAATGTGGAGCTGTAAAAGACTTTGATACACTGTCCACTGGATTAAAATGTCTGACAGAGAGATGAAATGTTTTCAAATGTAGATTTAAGATGCTTCTCCTCAGTTGCTCCTTCACAACTACAGAGGAATTCCTCAAAATAAATAATTGCTCCTTTATACAGCAGAAAATGTGTAAATTGCCAACATGTAGACACACAAATATTTTTCATCCTTTTTCTTTTAGAAAAAATATCTGTTGATTGTTTGTTCATTGACATGTTTCACATCATAACGTTCAGCATGAATATGATCTCCGGAACATGTAACTAACGACAATACGTTTAATGACCTCTCAGGTGAATGAACGGCTCTTAAGTCTCTTGATTTGTTAGGTGTCCAGTCGATCATTTGTGGGTACTTTGAATGTTAAAGCGGTTAACGTAACACTGCCGAAATAATTTTCATTTTATGCTACTTCATTTTCACTGTCCACATCGATGATTATCAGCTTTTATGTAGCGAATTCACATTTATCATCATACAAATCAGTGATCTCTCATAATACTACGATGTGCGCACACGTATACGCGTACGTTTGTATTTTAGTCAGTGTTACTTGGAATTCTGGTTGATGTCAGTTGAGGTAAAGCTATAGGTGATAGCATTCCACGATTATGCAGCTATTTGCTTCGCGGGCTGGTGCACAGCGCTTTGATTGTAACGGCATGACAAAATTGATCGTAATAAATGAACATCATCAAATGCAGAAGTTTGAAATGAGTTTCAAAATTAAGAAAATAAATTGTTATTCTATGCCACAGTAGTTTATCAGCCGATGTTCCCTTCTCTGCAGCAAAACGGAACATGAAACATAAATTGCATCAATAACTGTCCAGTTAAAACTTATCATAAGTGATAAACCTCTGTTACTACAGATACTGGGTGCACGAAACTTACGCTATGAAAGTGCAGCCAAGTCTGACTCATATGGGACTTTACGTAATGAATTTCGGACTGAGTCACTACACGGATATTACGCGATAACAGCTTAGCCTAAACTGAAAGGATTGACACCATAGTGACTCGCTTGGAATTTTACTTGATGGCGACTAAACACAAACTGACTGTGGGTTCGTGCACAACGCATATATGATGCGGTGCGTACGCCACTTATCATAAAATGTTGAAATACAAAGTTCTTACTTGTTGTTTACTTATTTGCGCCAACAGTTTTATGGGTGATTTGATGTGGCTCACCACGAATTCCTCTCCCCTGCCAGACTCTTCAATTAACAGCAAGACTTCCCCCAACGTTTTAAATTATTTCTTCGATGTATGTCTGTCTCTATCTTCCTCTACAATTTTTATCCTCTACAGATTCCTTAAGTAACATGGACGTTATTTCCTTATGTCTTTACACATGATTTGTCCTCCATTTCCTTATCCCACCAGTGTTTTCCACATGTTACATTCTTCGCCAGTTCTGCAGAGAACGCCATTTATTATCAGTCCACTTAATTTTCAGCGTTCTTCTATAGCACTACGACTCAAAGCGTCTGAGTCTCGTCTTTTCTGGTTCTCTCACAGTCAGTGATTCACTTCCATAAAATGCTACATTATCGGAAAATCCCTACTCAAATTGAGACTAACGTTTGATACCAGCTGACTTCTCTTGGCCATGAATGCCCTCTTTGCCCATGTTAGACTGCTTTTTATGTCCTCTTTGCTTCGTCTGTGACGAGTAAGTGTAGCAGTATTGCACCTTATCTTAGCCCACTACGTCGTGTACAATTCTGATGTTAAGTTAATCGGCAGTCTCACTTCTTTCATTACTTCCGTCTTTCACTGGTTTAGTCTCAATCCATAGTATGTGCTCACTAAGCTGTTCATTCCATTCATCATATTCTGCTTCTCTTCTTCACTTTCCTCAGCAAATCTTATCATTGATACCCGTTCAACCTCAGTTGTATTCTCACTCCTGAACCTGTGATTTATTTCCATCACTGCTTCTCCTACGTACAGCTTTATTTTTCTGTCTTCGTTCTTGTATGTGTCGTAAATTACCCCCCTTGCAGCCTTGCTTTAATTATCAAATGCATTGTCTGAATGCCTCTGTAGTGCCATTACCTTTGCTAAAGCCCAGCGGATCATCATCAAAAAAATCCTTGATTTTAATTTCACCTCCGTAGTACAACATTCTTGACGTCAGCTTTTATGCATGACCTGTTAAGCTGATTGTGCAATAGATCTCGCACTTATCTGGCCTTGCTATTTCGGAACTGTGTGGATGATATTTTTCTGAAACTCTGATTGCAAATCTCCAGTTTCGTAGATCCTAAATAACAACATGAGTAGTCGTTTTGTTGCCACTTCCACCAAATCATTTTAGAAATACAGAACAAATCTACATCTACATGGATACTCTGCAAATCACATTCATGTGCCTGGCAGAGGGTTCATCGAACCTCCTTCACAGTTCTCGATTATTCCAGTCTCGTATAGCGAGCGGAAACAATGAACACCTATATCTTTCAGTAGGAGCTCTGATTTCCCTTATTTTATCTTTGTGATCGTTCCTCCCTGTGTAGGTCGGTGTCAACAAAATATTTTCGCATTCAGAAGAGGAAGCTGGTGATTGGAATTTCGTGAGAAGATTCCATCGCAACAAATACGCCTTTCTTTTAATGATTTCCAGTCCAAATCCTGTATCATTTCTGTGACACTCACTCCCATATTTCGCGATAATACAAAACGTGCTGCCTTTCTTTGAACTTTTTGGATGTACTCCGTCAGTCCTATCTGGTAAGGATCCCACACCGATCAGTAGTATTCTAAAAGAGGACGGACAAGCGTAGTGTTGGCAGTCTCCTTAGTAGGTCTGTTACATTTTCTACTGCCAATAAAACGCAGTCTTTGGTTAAACTTCCCCACAACATTTTCTGTGTGTTCCTTCCAATTTAAGTTGTTCGTAATTGTAATACCTAGGTATTTACTTCAATTTATGGCTTTTACATTAGACTGATTTATTGTGTAACCGAAGTTTAACGAGTTCCTTTTAGCACTCATGTGGATGACCTCACACTTTTCGTTATTTAGGGTCAACTGCCACTTTTCGCACCATTCAGATATCTTTTCTAAATCGTTTGCAGTTCGTTTTGATTTCTGACGACTTTATTAGTCTATAAACGACAGCGTCATCTGCAATCAACCGCCGGCCGCGGTGGTCTAGCGGTTCTGGCGCTGCAGTCCGGAACCGCGGGACTGCTACGGTCGCAGGTTCGAATCCTGCCTCGGGCATGGGTGTGTGTGATGTCCTTAGGTTAGTTAGGTTTAAGTAGTTCTAAGTTATAGGGGACTTATGACCTAAGATGCTGAGTCCCATAGTGCTCAGAGCCATTCGAACCCCTTTTTTTTTTTTTTTTTTGCAATCAACCGAAGACGGCTGGTCATATTGTCTCCAAAATCGTTTATATAGACAAGGAGCAGCAAAGGGCCTACAACACTACCTTGGGGAACGCCAGAAATCACTTTTGTTTTACTCGATGACTTTCCGTCAATTATAACGAACTGTGATCTCTCTGACAGGAAACCACAAATCTAGCCACATAACTGGGACGATATTCCATAAGCACGCAATTTCACTACCAGCCGCTTGTGTGGTACAGTGTCAAAAGCCTTCCGGAAATCCAAAAACACGGAATCGTTCTGAAATCCCTTGTCAATAGCACTCAACACTTCATGTGAAAAAAGAGCTAGTTTTGTTTCACAGGAACGATGTTTCCTAAACCCATGTTGACTGTGTGTTAATCGTTTTCTTCGAAGTAATTCGTAATGTTCGAACACAATATATGTTCTATATTCCTGCTGCATGTCGACGTTAGCGAAATCGGCCTCTTTTGAATATTGGTGTGACCTGTGCAACTTTCCAGTCGTTGGGTACGGATCTTTCGTCGAGCGAACGGTTGTATATTATTGTCAAGTATCGAGCTAACGCATCAGCATGCTCCGAAAGAAACCTAATTGGTATACACTCTGGACTAGAAAAGTTGCTCTTATTAAGTGATTTAAGTTGCTTCACTACTCCGAGGATATTTACTTCTACGTTACTCATGTTGGCAGCTGTTCTCGATTTGAATCCTGGAATATTTACTTCGTTTTCTTTTGTGAAGGCATTTCGGAAGGCTATGTTTAGTAACTCTGCTTTGGCAGCACTTTCTTCGATAGTATCTCCATTGCTATCGCGCAGAGAAGGCATTGATTGTTTCTTCCCGCTAACACACTTCACATACGACCAGAATCGCTTTGGATTTTCTGCCAGGTTTCTAGACAAAGTTTCGTTGTGGAAACTGTTATAGGCATCTCGCATTGAAGTGCGCGATAAATTTCGAGCTTCTGTAAACGATCGCCAATCTTGCGGATTTTGCGCCTGTTTAAATTTGGCATGTTTGTTTCGTTGTTCCTGCAACAGTATTATAACCCGTTTTGTGTACCAAGGAGGATCAGCTTCGTCCTTTGTTATTTGGTATAGATCTCTCAATTGCTGCCGATACTATTTCTTTGAATTTAAGCTACTTCTGGTATACACTTATATTATCAATTAGGAATGAGTGGAGATTGTCTCTTAGGAAAGCGTCAAGTGAATTTTTATCTGCTTTTTTAATAGTTATCAATACCTTCCACCTTATTTGGTTACAAATCATCCAAAGTTCCCTTAAACTCTGCCACTAATACTGGGTCCCCTCTAACTTCCTAATCGCGTCCCATTTCTTCTTGTATGACGTCGTCACACAGTTCCTCTCCCATATAGAGATCTTCAATTCACTCTTTCCGCTTGCCAAGTCTCTCCTCCACGTTTTACAATGGTTTTCCCCCTCCACACTTAATACTGACTAACACCTTTGCCATTAAATTCACTTATGGCTATTTTGGTTTTCCTATATGTTGAATCAGTCGTCCCGAAGACTGTTTCGTGTTCCATTTCTTCCCATTTTTACTGCACCCATTACGCCGTAGCTTCTCTGCATCTCCTATTTACTTCATTCCCAAGTGAATTAAGAGATCTCCGAATTTTTCATTCTGATTCAGGGTTTCCACAAAAAAATTCAGAGGCATGACCTTTGAGAACGCCATCGTACATTGCTGTAACCTGTCTGTGTCTGGAACTTACTTCTTTCGTTGATCAACTGAACTATTTCTTCTGTTGTTCATTGTTTCTTCGCAGTTACTTTTCTTGTATCTATATTTGTGTATTCAATGGAAAAGAAAATTGAAGATCTGTTCGATGACGATGATTTGGCTAAAGAAAGGTTAAGAAAGCTTGATAATGGAAGTAAGACTGAAGAAAAATCAATACACGATCATAGGATCTGTCTACCTGAGAAAGCTTTCGGCAGTGTAAAATGGTGCAAGATGTTCCAAGTTCTGAGAAAAACAAGAGTAAGCTACAGGAAAAAAGGGGTAATATACTATACATACAAGAACCAAGAGGAAGAATAAGACCTGAAGACCGAGAGCAAAGTGCTCGGACGAAAAAGGAGCTAAGATAGGAATGTCATCTTCCGCCCCTACTGTTCAGTATTTACATCGAAGAAGCAATGATGGGAATAAAAGAAAGTTTCAAGAGTGGAATTAAATGGCTCTATAATGGTTCAAATGGCTCTAAGCACTATGGGACATAACATCTGAGGTCATCAGTCCCCTAGATTTAGAACTACTTAAACCTGACTAATCTAAGGACATCACACACATCCATGCCCGAGGCAGGAGTCGGACTGGTGACCGTAGCAGCAGCGCGGTTCCGGACTAAAGCGCCTAGAACCGCTAGGCCACAGCGGCCGGCGACGGATTAAAATTCCGGGTGAAAGGATATCAATGATTAGATTCACTGTTGGCAATCCTATCTTTGGTGTAGATGAAGAAGAATTACAAGATACATTGAATGAAATGAACAGTTGGATGAGCACAAAATATAGACATAGTAAGCCAAAGAAAAGCGAAGGTAATGAAAAGTAACAGAAACGAGAATAGCGAGAAAATTAACATCAAAATTGCCGTTCACAAAGTAGAGGAAGTGTGGGGGGTGGGGGGGGTGGGTGGAGGGGGGGGGGGAGGGGTAGGACACCAAACGGGCCGACTTGGAGCAGGAGAGGCACCACAGGATATTTTTTCACTATCTATACTTTTGCAAATAAATTCATAAAACTTTATCAGCATGACCAGGAAGGATTCAGGATTCACACTGATAGCAATGGAAGTTCAAATATATAACAAAACAATTTTTATTTTTACATGTGAAATTTCATTATTTTTCACCTACATTGGCTCCATTTGTTAATATAGGCACACTTTTCTTCGTAAGTAAGAGATTCTTCAATGAATTTTGCACAGCATACAAACCATACTTACAGTGTACGAAACTCTAAAATTTATTTAATTTATGAAAAAATGAATGAGCCGTTATATTTTAAACTTCATGTTTAGAAAAACCTCAAATTTTATAGTTAATTATCTCAATTTTTACCACAATTGTCAATAAATTTGGAAAATTCTCAAGTTTTGCATTAAGGAGTTTAATAAGCAGTTTAATAAGTTCTTACATATTATATCTGAAAGAATATTACGCCAATGTGGTAGATAATCATATTAGGTAAGAAGTTTCTCATCGATAGAAGACGTGCGACATCCCCTGATGTGAAACACTGATAAACACTGATAAAAAAAAGACTGAGCAACAGATCTAAAGAAAGGAAAGAGTAGTGGTTACCATCGCCGCCTCGAAATCACGGGATCGTGGGTTCGGTTCCCGACCGGGTCGGAGAGTTTATCCGCTCGGGGCTGGATGTTGTTTTGTCCTCGTCATAATTTCATTGTCATCGAGATGCAAGTCACCTCAGTCGCGCCGATTAGAAAGAGCTGCAGCAGGTGGGTGGACAACCGTACGTAGCGTCTTCCGGCCAATTCCATTCCATTTTTCACAGCAAAAATATTTAAATAATACAAAAGTTATTATTTAGGTTACCAACAGATGGCGGATAAGTGCTTGCAGTCACCTTGGGACAGTCATGCTGCTCTGGCGACTAACAGATGGCGCGATGATGCAATTCCTAGAAGAAATCGAGGACGATACTTGATGCCTCACGATGTGTACTATTAACTGATCGTATCTTTTAATTAAATTGTGCCATACCTTTCTTTTCTCTTTCCCTCCCTCCCTCTCCCAATTGATTCATTATCTCTTCACCAGACATCCGATTCAGCCTTCTAATATTCAATATTCTGCAGCAGCAACACATTTCAAAACGCTTCTACCCTCCTCTTAACCTTTCACGCTATACGTCTCGCTTCCATATAAGGTCTCAGTCCAGACAAGTAGTTTCAGAAAAGACTTTCTAACACCTTAAATTTATATTCTTTGTTAAGATACTTGTCTTTTGTAGAAACGCATTTGTTTCTATTGCCAAGCAGCATTTTATACCCTCTCTATGTCTGCTACCGTGAGTTATTTTGCTCCCCAAATGACAAAACTCATCACCAACTTTAGTGTCTCATTTTCCCAATCTAATTCCTCTAAATCGACAGATTCGTTTCGATTGATTTCATTACCTAGTTCTACTTTTTAGGGCTCCGCATTTCAATTTGTAAAAACGAAGCCCTTATAGGATCAATTTATTGTCCGTCCTTCTGTCTGGCTGTCAAAAACTCTTTTTCTCAGGAACGGCGGTGTAACAATTCAAGCGTCTTACTTAACACAGTGACGAGCTAAAGAAACTGGTACATCTGCCTAATATCTTCTATTTCCCCCTGAGCACTCAGAAGCCAAGAACACTAGAGGGAGGGGGGGGGGGGGGGAGAGATTTCTGAACGGCCGTTGCAAGGCTCCCAAGTATGCTCAATAATGTTCATGTCTGCGCAGTTTGGCGGCCAGAAAAAGGTACCTGGAGCCACCCTGTAGCAATTCTGGACGTGTGGGGTGTCGCATTGTCCTGCTGGAATTGCCCAAGTCCGTCGGGATGCACGATGGACATGAATGCAGGTGATCAGACAGGATGCTTACGTACGTCTTACCTGTCAGAGTCTTATCTGGACGTATCACGAGTCCCGCATCACTCCAACTGCACACGCCCCACACCATTACAGAGCCTCCACCAGCTTGAACAGTCCCCTCCTGACATGCAGGGTCCATGGATTCGTGAGGTCTCCATACCCTTGCATGTGCCCCTAGTCGACACAATCTGAAAGGAGACTCCTCCGACAATGCAACATGTTTCCAGTCATTAACAGTCCAATGTCGGTGTTGACGGGCCCAGGCAAGGTGTAAAGCTTTGTGTCGTGGATGATGTTTCGTTGAATGGTTCGCACGTTGACACTTGTTGATGGCCCAGCATTGAAGTCTGAAGCAATTTGCGGAAGTCTTGGACTTCTGTCACGTTGAACGATTCTCTTCAGTCGTCGTTGGTCCCGTTCTTGCAGTATCATTTTTCGGTCGCTTCTATGTCGGAGATTTGATGTTTTAACGGATTCCTGATATTCACGGTACACTCGTGAAATGGTCGTATGGTAAAATCCCCACTTCATCGCTACTTCGGAAACGCAATGTCCCATCGCTCGTGCGCCGAGTGTAACACCACGTTCAAACCCTCTTAAATCTTGATAACCTGCTATTGTAGCAGCAGTAACCGATCTAACAATTACACCATGCACTCGTTCTCTTATATTGGCGTTGCCGACCGCAGCGTCCTATTCTGCCTATTCACATATCTCTGTATTTGAATACGCATTCCTACACCGGTTTCTTTGGCACTTCAGGGTACAATCAAAAGATACAATTTATGTATGTCACTTTCCTTTGATAGTCGCAAACTCATTCATCAGAACCTGTAAGGTACTTCCAGTTGGTACAGAAATATGAAATTCGGTAAGAGGAAAGGTTTTACAATACAAGTAAAGGGAAAAATCCAAAACTGTTAATTTGCAATTGTATCACACAAAAAGAATTTGTCATTTATTATCCGACTCCAAACATGAAATTAAAACATTCTTTAAAATCTTTGAATCCCTGGGACCAATTATCTTTCCAGTAACAATGTCGATAACAGACAATATTCTCGATTCCCGGAATGGACGAACTGTCTGAATACATATAATTAAGTTTGTACGGAACCCTCATGGCCAGTTCCTTATGCACATCTTACAACTTTTTTCAGAACACTGCACATGCCGTTCAGCTTCTCTTTATTTGTTCTTTAATTTTTATATCTGATCTTGAACTCTGTTTCCTAAATTTCATTTCTTAAATTCCATTCCCTAAATTTTTATCCCTGATCTAGAATCCTATTTCCTAAATTTCGTTTATGGCCGGCCGGTGTGGCCGTGCGGTTACAGGCGCTTCAGTCTGGAACCGCGTGACCGCTACGGTCGCAGGTTCGAATCCTGCCTCGGGCATGGATGTGTGTGATGTCCTTAGGTTAGTTAGGTTTAATTAGTTCTAAGTTCTAGGCGACTGATGACCTCAGAAGTTAAGTCGCATAGTGCTCAGAGCCATTTTAACCATTTTGAACCTAAATTTCGTTTTGCTTCCTTTATTGCCTATTATATGCACAGACAGAAAACTGTACTACTCCAGACATGAAAAAGTTTCCATTAAACATGATAAAGAAATACAAGGTGTTTCCTTATTATATGAAAACTCACCGCAAGGAGATTCTTTGGGGCACATAAATAGGGAATCGTATGCAAATTGGCTCTACAGTGATTTTTATGGCACCTAGTTGCCCATATTGCGTCCTGACAGACGGAAAACGAATACGTGGTTTCCTGAGATGCAGGCAGCCCGCATAACTGCTCTGTACTTACGGCTATAAGAAATCCTGGCGAATTCACTAGTACAAATGCATATTGGCTTAGGCTACTGATACACTCTTCCACGACGGCAGTTTGCACTGCGTAACAACCAAGCAACCACATATTCATTTTCCAAATTAAAAATAATTGATGCATACTTTAGTGGTCAAAATAGCTGTTACTATGAGAGTGCACTTTTTATTGGCCTTTACTTCTTGAGGGGTAGCGGCGTGACATTTCAGTTAAAAAAATATTATAATTTTCCTGGGTTCTGAATTTCAGGAATTTGGAATTGTGTTTAAATCCTGTATATAGCGCCACTAGAAGTAATTTATTTGATTTTTTAAATAATTGCTTGCGTAACAATTTGTTTGATAGAGAATATGGCTGCAGCCTTAGCTGTCGCCGGCCTTGTGACCGAGCGGTTCTAGGCGCTTCAGTCAGGAGCCGCGCTGCTGCTACGGTCGCAGGTTCGAATCCTGCCTCGGGCATGGAAGTGTGTGATGTCCTTAGGGTAGTTAGGTGTAAGTAGTTCTAAAGGGGATAATGAGCTCAGATGTTAAGTCCCACAGTGCTTAGAGCCATTTGAACCATTTTGAACCTTAGCTGTCAAACTGGCCATCAAAACAGTCTGCCTATTGCAGTTACGGAAACGGTACAGCAAGTATTGAAAGACTTGTCGGACACTGATCTACTTGGGAAGCGTTTGCATGGCAGGATACAGAGTACAAATGAGTGTGTGAATAATGTCATTTGGACTCGCTTACCCAAAGTAGTGTTTGTGGCCATATGTAATTTACACATTGGCGCGCATGATGCGATTGCTACTTTCAATCAAGGCAACGTTATATGAATGTGAAATGCTGCAATCTCTAGGATAAGATGTAGGCTATCGCACTGCTGAGGCAATGGGAAATTTGGACAGCGAGAGGCTGAGAAATCTAGAAAGCAAGCTAAAGCTGTGCAATAGGGATGCAAGACAAACTAAAAAAAATGCCAAGTGGAAATTACCATTGGAAGATGAAGACGACCCTGAAGATCCAAGCCATGCAGTAGGGATGCTTAGATACCTCAGCTTTGGACTGCGTTATGTGGAAGTTTAATTGTTCAATATAAAAAACACGTTTTCTCAGTTTCTGCTCAATACAGAAAGCTGAAATTTTCGGGATGCACTCTGATATATATTTTGCATCAATTGAAGTTATTTTTAATGAGGATAGAGCTGATTTTAACACTTAACCAGGAAAATAGAACTGAAATTTAAAAGAAACAAATCAAGCTTAGATGAAAAAATTCATATCTTCGCGTAAAAGACTTAGTATTCAATTCCTACAACTTCAGCAGTTGCACAAGAAATGTACCCACGATCACTAAAAATTACAATGATTTTACTTCCATAATTTCTGAACCCAGTTTTATCCGGATAGGGGATTCCTCTTCCGCTTAAGGCGTAGTGCACACTGACTTCATGTTAAAAAGTTATAAAAAAAATACAGGTTGCATATCCCTTCATGCTTAAAGGGCTGTTGCCTTTCTGATATTTGGTTGTGTGGTGAAGGGTCTCGTATACGAAACTTCCTGGCAGATTAAAACTGTCTGCCAGACCGAGACTCGATTGCCTTTCACGGGCAAGTGCTCTACCATCTGTGAAGTTCGGAAGGTAGGAGACGAGGTACTGGCAGAATTGAAACTGTGAGGACGGGGTATAAGTCGTGCTTGGGTAGCTCAGATGGTAGAGCACTTGCCCGCGATAGGAAAAGGTCCCGAGCTCGAGTCTTGGTCCGGCACACAGTTTTAATCTGCCAGGAAGTTTCATATCAGCGCACACTCCAGAGTTACCCATATGATAAGTTTCGTTGCCTCATCACGCGCTTCCACATTTATCATTGGGTAATCGACAAACGGAAAGGCAGATAACATGTAATTTACATGAGAACCAAGACGGAGGAATATGTATTCCAGAAGCTTTCGTAACAGAATGCGGACAAAATAGGCATGCTGTCTTTCTCC
Organism: Schistocerca serialis cubense; assembly: GCF_023864345.2. Classification (NCBI taxonomy): domain Eukaryota; kingdom Metazoa; phylum Arthropoda; class Insecta; order Orthoptera; family Acrididae; genus Schistocerca; species Schistocerca serialis. Next base: position 30,091,712 of record NC_064649.1, read on the forward strand.
GCCGCTGGTCAGCCTGTACATAGAAGTAACAATGATGCTATTAAAAGAAAAATTAAAGAGTAGAATTGAAATTCATGGGTAAAGGACATAAACGACAATATTTGGTGATAACTTTGTTATACTCATAAAAAGTAAGGAACGACTGCCGGAACTGATGAACGGAATGAACAATCATATGAGCACAGGATACGGGCTGAGCGTAAATCAAATACAGAGGAAAATAATGAGTAACTGAAATGAGGTTGTGTTTACCTGACTGTCAGCAGGAGAGCGATCTCTGAATTTGAATAATGCAATCTTCTTACTAGAGAGGTTTATTTGCCCGGATCGCAACACACATAGGGGGTTTTAGGGATGAAAGTGCAGATGTCGTGATCATTGGTACCTTAATGTGTATCCACTTCAATGTGTTAGTTGTTGCTTCTGTCCGCCTAACCATCTTCCCACAAACACGTCACATAATTTATTACTTGATGTCTTCTGCTGGCTCGTAACTGCACCACAGAGTGGGCTATGCCTGCCAGTATAGACTAACCGTTTTGCATCCACGGGTCCACACTGCAGCACCCGACCTGCTGAACAGGGGAAAATAAGCATTAGCGTCTTCTGCTTACAACATGTACTTGATTGTACTAACCAACTTAAAAACATACTACTCCTAACAGCTATAATTATTCGTCTGCAAATAAAGTAAATTCTGTTATATTCTTCATCACACTGTTCTCAGTCACGAATAAAAATATCTGCTTTTATACCACTAAAACGCTGTACATAGAGACTACTAGTTCCGAGAAATTAATCTGCCATCTTCAGATCGCGTGCGTACATAGACCATTGTGCCATCCTGTGTAGTGCACAGTCATTTAGTCATAGACATACCTGGTAACAACGCACTGATAAAGACGCACGTATGTAACGTTATTGAACAATGTGTAACGTTACCAGGTATGTCCATGACTAAATGACTCTGCACTGCACAGGATGGCACAATGGTCTATGTACGCACACGATCTGAAGATGGCAGATTAACTTCTCGGAACTAGTAGTCTCTATATACATATATTTGTTAAGATTTGGGCAAATAAACGTCTCTGGTAAGAAGATTAGATTATTCAGAAATGAGATGGGGGATGAATTTAACATAGTAGTTGGAATTCTGGTACCATGGAAGCAAACTAACCCACGATGGAAGAAAGGAGGAAGATATGAGAAGTATACTAGCTCAGGAAAAGAGGGCATTTCTGTCCAAGAGAAGTCTACTCGTATTGGCCTTCATTTGAGTAGGAAGTTTCCGACAGTGCGCGTTTGAAAACAGTATTGTAAGGAAGTGGGCTGTGAGAAAATCCGAAATGCAGAGAATCTAAACATTCGAAAGGCTGTGTTGTAGATGGGTATTAAATAAGAAAAGAGGAAATCCCTTGGGGAAAAGGCGAGGAGGAGGAAATGTGAAACCATATGCCCTGCTTTCCCAGCAATCCACAAACCCTTTGCTCCTGCCTCTCCCTCGGAATTCACTACGTCACTTTTGTATGTCCATAAATACAGTTTGTATCTCCTACTGTTCACATTCTTCTATTTTTTGTTGTGAGTTTGTACCGTACGGACGTAGGGTGAGCGTGGTAAAGTTAAGAGGTGCCCTTCCTGTCGCCACCCCGTTCCACGCTGCGGCGGATTATACACTGAAGAGCGAATGAAACTAGTACACCTGCCCAATATAGTGTAGGACCCCCGCGAGCACGAAAAAGTGCTGAAAATATTTGTATAGAGTGCAGTCATGTGTAGCACTGACAGATGGACGACAAACAGTTTAGACAATAAGAGAATAAAAGCTTTTGAAATGTAATGCTAGAGAAGAATAGTGAAGATTAGTAACTAGTGAGTAACTAGTGAGAAGGTACTGAATAGAACTGGGGAGAAATTCACGAGACAGCGTTACCAAATGAACGGATCGATTGATAGGTCACATTCTGAGACGTAAAGAGATCACTGGATGGACATGGGGGTGGGGGGTAAATCGTAGAGGGAAACCAAGAGATAAGAACAGTAAGCAGATTGAGAAGGATGTTGGTTGCAGTAGTTACCCGGATATGAAGATGCTTGTGCATGGAGAGCCGCATCGAACCAGTCTTTGGTTAAAGAAAACAACAACACCACCACCACCACCACCACCAACAACAACAACAACAAGTACTGCATGTGTAAAATACTGTTTCGATGTACAGAGGGTGAAAAGTGGGTGTTCCATTCCTCCCTGTGTTCGGAGCCTTTCCCAATACCAGATCATAGGGGAAGTCTCTCGCTGTTGTCATTCAGAGGCGTTACCCCATCTTTTTATTCTATAGGCAAAGAGAAAAATGTTATCCACCGCATCTGCAGTGATCGTACTGAACCGTAATTAAGTGACAAAAGTTAAAAAAATATGGCTCTAAGCTCTATGGGACTTAACATCTGAGGTCATCAGTACGCTAGAACTAGAACTACTTAAACCTAACTAACGTAAGGACATCACACACATCCGTGCCCGAGGCAGGATTCGAACCTGCGACCGTAGCAGCAGCGCGGTTCCGGACTGAAAGCGCCTAGAACCGCTCGGCCACAGCGGCCGGCGACAAAAGTTAATCTCACATCTCAGAAACATGGCACTGGGGAACTGCAGCGGAAAACTCAAGTCAATCGGTGCGGCCATAGGGTGGCCGAACTATTGTGATCGTTGCAAAACATGTCTATACTGCTAAAACTTTAAAATTCTTTGAAGACAATAATATTAAGAAAATCGATAAGGATATAACGTCCGAAGCTCAGAAGAAATTACTTGTTCAGTTGAAAACCTGTCGTGGGATAGTATCACCATGGGAGTACAAAGGTTAAAAGCTATGAATCCCCTGCCACCCATACATAGGGCACAAATAAAGGTACACAAATATGACTATCCACTCCGTCTGGTGTTGGATGTTAGGAGCAGCTTTGTGTGAAGTAGCTGAAAAGTGCTTGCGGTTTCTTAAAACCCATTATAAATTCTACATCCAATTTTGTATTGAAAATAGTTTCGAACTTGTCAATAAAATCAAAAACCACTAATAACCGATGAAAGGAAATTTGTTTCTCTGGATATCGTCAACTTATACACATACATACCCATTGACAAAACTATGCACGTATTTTAGCAAAATTTAATGGAACAAAACACACTTTCTATGAGACAAATAGATGAATTCATTAGGCTACTTACCATAATTTTGAAATTTAACTACTTTAAATTTCATGGAGACATTCCCAAAAAGACGGTCTAACTATGGGGAGTTCAATATCTGCAATGCTCGCTGATATACACTCCTGGAAATTGAAATAAGAACACTGTGAATTCATTGTCCCAGGAAGGGGAAACTTTATTGACACATTCCTGGGGTCAGATACATCACATGATCACTCTGACAGAACCACAGGCACATAGACACAGGCAACAGAGCATGCACAATGTCGGCACTAGTACAGTGTATATCCACCTTTCGCAGCAATGCAGGCTGCTATTCTCCCATGGAGACGATCGTAGAGATGCTGGATGTAGTCCTGTGGAACGGCTTGCCATGCCATTTCCACCTGGCGCCTCAGTTGGACCAGCGTTCGTGCTGGACGTGCAGACCGCGTGAGACGACGCTTCATCCAGTCCCAAACATGCTCAATGGGGGACAGATCCGGAGATCTTGCTGGCCAGGGTAGTTGACTTACACCTTCTAGAGCACGTTGGGTGGCACGGGATACATGCGGACGTGCATTGTCCTGTTGGAACAGCAAGTTCCCTTGCCGGTCTAGGAATGGTAGAACGATGGGTTCGATGACGGTTTGGATGTACCGTGCACTATTCAGTGTCCCCTCGACGATCACCAGTGGTGTACGGCCAGTGTAGGAGATCGCTCCCCACACCATGATGCCGGGTGTTGGCCCTGTGTGCCTCGGTCGTATGCAGTCCTGATTGTGGCGCTCACCTGCACGGCGCCAAACACGCATACGACCATCATTGGCACCAAGGCAGAAGCGACTCTCATCGCTGAAGACGACACGTCTCCATTCGTCCCTCCATTCACGCCTGTCGCGACACCACTGGAGGCGGGCTGCACGATGTTGGGGCGTGAGCGGAAGACGGCCTAACGGTGTGCAGGACCTTAGCCCAGCTTCATGGAGACGGTTGCGAATGGTCTTCGCCGATACCCCAGGAGCAACAGTGTCCCTAATTTGCTGGGAAGTGGCGGTGCGGTCCCCTACGGCACTGTGTAGGATCCTACGGTCTTGGCGTGCATCCGTGCGTCGCTGCGGTCCGGTCCCAGGTCGACGGGCACGTGCACCTTCCGCCGACCACTGGCGACAACATCGATGTACTGTGGAGACCTCACGCCCCACGTGTTGAGCAATTCGGCGGTACGTCCACCCGGCCTCCCGCATGCCCACTATACGCCCTCGCTCAAAGTCCGTCAACTGCACATACGGTTCACGTCCACGCTGTCGCGGCATGCTACCAGTGTTAAAGACTGCGATGGAGCTCCGTATGCCACGACAAACTGGCTGACACTGACAGCGACGGTGCACAAATGCTGCGCAACTAGCGCCATTCGACGGCCAACACCGCGGTTCCTGGTGTGTACGCTGTGCCGTGCGTGTGATCATTGCTTGTACAGCCCTCTCGCAGTGTCCGGAGCAAGTATGGTGGGTCTGACACACCGGTGTCAATGTGTTCTTTTTTCCATTTCCAGGAGTGTATTAATTATCTAGATAACAGATACTTTTATGAAAATCCATCATGGGCAGACAAAATCTGAGAGTGAAATAAATACTTCTACTGCTTTTCTACATCCATCAATTGGAATGAAAATGGCAGCCACACATTTAGTATATTTCGCAAAGAAACTTGTACCGACGGTATTTTAGATTTTACGTCAAACTACCCAATTCAACATAAGAAGGCATTTTTCAACTTTGCTATTAATCGGATGTTCAAACTTCCGTTTGATTATGACAAGGTTATAATGAGAGAGATTGCATAAGTGAATACCTATCCACCCACGTGACTTAGTAGGTAATTATATATATATATATATATATATATATATATATATATATATATATATATATATGAAGAACATAGCTAATGAATACAAAAATGGCCCGTTTCAATATCATGGCTTGTTAAGAAAAGTTAGTTTGTTTACCTTACTATCGAAAATTGGAAAATTTTGGAACCAAAAATAACCTAGGATGTATCTTGCAACACACTGTAAACACAGACAGTCTACTTCATGCTTCTCGAGTTTATAAAATTGATTGCCCGGACTCTGAGGCCTGTTACGTCGGCCAGACGGGAAGTAGGCAGGAAATTAGGTTTGGGGAACACGTCACGATGGGTAGAAAAGGTGCCACGGAGAAATCGAGTACGGCTCCTCATTTACTTACAACGAAACATAAGTTGCCGACTTTGACATCTAATGTGAAGTTTCTGCACAAGTGTGAGAAGGGTAGGTTCCTCGACCACCTAGAATTGAACCTACAGAGCTTTTCCGCGTTACATTGGTTTAGATGCATATACAGTGTTAATAACAGCAATTTAGTATCTTGGTTTTATTGTCCTTACAATTAAAAATCTGTTTGAAGTGTCACAGCGATTAGTACTCTCTAAATCCTTTACTGAATAGCAAATCACACCAACTATCTATCTTGCTAATATTTGGCACCATCCATGAACTATTCAGTAAGTAAGGGGAACTACGTACCTCTTTGCGATGATTTAATAAAGAGAAAAACAGTACGAAAGATAAAATATTTAAACCAGAGCAATTCCAATAGTCGCAGCATACATCATGCGTCTCCTCGTGTTTTGTAAATATTAAAAAAAAATTACAATATGACGTTAGCTATGTTTTTAAAGAATAATAAAACAACTGGCTCACAAGGAGTGAATCTCGCATTTCTTACATCTTCTAGTATTTACTGTTAAATGAAGCAGTAAGTCAGACAGCAACGTGAATAATTTTACTTGTATTTTGTTTTGTGTTATTTCTTTATAACTTTTCATATTATCGCCTGACTATGTACGTCTTGTATTTTTTTAGCATTTTTGATAATAGCTAGTTACTAGCCGAAACCTAGATTTGCTTTAATAAAGCCTGAAAGGAAAGGAAGTCTTGTTGTGCTCCATCATTTTGAAAATCATATCATAGTCGAGTGCATTGCACATTGCTAATGGAAGGTAACGTTGAACGAAGGAATTGTTCTCCAGGAACAGTTCGAATTAGAGGAAGGTTTGATATACGGCCCTCGAATTGCATACTAAATTTAAGTAAATAAAACTTTTTTTTTGGTTAAGTTTTGGTCAAAATTGGTTAAAACATTATTTTCATTCCGCCATGTTGGTTTAGCTATTTTGTGTTATGAAAATCTAACTTCAGATTTGTGTTCAGCGACATCAAAAATGTATAATAACATACAGTTTTTACGTAAAATGAACTAACAATAAATATGAAAGTTTTCCCTAAATTTCACACAGGCTTTCAAGAGAAACGATTTTTCAAAACCGCGTACAGCATAAAATAAAAACGTTCCACCGTCTTAACTTCTACGTTTAACCTCCCGAAAAGTAAACACTTTTCCTGGGATCTCATACCTATAATAACTGAAATTTTTTAGTATTAACTATTTTTGTAAAGTCGTAAAGAGTGAAAAATAAACAAAAATCGAACTGAAAGTTCGAGTTGACAGCATACCGTTCAGTTTAAGTTTATTTCAATGCGGTTAGTTATAAGCTCCTAAAATTTAATGTAGTATCGACTGATGTTATCCATTTTTTATTTCAGGTAACTCATGGAGGACCACGTTGCACGCAGTCTGCGTACTTCAAACTCGTAGGCCCTTGATTAAAGCGTAATTACGGACACCATTTGGTCTCTTTTGTACTGAAAATCTAAAGTATGATGGATCATAATCCCAAACAGAACCTTTGTATGTCTTTCCATTGTCTTCAAAAAATTTCCAAACTTTGCCTATTTTCTGTTCATTTGAATGAGAACCTGGTCTTCAGCTAAAACTCATTTCGGGTTTTCACCCTCCTTCAATCAGCGTAATACACATTTGGGTCTTCATTAACTACGTAGTTACAACATCGACAGAAATTGGAAGCTGCAGCTGGTTTTATACTCTGCTTGTTGTTATTCCAATTTTTGCCCTTATGGATGTTGTACAAGCATTTCTTTATTTCTGTTTTGCACAAAAGCGGCCCAGTATCCGCCACAAAGTGTTTGTGCCGTAAGGGCGAAAACCGGAATAACAATAGGCAGACTAGAAAGGCAGCTGCAGCATCCAGTTTGCTGTCGCTATTGTAACTGTGTACTGACTGAAGACTCAGATCTGTAGTATGCTAACTGAAGATGGGTGAGAACCCGAAACGCATATTATCTTAAATACTAACACAATACAAAGTGTATGGTTGCTGTATTTACTAAAATAATGAAAGCCACAGTCGCAAAGTTAAACAGCCAGCGAAGTGGATAAATTATTGCAAGCGTAAGTATTAGAATAAGATCTGTGGACACGTAAAGCACCGAAAAGTTGAAACAAGCATGCCTACACCGTATTTGCAAACCATCTCATATAATAGAATCTTCAACCTACTGGCATAAAATAGCATGTAAGCAGTAATGATAATCTGTAGACGTCTAATGCTTACCTACCACAACACGAAAAAAAGCCACTGCAGTAATTTGTAACATGCGATACGTCACCCTTCTCACTTGAGGGAATTATTTTTTGGGATTATACTTTACGCCTAAATTCCCATTAATGATTATCGCCTGCTTGTGGTTTCCAAGAAACCTGCGATTCCAGTCCACAGATTCCGACATATATCCCGATTATGATTGTTTCCATTCTCAGAATGGCACAAAATTCTCCTTTCTTGCACTAAACCTATCAGTTTCTCACAGCCCATATTTCGTGTGTGACAAAATTCGTCGATTCGACAGAAGAAAGCAAACTGATATGATTTTCGTCGATTGTCGTCCGAAGTGTGTACGTTCGGCCGATGAGAACTGCTGCAATGTGACTGATGTGCTGATTTTAAAACAACGGCTGTCTTTGGAGCATGTCGGTCGTCGGTGGAATCTAGTGATGTCTGTGCCACTGTGTCCGATTGTCGTCCAAAGTCTGTGCGTTCGGAGGATGATATCGGCTGCAATGTCTCCGCGCACCTACCGACGCTCTGATTTGAAAAGCTCGGTCATCTTCGGAAGATGTCGGTCGTCGACAGAATCCAACGACGTCGGTTCAACCGCGACCGAATGTCACCCGAAGTCTTTATGTTTGGGGATGATATTGACTGCAGCGTGACCGATCGCATATCGGCGTACCGTTCGGGCGATGTCGGTCGTCGGTGGAATCCATTGATATCACTGCCGCTGTGGCCTATTATAGTCCGATGTTTCCACGTTCGGGCAATGATACAGGCTGCATTGTGCCCGCGCACATATTGGCTTACTAATTTGATAAAGATTGGCCGTCTTCTCCTGATGTTGACCGTCAGCAGAATCCACCGGCGTCGATGCCATTGTGACCGAGTGTTGTCCTATATCTGTACGTTCAGGCACTGTGACTGCCCTCGTTTCGACGCACTGATCGGCTGTCTTCGGCCGATGTCGGTCGTCGGCAGAACAGACTGATGTCGGTGCCACAATGATCGAGTGCCGTTAGACGTCTGTACGTTTGGACGATGATATCGGCTGCACTGTGACCATCCGTGCATTGACATATTGATTTCGATATACCCTCCCTCTTCGGCTGATACCGGTCGTCTGTAGAATCCGCCGATATCGGCGTCACATGTGACAGATTGTCGTTCCATAATCTCTACGTTGTTGTTGTGGTCTTCAGTCCAGAGACTGGTGTGATGCAGCTCTCCATGCTACCCTATTCTGTGCAAGGTTCCTCATCTCCCAGTATCTACAACAACCTACATCCTTCTGAATCTGCTTAGGGTATTCACCTCTTGGTCTCCCTCTACGATTTTTACCCTCCACGCTGCCCTCCAATGCTAAATTTGTGATCCCTTGATGCCTCAGAACATGTCCTACCAACCGGTCCATTCTTCTTGTCAAGTTGTGCCACAAACTCCTCTTCTCCCCAGTTCTATTCAATACCTCCTCCTTAGTTATGTGATCTCCCCATCTTATCTTCAGCATTTATCTGTAGCACCACATTTCGAAAGCTTCTATTCTCTTCTTGTCCCAACTATTTATCGTCCATCTTTCACTTCCATACATGGCTACACTACATACAAATACTTTCAGAAACGACTTCATGACATTTAAATCTATACTCGATGTTAACAAATTTCTCTTCTTCAGAAACGCTTTCCTTGCCATTGCCAGTCTACGTTTTATATCCTCTCTATTTCGACCACCATCAGTTATTTTGCTCCCCAAATCGCAATACTCATTTACTACTTTAACCGTCTCATTTCCTAATCTAATTCTCGCAGCATCACCCGATTTAATTCGACTACATTCCATTATTCTCGTTTTGCTTTTGTTGATGTTCATCTTATATCCTCCTTTCAAGACACTGTCCATTCCTTTCAGATGCTCTTCCAGGTCTTTTGACGTCTCTGACAGAATTACAATGTCATCGGCGAACCTCAAAGATTTTATTTCTTCTCCGTGGATTTTAATTCCTACTCCAAAATTTTCTTTAGTTTCCTTTACTGCTTGCTTAATATACAGATTAAATAGCATCGGGGATAGGCTACAACCCTGTCTCACTCCCTTCCCAATCACTGCTTCCCTTTCATGTTATTCGACTCTGATAACTGCCATCTGGTTTCTGTACAAATTGTAAATAGCCTTTCACTCCCTGTATTTTACCCCTACCACCTTTAGAATTTGAAAGAGAGTATTCCAGTCAACATTGTCAAAAGCTTTCTCTAAGTCTACATATGCTAGAAACGTAGGTTTGCCTTTCCTTAATCTTTCTTCTAAGATAAGTCGTAGAGTCAGTATTGCCTCACGCGATCCAACATTTCTACGGAATCCAAACTAATCTTCCCCGAGGTCGGCTGCTACCAGTTCTTCCATTCGTTTAGGGAGATGATATCGGCTACATTGTGTCTGAGCACGTATGGGGTACAGATTTTAAAAGATCGGTCGTCTTCGGCCGACGTCGGTCGTCATCGGCCGATGTCGGCAGTCGAACGAATCCATCGACGCCGGTGCCCGTGAGACCGCAGCTTAAGACGCCTCCGCCCCCTCCGGATCGACTCGGAGGCTAGTGCTTTTGCCCCCTGGGCCCGTCAGCTGCCACGTGGGTGTGTGGTGTGGTGGTGTGGTGTGGGACGGAGTGTAAGCAGCAGCTGCGCTGTGCGCACCTCACCTGTCGACACGGCGTCGGCGTCTGATGAATCGCCGCTTAGCGCCGAGTTTGGCGGCGCCTGAAATTTTAATCAGCGCCTCGGCGCGAGGCGACGCCCGGCTGCCCTAAAGGGCGCCCCGCAGCGTGGGCGGAAGGGCTCGAGCGAGGCCTGGCGGCGGAACAAACCGGTTTCCCCCTCCTGCGCCCTCAGTTCGGGGACGGCCGCCGCTTGCGTTCACCTAACAACACACGACGCGCCCCCAGTTAACCAAAGTGGCTGCGGTCAGTGTTCCCTCGCACTCATCAACACAGAACTTTCGTATCGAGCAAAAAGTTTTGCACGCGCACAAACTCCGTGTACGAGGGTCGGCTAGAAAAAAACCGGACTGATGCTGGAAAAAACATTTATTTACAATTATTTACAATTTCGTGTTATCTCCTTCAATGTACTCTCCTCCTCGGTCTCTACACCGCTCCACACGAATTTTCCACTGTTCATAGCAATGCTGCAGATCATTTTCGGTAAGTCCATACATTACTTCCGTCGCTTTTTCTTTTACTGCTTCAACAGTCTCAAATCTAGTTCCTTCCAAAGCTGACTTGACTTTAGGGAAAAGAAAAAAGTCACAGGGGGCCAAATCAGGTGAATAGGGTGGATGATCTAAGATGGGAATGTTGTGTTTTGCCAAAAACGCCTTCACTGACAACGCACTGTGAGCTGGGGCATTGTCTTGGTGAAGGATCCATGACTTTTTTCTCCACAAATCGTTCCGTTTTCTCCGTACTCGCTCACGTAGGGTAGCCAGGACTCTAATGTAGTAATGCTGATTCACTGTTTGTCCCTCTGGTACCCAATCAATGTGCACAGTCCCTTTGATGTCAAAAAAAACAATCAATCATCATTGCCTTGAATTTCGATTTTGACATTCGTGCTTTTTTTTTGTCGTGGAGAACCAGGAGTTTTCCAATGCATCGATTGGCGTTTAGTTTCGGGATCGTAAGTAAAAAACCACAATTCATCGCAAGTAATAACATTTTGTAAGAAGGTGGGATCATTTTCAATGTTTTCCAGGATGTCAGAACAAATCATTCTTCGGCGTTCCTTCTGTTCAATTGAGAGACACTTTGGAACCATTTTTGAACACACTTTGTTCATGTTGAAACTTTCATGAAGAATCTGCCTAACACTTTCCTTGTCAACTCCTGTTAACTCAGACACTGCTCTGATTGTTAAACGGCGATCTTGTCGAACAAGTTTACCGATTTTTTCAATGTTTGCATCAGTTTTTGCTGACAATGGTCTGCCAGTGCGAGTGTCATCACTGGTGTCTTCGTGGCCATCTTTAAATCGTTTAAACCACTCAAACACTTGTGTTCGCGATAAACAATCATCGCCGTACACTTGTTGTAACATTACAAACGTTTCACATGCACATTTTCCTAGTTTGAAACAAAATTTGATGTTAACACGCTGTTCTTTCTGTACACTCAACATTTTCCGACGCACAGACAAAACGTCAACTACTTAAAACAGACGCCACGGGCAGACTGAGTGCAGGAGGCAGATGAAACTCGAGCAGTAGGCGGAGCGAGAGTCACGTGACAGGCCACGCGACATTCAGCCTTATTGCATTCGTTTTATTGTTTCACCAGTACTAGTCCGCTTTTTTCTAGCCACACCTCGTATTCATGACCCGGAAGGCAACGATGTTAGCTAACACTCGATTCTGATTTCGATTTCATCATCGAAGACGGCTCTCTGATGGTCGAGAACAATCGACTGCAAATCAGCGACGCTAACTGATGAACTTAAAGAGCGGCCTATAATTCCTCTCTTATGTCAACCTCTTCATGTTGCGCCTTACCTCTTCAATTCTTAGTGAGACCTTAACTTTTCCCTGCGAATTGAATGTTGCCTTGACTCCAGTCATCCTATGAAATACAACAACACGGAGATTCTGGCTTGCACGTCCAGCTATTGGGATGGTGTTATTAAGGAAGCTGGTGAAATCAGCCGGCCGGTGTGGCCGTGCGGTTCTAGGCGCGTCAGTTTGGAACCGCGTGACCGCTACGGTCGCAGGTTCGAATCCTGCCTCGGGCATCGATGTGTGTGATGTCCTTAGGTTAGTTAGGTTTAAGTAGTTCTAAGTTCTGGGGGACTGATGACCTCAGTAGTTAAGTCCCACAGTGCCCAGCCATTTGAACCATTTTTGTTGAAATCAATCAAGCAACCTTATTAACAGAGATGGTGGATTTTGTTTAAATGCTGCTTGGAATCCGGCTCTGTCTCTCATAAAAAAACAGAGGGACAGAATTAGTTCTACCTCACCTGTTGATTAATAGTAACTATCGATATTTCTGATGTTGGTTATCTTTGTTTGTGTTGACACTTGTTCTGTGTGTGGTGTCTTCCTTGTTTCTCCTCTGTGAACCGAGGTATTAAATTTGCTTGCACATTTCTTCTTCCTTGCATTTTTACCTTGAGAATGGCAGGGTGTGCTCCTGTCGAAATATCGGCGTGTTCGACGACGTTCACCCGGCAGCAAACCCGTAAGTTATTTGAATCTTCAATTCTTTATTCTAATCTCTGCCTTCCCCTGCAGTTTGTATCCTCTATAGCTCCCCCTAGTACCCTAGCCTAGATTTTATTGCCTGGTGCTTTAACACATGTCAGTGTTTTCCATACGCCCCTTTCCTCAATGAGTCTATCGACAACTTCCGTATGTCTCGTTTCCCTTCCTTCTGCATAAAACACTACTGGCCAGTAAAATAGCTACACCATGAAGATGACGTGCTACAGACGCGAAATTTAAACGACAGGAACAAGATGCTGTGATATGCAAATGATTAGCTTTTCAGAGGATTCACACAAGGGTTGGCGCCGGTGGCGACACCTACAACGTGCTGAAATGAGGAAAGTTTCCAACCGATTTCTCATAGACAAACAGCAGTTGACCGACGTTGCCTGGTGAAACGTTGTTGTGATGCCTCGTGTAAGGAGGAGAAATGCGTACCATCTCGTTTCCGACTTTGATAAAGGTCGGACTGTAGCCTATCGCGATTGCGGGTTATCGTATCACGACATTGTTGCTCGCCTTGGTCGAGATCCAATGACTGTTAGCAGAATATGGAATCGGCGGGTTCAGGAGGGTAATACGGAACGCCGTGCTGGATCCCAACGGCCTCGTATCACTAGCAGTCGAGATGACAGCCATCTTAGCGTGACTGTAACGGATCGGGCAGCCACGTTTCGATCCCTTAGTCAACAGATGGGGACGTTTGCAAGACAACAACCATCTGCACCAACAGTTCGAAGATGTTTGCAGCAGCATGGAGTATCAGCTCGGAGGCCACGGCTGCGGTTACCCTTGACTCTGCATCACAGACAGGAGCGCCTGCGATGATGTACTCAGCGACGAACATGGGTGCACGAATGGCAAAACGTCATTTTTTCGGATGAATCCAGGTTCTGTTTACAGCATCATGATGGTCGCATCCGTGTTTGGCGACATCGCGGTGAACGCACATTGGAAGCGTGTATTTGTCATCGCCATACTGGCGTACCACCCGGCGTGATGGTATGGGGTGCCATTGGTTACACGTCTCTGTCAACTCTTGTTCGCGTTGACGGCGCTTTCAACAGTTGACGTTACATTTCAGATGTGTTACGACCTGTGGCTTTACCCTTCATTCGATCCCTGAGAGCCCCTACATTTCAGCAGGATAATGCACGACCGCATGTTGCAGGTCCTGTACGGGCCTTTCTGGATACAGAAAATATTCGACTGCTGCCCTGGCCAGCACATTTTCCAGATCTCTCACCAACTGAAAACGTCTGGTCAATGGTGGCCGAGCAACTGGTTCGTCACAGTATGCACGTCACTACTCTTGAAGAACTGTGGTATCGTGTTGAAGCTGCTTGGGCAGCTGTACCTGTACACGCCATCCAAGCTCTGTTTGACTCAATGCCCAGGCGTATCAAAGCCGTTATTACGGCCAGAGTTGGTTGTTCCGGGTACTGATTTCTCAGGATCTACGCACCCAAATTGCGTGAAAATTTAGTCACACATCAGTTGTAGTATAATATATTTGTCCAATGAATACCCGTTTATCATCTGCATTTCTTCTTGGTGTAGCAATTTTAATGGTCAGTAGTGTATTAATTTCATGCTTGAATGCTAGAGCCGTTAAGACGACTGTGTGATGATTCTCACACTTCATCTAATCTACATTTACATCTACATACATACTATGGAAGCTACTGTATGGTGTGTGGCGGAGAGTACCCTGCGCGACTACTAGTCATTTCTTTTCCTGTTCCATGCGCAAACAAAGCGAGGGAAAAAACGACTGACTATATGCCTCCGTACGAGGCCAAATTTCTCATATCTCATCTTCGTTGTCCTTACGCGAAATGTGTGTTGCCGGCAATAAGATCGATGTGCAGTCAGCTTCACGTGCCGTTTCTCTAAATTTACTCAACAGCGTTCCTCGAAGAGAACGTCGCCATCCCTGCAGGGATTCCCATTTGTATCTCCGAAGCATCTCCGGTGTGTTCTTCGAATCTACCGCTAACAAATCTGACAGCCCGTCTCTGAATTGCTTCGAAGTCTTCCTTTAATCCGACATGGTTCCTATGTGGTCAGCGACAGATAAACCATACTTTCCTAAAATCCTTTCAATAAACCGAAGTCGATCATTCGCTTTGCTTATCACAATCCTTACATGCTTGTTCCGTTTCATAATGTTAAGCTTTGTAACGTTAGACCTAGATATTTAATCCACGTGACAGTGTCAAGCATTGCACTACTAATACTATATTCGACCATTATGGGATTGTTTTTCCTAGTCATCTGCATCAACTTTCATTTTTCTACACTTAGAGCTACGTGCCATGGATCACACCCAACAGAAATTTAGTCTAGCTCGTCTTGTATCCTTCCACAATAACTCACCTCACCCGCAGCCCGCAGCGTCATCAGCAAACAGCCACGGGCTACTGCTCACCTCCTTCATTACAACATTGATATACACCGAAGCGTCAAAGAAACTGGTAAAGGCATGCGTATTCAAATACAGAGATATGTAAACAGACAGAATACGGCGCTGCGGTCGGCAAAGCCTATATACGGCTACTGCTGCTACAATAGTAAGCTATCAAGATTTAAGAGAGTTTGAACTTGGTGTTATACTCGGCGCACGAGCGATGGGATAAACCATCTCCGAGGCAGCGATGAAGTGGGGATTTTCCAGTGCCACCATTTCACAAGTAAATCGTCAATATCAGGAATCCGGTAAGACATCAAATCTCCGACATAACTGCGGCCGGAAAAAGACCATGCAAGAACTGGAGCGACTTGCCCCCCTTCTAACAGCCGTGTACTGCAAGTCTCTAGAGGAACGGAGGGGTCCAAATGATTGGAAAAGAGCACAGGTAGTCCCAGTCTTCAAGAAGGGTCGTCGAGCAGATGCGCAAAACTATAGACCTATATCTCTGACGTCGATCTGTTGTAGAATTTTAGAACATGTTTTTTGCTCGAGTATCATGTCGTTTTTGGAATCCCAGAATCTACTATGTAGGAATCAACATGGATTCCGGAAACAGCGATCGTGTGAGACCCAACTCGCTTTATTTGTTCATGAGACCCAGAAAATATTAGATACAGGCTCCCAGGTAGATGCTATTTTTCTTGACTTCCGGAAGGCGTTCGATACAGTTCCGCACTGTCGCCTGATAAACAAAGTAAGAGCTTACGGAATATCAGACCAGCTGTGTGGCTGGATTGAAGAGTTTTTAGCAAGCAGAACACAGCATGTTGTTACCAATGGAGAGACGTCTACAGACGTTGAAGTAACCTCTGGCGTGCCACAGGGGAGTGTTATGGGACCATTGCTTTTCACAATATATATAAATGACCTAGTAGATAGTGTCGGAAGTTCCATGCGGCTTTTCGCGGATGATGCTGTAGTATACAGAGAAGTTACAGCATTAGAAAATTGCAGCGAAATGCAGGAAGATCTACAGCGGATAGGCACTTGGTGCAGGGAGTGGCAACTGTCCCTTAACATAGACAAATGTAATGTATTGCGAATACATAGAAAGAACGATCCTTTATTGTATGATTATATGATAGCGGAACAAACACTGGTAGCAGTTACTTCTGTAAAATATCTGGGAGTATGCGAGCGGAACGATTTGAAGTGGAATGATAATATAAAATTAGTTGTTGGTAAGGCGGGTACCAGGTTGAGATTCATTGGGAGAGTGCTTAGAAAATGTAGTCCATCAACAAAGGAGGTGGCTTACAAAACACTCGTTCGACCTATACTTGATTATTGCTCATCAGTGTGGGATCCGTACCAGATCGGTTTGACGGAGGAGATAGAGAAGATCCAAAGAAGAGCGGCGCGTTTCGTCACAGGGTTATTTGGTAACCGTGATAGCGTTACGGAGATGTTTAGCAAACTCAAGCGGCAGACTCTGCAAGAGAGGCGCTCTGCATCGCGGTGTAGCTTGCTCGCCAGGTTTCGAGAGGGTGCGTTTCTGGATGAGGTATCGAATATATTGCTTCCCCCTACTTATACCTCCCGAGGAGATCACGAATGTAAAATTAGAGAGATTAGAGCGCGCACGGAGGTTTTCAGACAGTCGTTCTTCCCGCGAACCATACGCGACTGGAACAGGAAAGGGAGGTAATGACAGTGGCACGTAAAGTGCCCTCCGCCACACACCGTTGGGTGGCTTGCGGAGTATAAATGTAGATGTAGATGTAGACGACGACTGAGGAGAATCGTTCAACGTGATAGAAGTGCAACTCTTCCGCAATGAACTGTAGGGTTCAATGCTGAGCCATCAACAAGTGTCGGTGTAAGAATCATTCAACGAAACATCACCGATATGGGCTTTTGGAGCCGAAGGCGCACTCGTGTACCCTCCGTGACTGCATGACACAAAGCTTCACACTTTCCCTGGGCCTGTCAACACCGACATTGGACTCTTGATGACTGGAAACTTGTAGCCTGGTCGGACGAGTCTCGTTTCATCTGTGTCGAGCGGATGGACGTGTTCGGGCATGGAAACAACCTCAAGAATACATGGACCCTGCCTGTGAGCAGGAAACTGTTCAAACTGTTGGAGTATCTCTAATGGTGTGAAGCGTGTGGAGTTAGACTGATATGGGACCCCCGTTAAGCAAGGGAATTATTCCTGAAATTTTCCCCTCATTAGTTCTCTCTCTTACAATTCGGGTCCCATCCCCCAGGTGGTGAATTACAGAAATTCCCTTGATTGGCTTCTTGCCTTTCAAAAGCTCTGTCTAACTTATCTAGATATTTCAAAAATTGCTCAGTGGATTCTTCTGCCCCATAGACCAGATCCCACAGAACCTTTTCTGGAAACCTATGTTTTAGAGTGTCAATAATTGTCGAATCATCGGAAGGTTTGTCTAAATTGATTAGTTTGTGTATTTTTTTTTTTTTGCAAAATGATTTCATATTTCCATCTCTTTCTTCATAGCTCAGGCCGTATAGAAACTCACTTTTGATTCTATGACCAAAATTTTGACAAAAAAGTTCTTTTGGAATTTTCAAAGATTGTGCCAGATATGGCAGAAACTTTTTAAGGTATTTAATTTTGATTGCTTCTGTCATATCAAAAGTGAAATTTTCCTTACAGTGTTGGATAAAATCTTCGAGGTGCAATTTCCTATCACCAGGGAAACTTTTAACAGGTAAATTACCTAATGCACCACCACAACTAATATTAAAATTTTTCTGCAAAATATCTTCCTGAAAGTTATCTAACCTTCCGCTAAATTTCCTTTCATCAGTTTTACAAATATCTATGTTGTTATGTACATAATTTTCTAAATCGTGAACACAACTGTCAAGTTTTGAAATTTCTTTCTCAGCTATTCTTTTATAAGATTCCACTTTCTCATTGAAAAATCCTTTGCTTTGTGTGACCTCTATCCCAAGTTTGGAATTT